>NC_082723.1:81402177-81714990 GCF_030144855.1 Hypanus sabinus
ACTGTGGAACTTTAGCCTTTGCAGAAGAAATCCAAGTCAATGGCTGTTCCACTGTAAATGGTACCAAGTAGGTTACTGAATTCAGCTTGCATTGGAGTATTCCATGGCACTGAGCACTCTACATGCAATATCTGTACAGTTCCAAACCACCCAGAGTAGTTATGTACACAACCTTACCACAGAATGAATTGAATAGAAAGTACTGCATTCAACTGAATGGAGTGTACAGCTCAATTTTGCTGATAACTACTATGTGCTGACATGATCTAAACATTGTTTACACACTAGCCATATGATTCAGAGTTGTCTGCAACCAATTTTATGAGTGTGCTACCTATGCAGCAGAAGTTACTTTTGGTAACATTACCTTCTCTACACAGTGGAACTTTAGCCTTTGCAGAAGAAATCCAAGTCAATGGCTGTTCCACTGTAAATGGTACCAAGTAGGTTACTGAATTCAGCTTGCATTGGAGTATTCCATGGCACTGAGCACACTACATGCAATATCTGTACAGTTCCAAACCACCCAGAGTAGTTATGTACACAACCTTACCACAGAATGAATTGAATAGAAAGTAATGCATTCAACTGAATGCAGGGTACTGTTCAATTTTGCTGATAACTACTATGTGCTGATATGATCTAAACATTGTTATCACACTATCCATATGATTTAGAGTTGACTGCAACTAATTTTATGAGTGTGCTGCCTATTCTCCAGAAGTTACTTTCAGTAACATTACATTCTCTACACAGTGGAACTTTAGCGTTTGCAGAAGTAAACCAAGTCAATGGCTGTTCCACTGTAAATGGTACCAGGTAGGTTAGTGAATTCACATTGCATTGGAGTATTCCATGGCACTGAGCACTCTACATGCAAAATCTATACAGTTCCAAACCACCCAGAGCAGTTATGTACACAACCTTACCACAGAATGCATTGAATAGAAAGTAATGCATTCAACTGAATGGAGTGTATAGTTCAATTTTGCTGATACCTACTATGTGCTAACATGATCTAAACATTATTAGCGCACTAACCATATGATTTAGAGTTGTCTGCAACCAATTTTATGAGTGTGCTACCTATGCAGCAGAAGTTACTTTCAGTAACATTACCTTCTCTACACAGTGGAACTTTAGCCTTTGCAGAAGAAATCCAAGTCAATGGCTGTTCCACTGTAAATGGTACCAAGTAGGTTACTGAATTCAGCTTGCATTGGAGTATTCCATGGCACTGAGCACTCTACATGCAATATCTGTACAGTTCCAAACCACCCAGAGTAGTTATGTACACAACCTTACCACAGAATGAATTGAATAGAAAGTAATGCATTCAACTGAATGGAGTGTACTGTTCAATTTTGCTGATAACTACTATGTGCTGACATGATCTAAACATTGTTATCACACTATCCATATAATTTAGAGTTGACTGCAACTAATTTTATGAGTGTGCTACCTATTCTCCAGAAGTTACTTTCAGTAACATTACATTCTCTACACAGTGGAACTTTAGCCTTTGCAGAAGAAATCCAAGTCAATGGCTGTTCCACTGTAAATGGTACCAAGTAGGTTACTGAATTCAGCTTGCATTGGAGTATTCCATGGCACTGAGCACACTACATGCAATATCTGTACAGTTCCAAACCACCCAGAGTAGTTATGTACACAACCTTACCACAGAATGAATTGAATAGAAAGTAATGCATTCAACTGAATGCAGGGTACTGTTCAATTTTGCTGATAACTACTATGTGCTGATATGATCTAAACATTGTTATCACACTATCCATATGATTTAGAGTTGACTGCAACTAATTTTATGAGTGTGCTGCCTATTCTCCAGAAGTTACTTTCAGTAACATTACATTCTCTACACAGTGGAACTTTAGCGTTTGCAGAAGTAAACCAAGTCAATGGCTGTTCCACTGTAAATGGTACCAGGTAGGTTAGTGAATTCACATTGCATTGGAGTATTCCATGGCACTGAGCACTCTACATGCAAAATCTATACAGTTCCAAACCACCCAGAGCAGTTATGTACACAACCTTACCACAGAATGCATTGAATAGAAAGTAATGCATTCAACTGAATGGAGTGTATAGTTCAATTTTGCTGATACCTACTATGTGCTAACATGATCTAAACATTATTAGCGCACTAACCATATGATTTAGAGTTGTCTGCAACCAATTTTATGAGTGTGCTACCTATGCAGCAGAAGTTACTTTCAGTAACATTACCTTCTCTACACAGTGGAACTTTAGCCTTTGCAGAAGAAATCCAAGTCAATGGCTGTTCCACTGTAAATGGTACCAAGTAGGTTACTGAATTCAGCTTGCATTGGAGTATTCCATGGCACTGAGCACTCTACATGCAATATCTGTACAGTTCCAAACCACCCAGAGTAGTTATGTACACAACCTTACCACAGAATGAATTGAATAGAAAGTAATGCATTCAACTGAATGGAGTGTACTGTTCAATTTTGCTGATAACTACTATGTGCTGACATGATCTAAACATTGTTATCACACTATCCATATAATTTAGAGTTGACTGCAACTAATTTTATGAGTGTGCTACCTATTCTCCAGAAGTTACTTTCAGTAACATTACATTCTCTACACAGTGGAACTTTAGCGTTTGCAGAAGTAAACCAAGTCAATGGCTGTTCCACTGTAAATGGTACCAGGTAGGTTAGTGAATTCACATTGCATTGGAGTATTCCATGGCACTGAGCACTCTACATGCAAAATCTATATAGTTTCAAACCACCCAGAGCAGTTATGTACACAACCTTACCACAGAATGCATTGAATAGAAAGTAATGCATTCAAGTGAATGGAGTGTACAGTTCAATTTTGCTGATACCTACTATGTGCTGACATGATCTAAACATTGTTATCACACTATCCATATGATTTAGAGTTGTCTGCAAACAATTTTATGAGTGTGCTACCTATGCAGCAGAAGTTACTTTCAGTAACATTATCTTCTCTACACAGTGGAACTTTAGCCTTTGTAGAAGTAAACCAAGTCAATGGCTGTTCCAGTGTAAATGGTACCAAGTAGGTTACTGAATTCAGCTTGCATTGGAGTATTCCATGGCACTGAGCACTCTACATGCATTATCTGTACAGTTCCAAACCACCCAGAGTAGTTATGTTCACAACCTTACCACAGAATGAATTGAATAGAAAGTAATGCATTCAACTCAATGGAGTGTACAGTTCAATTTTGCTGATAACTACTATGTGCTGACATGATCTAAACATTGTTATCACACTATCCATATGATTTCGAGTTCTCTGCAACCAATTTTATGAGTGTGCTACCTATGCAGCAGAAGTTACTTTCAGTAACATTACCTTCTCTACACAGTGGAACTTTAGCCTTTGTAGAAGTAAACCAAGTCAATGGCTGTTCCACTGTAAATGGTACCAAGTAGGTTACTGAATTCAGCTTGCATTGGAGTATTCCATGGCACTGAGCACTCTACATGCATTACCTGTACAGTTCCAAACCACCCAGAGTTGTTCTGTTCACAACCTTACCACAGAATGAATTGAATAGAAAGTAATGCATTCAACTCAATGGAGTGTACAGTTCAATTTTGCTGATAACTACTATGTGCTGACATGATCTAAACATTGTTAACACACTAACCATATGATTTAGATTTGTCTGCAATCAATTTTTTGAGTGTGCTACCTATTCTCCAGAAGTTACTTTCAGTAACATTACATTCTCTACACAGTGGAACTTTAGCCTTTGCAGAAGTAAACCAGTTCAATGGCTGTTCCACTGTAAATGGTACCAGGTATGTTAGTGAGTTCACCTTGCATTGGAGTATTCCATGGCACTGAGCACTCTACATGCAAAATCTATACAGTTCCAAACCACCCAGAGTAGTTATGTACACAACCTTACCACAGAATGAATTGAATAGAAAGTACTGCATTCAACTGAATGGAGTGTACAGTTCAATTTTGCTGATAACTACTATGTGCTGACATGATCTAAACATTGTTTGCACACTAGCCATATGATTCAGAGTTGTCTGCAACCAATTTTATGAGTGTGCTACCTATGCAGCAGAAGTTACTTTTGGTAACATTACCTTCTCTACACAGTGGAACTTTAGCCTTTGCAGAAGAAATCCAAGTCAATGGCTGTTCCACTGTAAATGGTACCAAGTAGGTTACTGAATTCAGCTTGCATTGGAGTATTCCATGGCACTGAGCACTCTACATGCAATATCTGTACAGTTCCAAACCACCCAGAGTAGTTATGTACACAACCTTACCACAGAATGAATTGAATAGAAAGTAATGCATTCAACTCAATGGAGTGTACAGTTCAATTTTGCTGATAACTACTATGTGCTGACATGATCTAAACATTGTTAACACACTAACCATATGATTTAGCTTTGTCTGCAATCAATTTTTTGAGTGTGCTACCTATTCTCCAGAAGTTACTTTCAGTAACATTACATTCTCTACACAGTGGAACTTTAGCCTTTGCAGAAGTAAACCAGTTCAATGGCTGTTCCACTGTAAATGGTACCAGGTATGTTAGTGAGTTCACCTTGCATTGGAGTATTCCATGGCACTGAGCACTCTACATGCAAAATCTATACAGTTCCAAACCACCCAGAGTAGTTATGTACACAACCTTACCACAGAATGAATTGAATAGAAAGTAATGCATTCAACTGAATGGAGTGTACAGTTCAATTTTGCTGATAACTACTATGTGCTGACATGATCTAAACATTGTTTGCACACTAGCCATATGATTCAGAGTTGTCTGCAACTAATTTTATGAGTGTGCTACCTATGCAGCAGAAGATACTTTTGGTAACATTACATTCTCTACACAGTGGAACTTTAGCCTTTGCAGAAGAAATCCAAGTCAATGGCTGTTCCACTGTAAATGGTACCAAGTAGGTTACTGAATTCAGCTTGCATTGGAGTATTCCATGGCACTGAGCACTCTACATGCAAAATCTATACAGTTCCAAACCACCCAGAGTAGTTATGTACACAGCCTTACCACAGAATGAATTGAATAGAAAGTAATGCATTCAACTGAATGGAGTGTACAGTTCAATTTTGCTGATAACTACTATGTGCTGACATGATCTAAACATTGTTATCACACTATCCATATGATTTCGAGTTCTCTGCAACCAATTTTATGAGTGTGCTACCTATGCAGCAGAAGTTACTTTCAGTAACATTACCTTCTCTACACAGTGGAACTTTAGCCTTTGTAGATGTAAACCAAGTCAATGGCTGTTCCACTGTAATTGGTACCAAGTAGGTTACAGAATTCAGCTTGCATTGGAGTATTCCATGGCACTGAGCACTCTACATGCATTACCTGTACAGTTCCAAACCACCCAGAGTTGTTCTGTTCACAACCTTACCACAGAATGAATTGAATAGAAAGTAATGCATTCAACTCAATGGAGTGTACAGTTCAATTTTGCTGATAACTACTATGTGCTGACATGATCTAAACATTGTTAACACACTAACCATATGATTTAGCTTTGTCTGCAATCAATTTTTTGAGTGTGCTACCTATTCTCCAGAAGTTACTTTCAGCAACATTACATTCTCTACACAGTGGAACTTTAGCCTTTGCAGAAGTAAACCAGTTCAATGGCTGTTCCACTGTAAATGGTACCAGGTATGTTAGTGAGTTCACCTTGCATTGGAGTATTCCATGGCACTGAGCACTCTACATGCAAAATCTATACAGTTCCAAACCACCCAGAGTAGTTATGTACACAACGTTACCACAGAATGAATTGAATAGAAAGTAATGCATTCAACTGAATGGAGTGTACAGTTCAATTTTGCTGATAACTACTATGTGCTGACATGATCTAAACATTGTTTGCACACTAGCCATATGATTCAGAGTTGTCTGCAACTAATTTTATGAGTGTGCTACCTATGCAGCAGAAGATACTTTTGGTAACATTACATTCTCTACACAGTGGAACTTTAGCCTTTGCAGAAGAAATCCAAGTCAATGGCTGTTCCACTGTAAATGGTACCAAGTAGGTTACTGAATTCAGCTTGCATTGGAGTATTCCATGGCACTGAGCACTCTACATGCAAAATCTATACAGTTCCAAACCACCCAGAGTAGTTATGTACACAGCCTTACCACAGAATGAATTGAATAGAAAGTAATGCATTCAACTGAATGGAGTGTACAGTTCAATTTTGCTGATAACTACTATGTGCTGACATGATCTAAACATTGTTATCACACTATCCATATGATTTCGAGTTCTCTGCAACCAATTTTATGAGTGTGCTACCTATGCAGCAGAAGTTACTTTCAGTAACATTACCTTCTCTACACAGTGGAACTTTAGCCTTTGTAGATGTAAACCAAGTCAATGGCTGTTCCACTGTAATTGGTACCAAGTAGGTTACAGAATTCAGCTTGCATTGGAGTATTCCATGGCACTGAGCACTCTACATGCATTACCTGTACAGTTCCAAACCACCCAGAGTTGTTCTGTTCACAACCTTACCACAGAATGAATTGAATAGAAAGTAATGCATTCAACTCAATGGAGTGTACAGTTCAATTTTGCTGATAACTACTATGTGCTGACATGATCTAAACATTGTTAACACACTAACCATATGATTTAGCTTTGTCTGCAATCAATTTTTTGAGTGTGCTACCTATTCTCCAGAAGTTACTTTCAGCAACATTACATTCTCTACACAGTGGAACTTTAGCCTTTGCAGAAGTAAACCAGTTCAATGGCTGTTCCACTGTAAATGGTACCAGGTATGTTAGTGAGTTCACCTTGCATTGGAGTATTCCATGGCACTGAGCACTCTACATGCAAAATCTATACAGTTCCAAACCACCCAGAGTAGTTATGTACACAACGTTACCACAGAATGAATTGAATAGAAAGTAATGCATTCAACTGAATCGAGTGTACAGTTCAATTTTGCTGAAAACTACTATGTGCTGACATGATCTAAACATTGTTTGCACACTAGCCATATGATTCAGAGTTGTCTGCAACCAATTTTATGAGTGTGCTACCTATGCAGCAGAAGTTACTTTTGGTAACATTACCTTCTCTACACAGTGGAACTTCAGCCTTTGCAGAAGAAATCCAAGTCAATGGCTGTTCCACTGTAAATGGTTCCAAGTAGGTTACTGAATTCAGCTTGCATTGGAGTATTCCATGGCACTGAGCACTCTACATGCAATATCTGTACAGTTCCAAACCACCCAGAGTTGTTCTGTTCACAACCTTACCACAGAATGAATTGAATAGAAAGTAATGCATTCAACTCAATGGAGTGTACAGTTCAATTTTGCTGATAACTACTATGTGCTGACATGATCTAAACATTGTTAACACACTAACCATATGATTTAGCTTTGTCTGCAATCAATATTTTGAGTGTGCTACCTATTCTCCAGAAGTTACTTTCAGTAACATTACATTCTCTACACAGTGGAACTTTAGCCTTTGCAGAAGTAAACCAGTTCAATGGCGGTTCCACTGTAAATGGTACCAGGTATGTGAGTGAGTTCACCTTGCATTGGAGTATTCCATGGCACTGAGCACTCTACATGCAAAATCTATACAGTTCCAAACCACCCAGAGAAGTTATGTACACAACCTTACCACAGAATGAATTGAATAGAAAGTAATGCATTCAACTGAATGGAGTGTACAGTTCAATTTTGCTGATAACTACTATGTGCTGACATGATCTAAACATTGTTTGCACACTAGCCATATGATTCAGAGTTGTCTGCAACTAATTTTAGGAGTGTGCTACCTATTCACCAGAAGTTACTTTCAGTAACATTACATTCTCTACACAGTGGAACTTTAGCGTTTGCAGAAGTAAACCAAGTCAATGGCTGTTCCACTGTAAATGGTACCAAGTAGGTTAGTGAATTCACATTGCATTGGAGTATTCCATGGCACTGAGCACTCTACATGCATTATCTGTACAGTTCCAAACCACCCAGAGCAGTTATGTACACAACCTTACCACAGAATGCATTGAATAGAAAGTAATGCATTCAACTGAATGGAGTGTATAGTTCAATTTTGCTGATACCTACTATGTGCTAACATGATCTAAACATTGTTAGCGCACTAACCATATGATTTAGAGTTGTCTGCAACCAATTTTATGAGTGTGCTACCTATGCAGCAGAAGTTACTTTCAGTAACATTACCTTCTCTACACAGTGGAACTTTAGCCTTTGCAGAAGAAATCCAAGTCAATGGCTGTTCCAATGTAAATGGTACCAAGTAGGTTACTGAATTCAGCTTGCATTGGAGTATTCCATGGCACTGAGCACTCTACATGCAATATCTGTACAGTTCCAAACCACCCAGAGTAGTTATGTACACAACCTTACCACAGAATGAATTGAATAGAAAGTAATGCATTCAACTGAATGGAGTGTACTGTTCAATTTTGCTGATAACTACTATGTGCTGACATGATCTAAACATTGTTATCACACTATCCATATAATTTAGAGTTGTCTGCAAACAATTTTATGAGTGTGCTACCTATGCAGCAGAAGTTACTTTCAGTAACATTATCTTCTCTACACAGTGGAACTTTAGCCTTTGTAGAAGTAAACCAAGTCAATGGCTGTTCCAGTGTAAATGGTACCAAGTAGGTTACTGAATTCAGCTTGCATTGGAGTATTCCATGGCACTGAGCACTCTACATGCATTATCTGTACAGTTCCAAACCACCCAGAGTAGTTATGTTCACAACCTTACCACAGAATGAATTGAATAGAAAGTAATGCATTCAACTCAATGGAGTGTACAGTTCAATTTTGCTGATAACTACTATGTGCTGACATGATCTAAACATTGTTATCACACTATCCATATGATTTCGAGTTCTCTGCAACCAATTTTATGAGTGTGCTACCTATGCAGCAGAAGTTACTTTCAGTAACATTACCTTCTCTACACAGTGGAACTTTAGCCTTTGTAGAAGTAAACCAAGTCAATGGCTGTTCCACTGTAAATGGTACCAAGTAGGTTACTGAATTCAGCTTGCATTGGAGTATTCCATGGCACTGAGCACTCTACATGCATTACCAGTACAGTTCCAAACCACCCAGAGTTGTTCTGTTCACAACCTTACCACAGAATGAATTGAATAGAAAGTAATGCATTCAACTCAATGGAGTGTACAGTTCAATTTTGCTGATAACTACTATGTGCTGACATGATCTAAACATTGTTAACACACTAACCATATGATTTAGCTTTGTCTGCAATCAATTTTTTGAGTGTGCTACCTATTCTCCAGAAGTTACTTTCAGTAACATTACATTCTCTACACAGTGGAACTTTAGCCTTTGCAGAAGTAAACCAGTTCAATGGCTGTTCCACTGTAAATGGTACCAGGTATGTTAGTGAGTTCACCTTGCATTGGAGTATTCCATGGCACTGAGCACTCTACATGCAAAATCTATACAGTTCCAAACCACCCAGAGTAGTTATGTACACAACCTTACCACAGAATTAATTGAATAGAAAGTAATGCATTCAACTGAATCGAGTGTACAGTTCAATTTTGCTGATAACTACTATGTGCTGATATGATCTAAACATTGTTTGCACACTAGCCATATGATTCAGAGTTGTCTGCAACCAATTTTATGAGTGTGCTACCTATGCAGCAGAAGTTACTTTTGGTAACATTACCTTCTCTACACAGTGGAACTTTAGCCTTTGCAGAAGAAATCCAAGTCAATGGCTGTTCCACTGTAAATGGTACCAAGTAGGTTACTGAATTCAGCTTGCATTGGAGTATTCCATGGCACTGAGCACTCTACATGCAAAATCTATACAGTTCCAAACCACCCAGAGCAGTTATGTACACAACCTTACCACAGAATGCATTGAATAGAAAGTAATGCATTCAACTGAATGGAGTGTATAGTTCAATTTTGCTGATACCTACTATGTGCTAACATGATCTAAACATTGTTAGCGCACTAACCATATGATTTAGAGTTGTCTGCAACCAATTTTATGAGTGTGCTACCTATGCAGCAGAAGTTACTTTCAGTAACATTACCTTCTCTACACAGTGGAACTTTAGCCTTTGCAGAAGAAATCCAAGTCAATGGCTGTTCCACTGTAAATGGTACCAAGTAGGTTAGTGAATTCACATTGCATTGGAGTATTCCATGGCACTGAGCACTCTACATGCAAAATCTATACAGTTCCAAACCACCCAGAGCAGTTATGTACACAACCTTACCGCAGAATGCATTGAATAGAAAGTAATGCATTCAACTGAATGGAGTGTATAGTTCAATTTTGCTGATACCTACTATTTGCTAACATGATCTAAACATTGTTAGCGCACTAACCATATGATTTAGAGTTGTCTGCAACCAATTTTATGAGTGTGCTACCTATGCAGCAGAAGTTACTTTCAGTAACATTACCTTCTCTACACAGTGGAACTTTAGCCTTTGCAGAAGAAATCCAAGTCAATGGCTGTTCCACTGTAAATGGTACCAAGTAGGTTACTGAATTCAGCTTGCATTGGAGTATTCCATGGCACTGAGCACTCTACATGCATTATCTGTACAGTTCCAAACCACCCAGAGTAGTTATGTACACAACCTTACCACAGAATGAATTGAATAGAAAGTAATGCATTCAACTGAATGGAGTGTACAGTTCAATTTTGCTGATAACTACTATGTGCTGACATGATCTAAACATTGTTATCACACTATCCATATGATTCAGAGTTGTCTGCAACTAATTTTATGAGTGTGCTACCTATTCTCCAGAAGTTACTTTCAGTAACATTACATTCTCTACACAGTGGAACTTTAGCCTTTGCAGAAGTAAACCAAGTCAATGGCTGTTCCACTGTAAATGGTACCAGGTAGGTTAGTGAATTCACATTGCATTGGAGTATTCCATGGCACTGAGCACTCTACATGCAAAATCTATACAGTTCCAAACCACCCAGAGCAGTTATGTACACAACCTTACCACAGAATGCATTGAATAGAAAGTAATGCATTCAAGTGAATGGAGTGTACAGTTCAATTTTGCTGATACCTACTATGTGCTGACATGATCTAAACATTGTTATCACACTATCCATATGATTTAGAGTTGTCTGCAAACAATTTTATGAGTGTGCTACCTATGCAGCAGAAGTTACTTTCAGTAACATTATCTTCTCTACACAGTGGAACTTTAGCCTTTGTAGAAGTAAACCAAGTCAATGGCTGTTCCAGTGTAAATGGTACCAAGTAGGTTACTGAATTCAGCTTGCATTGGAGTATTCCATGGCACTGAGCACTCTACATGCAATATCTGTACAGTTCCAAACCACCCAGAGTAGTTATGTACACAACCTTACCACAGAATGAATTGAATAGAAAGTAATGCATTCAACTGAATGCAGGGTACTGTTCAATTTTGCTGATAACTACTATGTGCTGACATGATCTAAACATTGTTATCACACTATCCATATGATTTAGAGTTGACTGCAACTAATTTTATGAGTGTGCTACCTATTCACCAGAAGTTACTTTCAGTAACATTACATTCTCTACACAGTGGAACTTTAGCGTTTGCAGAAGTAAACCAAGTCAATGGCTGTTCCACTGTAAATGGTACCAGGTAGGTTAGTGAATTCACATTGCATTGGAGTATTCCATGGCACTGAGCACTCTACATGCATTATCTGTACAGTTCCAAACCACCCAGAGTAGTTATGTTCACAACCTTACCACAGAATGAATTGAATAGAAAGTAATGCATTCAACTCAATGGAGTGTACAGTTCAATTTTGCTGATAACTACTATGTGCTGACATGATCTAAACATTGTTATCACACTATCCATATGATTTCGAGTTCTCTGCAACCAATTTTATGAGTGTGCTACCTATGCAGCAGAAGTTACTTTCAGTAACATTACCTTCTCTACACAGTGGAACTTTAGCCTTTGTAGATGTAAACCAAGTCAATGGCTGTTCCACTGTAATTGGTACCAAGTAGGTTACAGAATTCAGCTTGCATTGGAGTATTCCATGGCACTGAGCACTCTACATGCATTACCTGTACAGTTCCAAACCACCCAGAGTTGTTCTGTTCACAACCTTACCACAGAATGAATTGAATAGAAAGTAATGCATTCAACTCAATGGAGTGTACAGTTCAATTTTGCTGATAACTACTATGTGCTGACATGATCTAAACATTGTTAACACACTAACCATATGATTTAGCTTTGTCTGCAATCAATTTTTTGAGTGTGCTACCTATTCTCCAGAAGTTACTTTCAGTAACATTACATTCTCTACACAGTGGAACTTTAGCCTTTGCAGAAGTAAACCAGTTCAATGGCTGTTCCACTGTAAATGGTACCAGGTATGTTAGTGAGTTCACCTTGCATTGGAGTATTCCATGGCACTGAGCACTCTACATGCAAAATCTATACAGTTCCAAACCACCCAGAGTAGTTATGTACACAACCTTACCACAGAATGAATTGAATAGAAAGTAATGCATTCAACTGAATGGAGTGTACAGTTCAATTTTGCTGATAACTACTATGTGCTGACATGATCTAAACATTGTTTGCACACTAGCCATATGATTCAGAGTTGTCTGCAACCAATTTTATGAGTGTGCTACCTATGCAGCAGAAGTTACTTTTGGTAACATTACCTTCTCTACACAGTGGAACTTTAGCCTTTGCAGAAGAAATCCAAGTCAATGGCTGTTCCACAGTAAATGGTACCAAGTAGGTTACTGAATTCAGCTTGCATTGGAGTATTCCATGGCACTGAGCACTCTACATGCAATATCTGTACAGTTCCAAACCACCCAGAGAGGTTATGTACACAACCTTACCACAGAATGAATTGAATAGAAAGTAATGCATTCAACTGAATGCAGGGTACTGTTCAATTTTGCTGATAACTACTATGTGCTGACATGATCTAAACATTGTTATCACACTGTCCATATGATTTAGAGTTGACTGCAACTAATTTTATGAGTGTGCTACCTATTCTCCAGAAGTTACTTTCAGTAACATTACATTCTCTACACAGTGGAACTTTAGCGTTTGCAGAAGTAAACCAAGTCAATGGCTGTTCCACTGTAAATGGTACCAGGTAGGTTAGTGAATTCACATTGCATTGGAGTATTCCATGGCACTGAGCACTCTACATGCAAAATCTATACAGTTCCAAACCACCCAGAGCAGTTATGTACACAACCTTACCACAGAATGAATTGAATAGAAAGTAATGCATTCAACTGAATGCAGGGTACTGTTCAATTTTGCTGATAACTACTATGTGCTGACATGATCTAAACATTGTTATCACACTGTCCATATGATTTAGAGTTGACTGCAACTAATTTTATGAGTGTGCTACCTATTCTCCAGAAGTTACTTTCAGTAACATTACATTCTCTACACAGTGGAACTTTAGCGTTTGCAGAAGAAATCCAAGTCAATGGCTGTTCCACTGTAAATGGTACCAAGTAGGTTACTGAATTCAGCTTGCATTGGAGTATTCCATGGCACTGAGCACTCTACATGCAATATCTGTACAGTTCCAAACCACCCAGAGTAGTTATGTACACAACCTTACCACAGAATGAATTGAATAGAAAGTACTGCATTCAACTGAATGGAGTGTACAGTTCAATTTTGCTGATAACTACTATGTGCTGACATGATCTAAACATTGTTTGCACACTAGCCATATGATTCAGAGTTGTCTGCAACCAATTTTATGAGTGTGCTACCTATGCAGCAGAAGTTAATTTTGGTAACATTACCTTCTCTACACAGTGGAACTTTAGCCTTTGCAGAAGAAATCCAAGTCAATGGCTGTTCCACTGTAAATGGTACCAAGTAGGTTACTGAATTCAGCTTGCATTGGAGTATTCCATGGCACTGAGCACTCTACATGCAATATCTGTACAGTTCCAAACCACCCAGAGTAGTTATGTACACAACCTTACCACAGAATGAATTGAATAGAAAGTAATGCATTCAACTGAATGCAGGGTACTGTTCAATTTTGTTGATAACTACTATGTGCTGACATGATCTAAACACTGTTATCACACTATCCATATGATTTAGAGTTGACTGCAACTAATTTTATGAGTGTGCTACCTATTCACCAGAAGTTACTTTCAGTAACATTACATTCTCTACACAGTGGAACTTTAGCGTTTGCAGAAGTAAACCAAGTCAATGGCTGTTCCACTGTAAATGGTACCAGGTAGGTTAGTGAATTCACATTGCATTGGAGTATTCCATGGCACTGAGCACTCTACATGCAAAATCTATACAGTTCCAAACCACCCAGAGCAGTTATGTACACAACCTTACCACAGAATGCATTGAATAGAAAGTAATCCATTCAACTGAATGGAGTGTATAGTTCAATTTTGCTGATACCTACTATGTGCTAACATGATCTAAACATTGTTAGCGCACTAACCATATGATTTAGAGTTGTCTGCAACCAATTTTATGAGTGTGCTACCTATGCAGCAGAAGTTACTTTCAGTAACATTACCTTCTCTACACAGTGGAACTTTAGCCTTTGCAGAAGAAATCCAAGTCAATGGCTGTTCCACTGTAAATGGTACCAAGTAGGTTACTGAATTCAGCTTGCATTGGAGTATTCCATGGCACTGAGCACTCTACATGCAATATCTGTACAGTTCCAAACCACCCAGAGTAGTTATGTACACAACCTTACCACAGAATGAATTGAATAGAAAGTAATGCATTCAACTGAATGGAGTGTATAGTTCAATTTTGCTGATACCTACTATGTGCTAACATGATCTAAACATTATTAGCGCACTAACCATATGATTTAGAGTTGTCTGCAACCAATTTTATGAGTGTGCTACCTATGCAGCAGAAGTTACTTTCAGTAACATTACCTTCTCTACACAGTGGAACTTTAGCCTTTGCAGAAGAAATCCAAGTCAATGGCTGTTCCACTGTAAATGGTACCAAGTAGGTTACTGAATTCAGCTTGCATTGGAGTATTCCATGGCACTGAGCACTCTACATGCAATATCTGTACAGTTCCAAACCACCCAGAGTAGTTATGTACACAACCTTACCACAGAATGAATTGAATAGAAAGTAATGCATTCAACTGAATGGAGTGTACTGTTCAATTTTGCTGATAACTACTATGTGCTGACATGATCTAAACATTGTTATCACACTATCCATATAATTTAGAGTTGACTGCAACTAATTTTATGAGTGTGCTACCTATTCTCCAGAAGTTACTTTCAGTAACATTACATTCTCTACACAGTGGAACTTTAGCGTTTGCAGAAGTAAACCAAGTCAATGGCTGTTCCACTGTAAATGGTACCAGGTAGGTTAGTGAATTCACATTGCATTGGAGTATTCCATGGCACTGAGCACTCTACATGCAAAATCTATACAGTTCCAAACCACCCAGAGCAGTTATGTACATAACCTTACCACAGAATGCATTGAATAGAAAGTAATGCATTCAAGTGAATGGAGTGTACAGTTCAATTTTGCTGATACCTACTATGTGCTGACATGATCTAAACATTGTTATCACACTATCCATATGATTTAGAGTTGTCTGCAAACAATTTTATGAGTGTGCTACCTATGCAGCAGAAGTTACTTTCAGTAACATTATCTTCTCTACACAGTGGAACTTTAGCCTTTGTAGAAGTAAACCAAGTCAATGGCTGTTCCAGTGTAAATGGTACCAAGTAGGTTACTGAATTCAGCTTGCATTGGAGTATTCCATGGCACTGAGCACTCTACATGCATTATCTGTACAGTTCCAAACCACCCAGAGTAGTTATGTTCACAACCTTACCACAGAATGAATTGAATAGAAAGTAATGCATTCAACTCAATGGAGTGTACAGTTCAATTTTGCTGATAACTACTATGTGCTGACATGATGTAAACATTGTTATCACACTATCCATATGATTTCGAGTTCTCTGCAACCAATTTTATGAGTGTGCTACCTATGCAGCAGAAGTTACTTTCAGTAACATTACCTTCTCTACACAGTGGAACTTTAGCCTTTGTAGAAGTAAACCAAGTCAATGGCTGTTCCACTGTAAATGGTACCAAGTAGGTTACTGAATTCAGCTTGCATTGGAGTATTCCATGGCACTGAGCACTCTACATGCATTACCTGTACAGTTCCAAACCACCCAGAGTTGTTCTGTTCACAACCTTACCACAGAATGAATTGAATAGAAAGTAATGCATTCAACTGAATGGAGTGTACTGTTCAATTTTGCTGATAACTACTATGTGCTGACATGATCTAAACATTGTTATCAC
The DNA here is from genome assembly GCF_030144855.1 of Hypanus sabinus. Taxonomy (NCBI): domain Eukaryota; kingdom Metazoa; phylum Chordata; class Chondrichthyes; order Myliobatiformes; family Dasyatidae; genus Hypanus; species Hypanus sabinus. The sequence continues at coordinate 81,418,629 of NC_082723.1, forward strand.
ACTATCCATATAATTTAGAGTTGACTGCAACTAATTTTATGAGTGTGCTACCTATTCTCCAGAAGTTACTTTCAGTAACATTACATTCTCTACACAGTGGAACTTTAGCGTTTGCAGAAGTAAACCAAGTCAATGGCTGTTCCACTGTAAATGGTACCAGGTAGGTTAGTGAATTCACATTGCATTGGAGTATTCCATGGCACTGAGCACTCTACATGCAAAATCTATACAGTTCCAAACCACCCAGAGCAGTTATGTACATAACCTTACCACAGAATGCATTGAATAGAAAGTAATGCATTCAAGTGAATGGAGTGTACAGTTCAATTTTGCTGATACCTACTATGTGCTGACATGATCTAAACATTGTTATCACACTATCCATATGATTTAGAGTTGTCTGCAAACAATTTTATGAGTGTGCTACCTATGCAGCAGAAGTTACTTTCAGTAACATTATCTTCTCTACACAGTGGAACTTTAGCCTTTGTAGAAGTAAACCAAGTCAATGGCTGTTCCAGTGTAAATGGTACCAAGTAGGTTACTGAATTCAGCTTGCATTGGAGTATTCCATGGCACTGAGCACTCTACATGCATTATCTGTACAGTTCCAAACCACCCAGAGTAGTTATGTTCACAACCTTACCACAGAATGAATTGAATAGAAAGTAATGCATTCAACTCAATGGAGTGTACAGTTCAATTTTGCTGATAACTACTATGTGCTGACATGATGTAAACATTGTTATCACACTATCCATATGATTTCGAGTTCTCTGCAACCAATTTTATGAGTGTGCTACCTATGCAGCAGAAGTTACTTTCAGTAACATTACCTTCTCTACACAGTGGAACTTTAGCCTTTGTAGAAGTAAACCAAGTCAATGGCTGTTCCACTGTAAATGGTACCAAGTAGGTTACTGAATTCAGCTTGCATTGGAGTATTCCATGGCACTGAGCACTCTACATGCATTACCTGTACAGTTCCAAACCACCCAGAGTTGTTCTGTTCACAACCTTACCACAGAATGAATTGAATAGAAAGTAATGCATTCAACTCAATGGAGTGTACAGTTCAATTTTGCTGATAACTACTATGTGCTGACATGATCTAAACATTGTTAACACACTAACCATATGATTTAGATTTGTCTGCAATCAATTTTTTGAGTGTGCTACCTATTCTCCAGAAGTTACTTTCAGTAACATTACATTCTCTACACAGTGGAACTTTAGCCTTTGCAGAAGTAAACCAGTTCAATGGCTGTTCCACTGTAAATGGTACCAGGTATGTTAGTGAGTTCACCTTGCATTGGAGTATTCCATGGCACTGAGCACTCTACATGCAAAATCTATACAGTTCCAAACCACCCAGAGTAGTTATGTACACAACCTTACCACAGAATGAATTGAATAGAAAGTACTGCATTCAACTGAATGGAGTGTACAGTTCAATTTTGCTGATAACTACTATGTGCTGACATGATCTAAACATTGTTTGCACACTAGCCATATGATTCAGAGTTGTCTGCAACCAATTTTATGAGTGTGCTACCTATGCAGCAGAAGTTACTTTTGGTAACATTACCTTCTCTACACAGTGGAACTTTAGCCTTTGCAGAAGAAATCCAAGTCAATGGCTGTTCCACTGTAAATGGTACCAAGTAGGTTACTGAATTCAGCTTGCATTGGAGTATTCCATGGCACTGAGCACTCTACATGCAATATCTGTACAGTTCCAAACCACCCAGAGTAGTTATGTACACAACCTTACCACAGAATGAATTGAATAGAAAGTAATGCATTCAACTGAATGCAGGGTACTGTTCAATTTTGCTGATAACTACTGTGCTGACATGATCTAAACATTGTTATCACACTATCCATATGATTTAGAGTTGACTGCAACTAATTTTATGAGTGTGCTACCTATTCACCAGAAGTTACTTTCAGTAACATTACATTCTCTACACAGTGGAACTTTAGCGTTTGCAGAAGTAAACCAAGTCAATGGCTGTTCCACTGTAAATGGTACCAGGTAGGTTAGTGAATTCACATTGCATTGGAGTATTCCATGGCACTGAGCACTCTACCTGCAAAATCTATACAGTTCCAAACCACCCAGAGCAGTTATGTACACAACCTTACCACAGAATGCATTGAATAGGAAGTACTGCATTCAACTGAATGGAGTGTACAGTTCAATTTTGCTGTTAACTACTATGTGCTGACATGATCTAAACATTGTTTGCACACTAGCCATATGATTCAGAGTTGTCTGCAACCAATTTTATGAGTGTGCTATCTATGCAGCAGAAGTTACTCTTGGTAACATTACCTTCTCTACACAGTGGAACTTTAGCCTTTGCAGAAGAAATCCAAGTCAATGGCTGTTCCACTGTAAATGGTACCAAGTAGGTTACTGAATTCAGCTTGCATTGGAGTATTCCATGGCACTGAGCACTCTACATGCAATATCTGTACAGTTCCAAACCACCCAGAGTAGTTATGTACACAACCTTACCACAGAATGAATTGAATAGAAAGTAATGCATTCAACTGAATGCAGGGTACTGTTCAATTTTGCTGATAACTACTATGTGCTGACATGATCTAAACATTGTTATCACACTATCCATATGATTTAGAGTTGACTGCAACTAATTTTATGAGTGTGCTACCTATTCACCAGAAGTTACTTTCAGTAACATTACATTCTCTACACAGTGGAACTTTAGCGTTTGCAGAAGTAAACCAAGTCAATGGCTGTTCCACTGTAAATGGTACCAGGTAGGTTAGTGAATTCACATTGCATTGGAGTATTCCATGGCACTGAGCACTCTACATGCAAAATCTATACAGTTCCAAACCACCCAGAGCAGTTATGTACACAACCTTACCACAGAATGCATTGAATAGAAAGTACTGCATTCAACTGAATGGAGTGTACAGTTCAATTTTGCTGATAACTACTATGTGCTGACATGATCTAAACATTGTTTGCACACTAGCCATATGATTCAGAGTTGTCTGCAACCAATTTTATGAGTGTGCTACCTATGCAGCAGAAGTTACTTTTGGTAACATTACCTTCTCTACACAGTGGAACTTTAGCCTTTGCAGAAGAAATCCAAGTCAATGGCTGTTCCACTGTAAATGGTACCAAGTAGGTTACTGAATTCAGCTTGCATTGGAGTATTCCATGGCACTGAGCACTCTACATGCAATATCTGTACAGTTCCAAACCACCCAGAGTAGTTATGTACACAACCTTACCACAGAATGCATTGAATAGAAAGTAATGCATTCAACTGAATGGAGTGTATAGTTCAATTTTGCTGATACCTACTATGTGCTAACATGATCTAAACATTGTTAGCGCACTAACCATATGATTTAGAGTTGTCTGCAACCAATTTTATGAGTGTGCTACCTATGCAGCAGAAGTTACTTTCAGTAACATTACCTTCTCTACACAGTGGAACTTTAGCCTTTGCAGAAGAAATCCAAGTCAATGGCTGTTCCACTGTAAATGGTACCAAGTAGGTTACTGAATTCAGCTTGCATTGGAGTATTCCATGGCACTGAGCACTCTACATGCAATATCTGTACAGTTCCAAACCAGCCAGAGTAGTTATGTACACAACCTTACCACAGAATGAATTGAATAGAAAGTAATGCATTCAACTGAATGCAGGGTACTGTTCAATTTTGCTGATAACTACTATGTGCTGACATGATCTATACATTGTTATCACACTATCCATATGATTTAGAGTTGACTGCAACTAATTTTATGAGTGTGCTACCTATTCTCCAGAAGTTACTTTCAGTAACATTACATTCTCTACACAGTGGAACTTTAGCGTTTGCAGAAGTAAACCAAGTCAATGGCTGTTCCACTGTAAATGGTACCAGGTAGGTTAGTGAATTCACATTGCATTGGAGTATTCCTTGGCACTGAGCACTCTACATGCAAAATCTATACAGTTCCAAACCACCCAGAGCAGTTATGTACACAACCTTACCACAGAATGCATTGAATAGAAAGTAATGCATTCAACTGAATGGAGTGTATAGTTCAATTTTGCTGATACCTACTATGTGCTAACATGATCTGAACATTGTTAGCGCACTAACCATATGATTTAGAGTTGTCTGCAACCAATTTTATGAGTGTGCTACCTATGCAGCTGAAGTTACTTTCAGTAACATTACCTTCTCTACACAGTGGAACTTTAGCCTTTGCAGAAGTAAACCAGTTCAATGGCTGTTCCACTGTAAATGGTACCAGGTATGTTAGTGAGTTCACCTTGCATTGGAGTATTCCATGGCACTGAGCACTCTACATGCAAAATCTATACAGTTCCAAACCACCCAGAGTAGTTATGTACACAACCTTACCACAGAATGAATTGAATAGAAAGTAATGCATTCAACTGAATGGAGTGTACAGTTCAATTTTGCTGATAACTACTATGTCCTGACATGATCTAAACATTGTTTGCACACTAGCCATATGATTCAGAGTTGTCGGCAACCAATTTTATGAGTGTGCTACCTATGCAGCAGAAGTTACTTTTGGTAACATTACCTTCTCTACACAGTGGAACTTTAGCCTTTGCAGAAGAAATCCAAGTCAATGGCTGTTCCACTGTAAATGGTACCAAGTAGGTTACTGAATTCAGCTTGCATTGGAGTATTCCATGGCACTGAGCACTCTACATGCAATATCTGTACAGTTCCAAACCACCCAGAGTAGTTATGTACACAACCTTACCACAGAATGAATTGAATAGAAAGTACTGCATTCAACTGAATGGAGTGTACAGTTCAATTTTGTTGATAACTACTATGTGCTGACATGATCTAAACATTGTTTGCACACTAGCCATATGATTCAGAGTTGTCTGCAACCAATTTTATGAGTGTGCTACCTATGCAGCAGAAGTTACTTTCAGTAACATTACCTTCTCTACACAGTGGAACTTTAGCCTTTGCAGAAGAAATCCAAGTCAATGGCTGTTCCACTGTAAATGGTACCAAGTAGGTTACTGAATTCAGCTTGCATTGGAGTATTCCATGGCACTGAGCACTCTACATGCAATATCTGTACAGTTCCAAACCACCCAGAGTAGTTATGTACACAACCTTACCACAGAATGAATTGAATAGAAAGTACTGCATTCAACTGAATGGAGTGTACAGTTCAATTTTGCTGATAACTACTATGTGCTGACATGATCTAAACATTGTTTGCACACTAGCCATATGATTCAGAGTTGTCTGCAACCAATTTTATGAGTGTGCTACCTATGCAGCAGAAGATACTTTTGGTAACATTACCTTCTCTACACAGTGGAACTTTAGCCTTTGCAGAAGAAATCCAAGTCAATGGCTGTTCCACTGTAAATGGTACCAAGTAGGTTACTGAATTCAGCTTGCATTGGAGTATTCCATGGCACTGAGCACTCTACATGCAATATCTGTACAGTTCCAAACCACCCAGAGTAGTTATGTACACAACCTTACCACAGAATGAATTGAATAGAAAGTAATGCATTCAACTGAATGCAGGGTACTGTTCAATTTTGCTGATAACTACTATGTGCTGACATGATCTAAACATTGTTATCACACTATCCATATGATTTAGAGTTGTCTGCAAACAATTTTATGAGTGTGCTACCTATGCAGCAGAAGTTACTTTCAGTAACATTATCTTCTCTACACAGTGGAACTTTAGCCTTTGTAGAAGTAAACCAAGTCAATGGCTGTTCCACTGTAAATGGTACCAAGTAGGTTACTGAATTCAGCTTGCATTGGAGTATTCCATGGCACTGAGCACTCTACATGCATTATCTGTACAGTTCCAAACCACCCAGAGTAGTTATGTTCACAACCTTACCACAGAATGAATTGAATAGAAAGTAATGCATTCAACTCAATGGAGTGTACAGTTCAATTTTGCTGATAACTACTATGTGCTGACATGATCTAAACATTGTTATCACACTATCCATATGATTTCGAGTTCTCTGCAACCAATTTTATGAGTGTGCTACCTATGCAGCAGAAGTTACTTTCAGTAACATTACCTTCTCTACACAGTGGAACTTTAGCCTTTGTAGAAGTAAACCAAGTCAATGGCTGTTCCACTGTAAATGGTACCAAGTAGGTTACTGAATTCAGCTTGCATTGGAGTATTCCATGGCACTGAGCACTCTACATGCATTACCTGTACAGTTCCAAACCACCCAGAGTTGTTCTGTTCACAACCTTACCACAGAATGAATTGAATAGAAAGTAATGCATTCAACTCAATGGAGTGTACAGTTCAATTTTGCTGATAACTACTATGTGCTGACATGATCTAAACATTGTTAACACACTAACCATATGATTTAGATTTGTCTGCAATCAATTTTTTGAGTGTGCTACCTATTCTCCAGAAGTTACTTTCAGTAACATTACATTCTCTATACAGTGGAACTTTAGCCTTTGCAGAAGTAAACCAGTTCAATGGCTGTTCCACTGTAAATGGTACCAGGTATGTTAGTGAGTTCACCTTGCATTGGAGTATTCCATGGCACTGAGCACTCTACATGCAATATCTGTACAGTTCCAAACCTCCCAGAGTAGTTATGTACACAACCTTACCACAGAATGAATTGAATAGAAAGTAATGCATTCAACTGAATGCAGGGTACTGTTCAATTTTGCTGATAACTACTATGTGCTGACATGATCTAAACATTGTTATCACACTATCCATATGATTTAGAGTTGACTGCAACTAATTTTATGAGTGTGCTACCTATTCTCCAGAAGTTACTTTCAGTAACATTACATTCTCTACACAGTGGAACTTTAGCGTTTGCAGAAGTAAACCAAGTCAATGGCTGTTCCACTGTAAATGGTACCAGGTAGGTTAGTGAATTCACATTGCATTGGAGTATTCCATGGCACTGAGCACTCTACATGCAAAATCTATACAGTTCCAAACCACCCAGAGCAGTAATGTACACAACCTTACCACAGAATGCATTGAATAGAAAGTAATGCATTCAACTGAATGGAGTGTATAGTTCAATTTTGCTGATACCTACTATGTGCTAACATGATCTAAACATTGTTAGCGCACTAACCATATGATTTAGAGTTGTCTGCAACCAATTTTATGAGTGTGCTACCTATGCAGCAGAAGTTAATTTTGGTAACATTACCTTCTCTACACAGTGGAACTTTAGCCTTTGCAGAAGAAATCCAAGTCAATGGCTGTTCCACTGTAAATGGTACCAAGTAGGTTACTGAATTCAGCTTGCATTGGAGTATTCCATGGCACTGAGCACTCTACATGCAATATCTGTACAGTTCCCAACCACCCAGAGTAGTTAAGTACACAACCTTACCACAGATTGAATTGAATAGAAAGTAATGCATTCAACTGAATGGAGTGTACAGTTCAATTTTGCTGATAACTACTATGTGCTGACATGATCTAAACATTGTTAGCACACTAGCCATATGATTTAGAGTTGTCTGCAACCAATTTTATGAGTGTGCTACCTATGCAGCAGGTTACTTTCAGTAACATTACCTTCTCTACACAGTGGAACTTTAGCCTTTGTAGAAGTAAACCAAGTCAATGGCTGTTCCACTGTAATTGGTACCAAGTAGGTTACAGAATTCAGCTTGCATTGGAGTATTCCATGGCACTGAGCACTCTACATGCATTACCTGTACAGTTCCAAACCACCCAGAGTTGTTCTGTTCACAACCTTACCACAGAATGAATTGAATAGAAAGTAATGCATTCAACTCAATGGAGTGTACAGTTCAATTTTGCTGATAACTACTATGTGCTGACATGATCTAAACATTGTTAACACACTAACCATATGATTTAGCTTTGTCTGCAATCAATTTTTTGAGTGTGCTACCTATTCTCCAGAAGTTACTTTCAGTAACATTACATTCTCTACACAGTGGAACTTTAGCCTTTGCAGAAGTAAACCAGTTCAATGGCTGTTCCACTGTAAATGGTACCAGGTATGTTAGTGAGTTCACCTTGCATTGGAGTATTCCATGGCACTGAGCACTCTACATGCAAAATCTATACAGTTCCAAACCACCCAGAGTAGTTATGTACACAACCTTACCACAGAATGAATTGAATAGAAAGTAATGCATTCAACTGAATGGAGTGTACAGTTCAATTTTGCTGATAACTACTATGTGCTGACATGATCTAAACATTGTTTGCACACTAGCCATATGATTCAGAGTTGTCTGCAACCAATTTTATGAGTGTGCTACCTATGCAGCAGAAGTTACTTTTGGTAACATTACCTTCTCTACACAGTGGAACTTTAGCCTTTGCAGAAGAAATCCAAGTCAATGGCTGTTCCACTGTAAATGGTACCAAGTAGGTTACTGAATTCAGCTTGCATTGGAGTATTCCATGGCACTGAGCACTCTACATGCAATATCTGTACAGTTCCAAACCACCCAGATTAGTTATGTACACAACCTTACCACAGAATGAATTGAATAGAAAGTAATGCATTCAACTGAATGCAGGGTACTGTTCAATTTTGCTGATAACTACTATGTGCTGACATGATCTAAACATTGTTATCACACTGTCCATATGATTTAGAGTTGACTGCAACTAATTTTATGAGTGTGCTACCTATTCTCCAGAAGTTACTTTCAGTAACATTACATTCTCTACACAGTGGAACTTTAGCGTTTGCAGAAGTAAACCAAGTCAATGGCTGTTCCACTGTAAATGGTACCAGGTAGGTTAGTGAATTCACATTGCATTGGAGTATTCCATGGCACTGAGCACTCTACATGCAAAATCTATACAGTTCCAAACCACCCAGAGCAGTTATGTACACAACCTTACCACAGAATGAATTGAATAGAAAGTAATGCATTCAACTGAATGCAGGGTACTGTTCAATTTTGCTGATAACTACTATGTGCTGACATGATCTAAACATTGTTATCACACTATCCATATGATTTAGAGTTGTCTGCAAACAATTTTATGAGTGTGCTACCTATGCAGCAGAAGTTACTTTCAGTAACATTATCTTCTCTACACAGTGGAACTTTAGCCTTTGTAGAAGTAAACCAAGTCAATGGCTGTTCCACTGTAAATGGTACCAAGTAGGTTACTGAATTCAGCTTGCATTGGAGTATTCCATGGCACTGAGCACTCTACATGCATTATCTGTACAGTTCCAAACCACCCAGAGTAGTTATGTTCACAACCTTACCACAGAATGAATTGAATAGAAAGTAATGCATTCAACTCAATGGAGTGTACAGTTCAATTTTGCTGATAACTACTATGTGCTGACATGATCTAAACATTGTTATCACACTATCCATATGATTTCGAGTTCTCTGCAACCAATTTTATGAGTGTGCTACCTATGCAGCAGAAGTTACTTTCAGTAACATTACCTTCTCTACACAGTGGAACTTTAGCCTTTGTAGAAGTAAACCAAGTCAATGGCTGTTCCACTGTAAATGGTACCAAGTAGGTTACTGAATTCAGCTTGCATTGGAGTATTCCATGGCACTGAGCACTCTACATGCATTACCTGTACAGTTCCAAACCACCCAGAGTTGTTCTGTTCACAACCTTACCACAGAATGAATTGAATAGAAAGTAATGCATTCAACTCAATGGAGTGTACAGTTCAATTTTGCTGATAACTACTATGTGCTGACATGATCTAAACATTGTTAACACACTAACCATATGATTTAGATTTGTCTGCAATCAATTTTTTGAGTGTGCTACCTATTCTCCAGAAGTTACTTTCAGTAACATTACATTCTCTACACAGTGGAACTTTAGCCTTTGCAGAAGTAAACCAGTTCAATGGCTGTTCCACTGTAAATGGTACCAGGTATGTTAGTGAGTTCACCTTGCATTGGAGTATTCCATGGCACTGAGCACTCTACATGCAATATCTGTACAGTTCCAAACCTCCCAGAGTAGTTATGTACACAACCTTACCACAGAATGAATTGAATAGAAAGTAATGCATTCAACTGAATGCAGGGTACTGTTCAATTTTGCTGATAACTACTATGTGCTGACATGATCTAAACATTGTTATCACACTATCCATATGATTTAGAGTTGACTGCAACTAATTTTATGAGTGTGCTACCTATTCTCCAGAAGTTACTTTCAGTAACATTACATTCTCTACACAGTGGAACTTTAGCGTTTGCAGAAGTAAACCAAGTCAATGGCTGTTCCACTGTAAATGGTACCAGGTAGGTTAGTGAATTCACATTGCATTGGAGTATTCCATGGCACTGAGCACTCTACATGCAAAATCTATACAGTTCCAAACCACCCAGAGCAGTAATGTACACAACCTTACCACAGAATGCATTGAATAGAAAGTAATGCATTCAACTGAATGGAGTGTATAGTTCAATTTTGCTGATACCTACTATGTGCTAACATGATCTAAACATTGTTAGCGCACTAACCATATGATTTAGAGTTGTCTGCAACCAATTTTATGAGTGTGCTACCTATGCAGCAGAAGTTAATTTTGGTAACATTACCTTCTCTACACAGTGGAACTTTAGCCTTTGCAGAAGAAATCCAAGTCAATGGCTGTTCCACTGTAAATGGTACCAAGTAGGTTACTGAATTCAGCTTGCATTGGAGTATTCCATGGCACTGAGCACTCTACATGCAATATCTGTACAGTTCCCAACCACCCAGAGTAGTTAAGTACACAACCTTACCACAGATTGAATTGAATAGAAAGTAATGCATTCAACTGAATGGAGTGTACAGTTCAATTTTGCTGATAACTACTATGTGCTGACATGATCTAAACATTGTTAGCACACTAGCCATATGATTTAGAGTTGTCTGCAACCAATTTTATGAGTGTGCTACCTATGCAGCAGGTTACTTTTAGTAACATTACCTGCTCTACACAGTGGAACTTTAGCCTTTGCAGAAGAAATCCAAGTCAATGGCTGTTCCACTGTAAATGGTACCAGGTAGGTTAGTGAATTCACCTTGCATTGGAGTATTCCATGGCACTGAGCACTCTACATGCAAAATCTATACAGTTCCAAACCACCCAGAGCAGTTATGTACACAACCTTACCACAGAATGCATTGAATAGAAAGTAATGCATTCAACTGAATGGAGTGTATAGTTAGATTTTGCTGATACCTACTATGTGCTAACATGATCTAAACATTGTTAGCGCACTAACCATATGATTTAGAGTTGTCTGCAACCAATTTTATGAGTGTGCTACCTATGCAGCAGAAGTTACTTTCAGTAACATTACCTTCTCTACACAGTGGAACTTTAGCCTTTGTAGAAGTAAACCAAGTCAATGGCTGTTCCACTGTAATTGGTACCAAGTAGGTTACAGAATTCAGCTTGCATTGGAGTATTCCATGGCACTGAGCACTCTACATGCATTACCTGTACAGTTCCAAACCACCCAGAGTTGTTCTGTTCACAACCTTACCACAGAATGAATTGAATAGAAAGTAATGCATTCAACTCAATGGAGTGTACAGTTCAATTTTGCTGATAACTACTATGTGCTGACATGATCTAAACATTGTTAACACACTAACCATATGATTTAGCTTTGTCTGCAATCAATTTTTTGAGTGTGCTACCTATTCTCCAGAAGTTACTTTCAGTAACATTACATTCTCTACACAGTGGAACTTTAGCCTTTGCAGAAGTAAACCAGTTCAATGGCTGTTCCACTGTAAATGGTACCAGGTATGTTAGTGAGTTCACCTTGCATTGGAGTATTCCATGGCACTGAGCACTCTACATGCAAAATCTATACAGTTCCAAACCACCCAGAGTAGTTATGTACACAACCTTACCACAGAATGAATTGAATAGAAAGTAATGCATTCAACTGAATGGAGTGTACAGTTCAATTTTGCTGATAACTACTATGTGCTGACATGATCTAAACATTGTTTGCACACTAGCCATATGATTCAGAGTTGTCTGCAACCAATTTTATGAGTGTGCTACCTATGCAGCAGAAGTTACTTTTGGTAACATTACCTTCTCTACACAGTGGAACTTTAGCCTTTGCAGAAGAAATCCAAGTCAATGGCTGTTCCACTGTAAATGGTACCAAGTAGGTTACTGAATTCAGCTTGCATTGGAGTATTCCATGGCACTGAGCACTCTACATGCAATATCTGTACAGTTCCAAACCACCCAGATTAGTTATGTACACAACCTTACCACAGAATGAATTGAATAGAAAGTAATGCATTCAACTGAATGCAGGGTACTGTTCAATTTTGCTGATAACTACTATGTGCTGACATGATCTAAACATTGTTATCACACTGTCCATATGATTTAGAGTTGACTGCAACTAATTTTATGAGTGTGCTACCTATTCTCCAGAAGTTACTTTCAGTAACATTACATTCTCTACACAGTGGAACTTTAGCGTTTGCAGAAGTAAACCAAGTCAATGGCTGTTCCACTGTAAATGGTACCAGGTAGGTTAGTGAATTCACATTGCATTGGAGTATTCCATGGCACTGAGCACTCTACATGCAAAATCTATACAGTTCCAAACCACCCAGAGCAGTTATGTACACAACCTTACCACAGAATGAATTGAATAGAAAGTAATGCATTCAACTGAATGCAGGGTACTGTTCAATTTTGCTGATAACTACTATGTGCTGACATGATCTAAACATTGTTATCACACTGTCCATATGATTTAGAGTTGACTGCAACTAATTTTATGAGTGTGCTACCTATTCTCCAGAAGTTACTTTCAGTAACATTACATTCTCTACACAGTGGAACTTTAGCGTTTGCAGAAGTAAACCAAGTCAATGGCTGTTCCACTGTAAATGGTACCAGGTAGGTTAGTGAATTCACATTGCATTGGAGTATTCCATGGCACTGAGCACTCTACATGCAAAATCTATACAGTTCCAAACCACCCAGAGCAGTTATGTACACAACCTTACCACAGAATGCATTGAATAGAAAGTAATCCATTCAACTGAATGGAGTGTATAGTTCAATTTTGCTGATACCTACTATGTGCTAACATGATCTAAACATTGTTAGCACACTAGCCATATGATTTAGAGTTGTCTGCAACCAATTTTATGAGTGTGCTACCTATGCAGCAGGTTACTTTTAGTAACATTACCTGCTCTACACAGTGGAACTTTAGCCTTTGCAGAAGAAATCCAAGTCAATGGCTGTTCCACTGTAAATGGTACCAGGTAGGTTAGTGAATTCACCTTGCATTGGAGTATTCCATGGCACTGAGCACTCTACATGCAAAATCTATACAGTTCCAAACCACCCAGAGCAGTTATGTACACAACCTTAACACAGAATGCATTGAATAGAAAGCAATGCATTCAACTGAATGGAGTGTATAGTTCAATTTTGCTGATACCTACTATGTGCTAACATGATCTAAACATTGTTAGCGCACTAACCATATGATTTAGAGTTGTCTGCAACCAATTTTATGAGTGTGCTACCTATGCAGCAGAAGTTACTTTCAGTAACATTACCTTCTCTACACAGTGGAACTTTAGCCTTTGTAGAAGTAAACCAAGTCAATGGCTGTTCCACTGTAATTGGTACCAGGTATGTTAGTGAGTTCACCTTGCATTGGAGTATTCCATGGCACTGAGCACTCTACATGCAAAATCTATACAGTTCCAAACCACCCAGAGTAGTTATGTACACAACCTTACCACAGAATGAATTGAATAGAATGTAATGCATTCAACTGAATGGAGTGTACAGTTCAATTTTGCTGATAACTACTATGTGCTGACATGATCTAAACATTGTTTGCACACTAGCCATATGATTCAGAGTTGTCTGCAACCAATTTTATGAGTGTGCTACCTATGCAGCAGAAGTTACTTTTGGTAACATTACCTTCTCTACACAGTGGAACTTTAGCCTTTGCAGAAGAAATCCAAGTCAATGGCTGTTCCACTGTAAATGGTACCAAGAAGGTTACTGAATTCAGCTTGCATTGGAGTATTCCATGGCACTGAGCACTCTACATGCAATATCTGTACAGTTCCAAACCACCCAGAGTAGTTATGTACACAAACTTACCACAGAATGAATTAAATAGAAAGTAATGCATTCAACTGAATGCAGGGTACTGTTCAATTTTGCTGATAACTACTATGTGCTGACATGATCTAAACATTGTTATCACACTGTCCATATGATTTAGAGTTGACTGCAACTAATTTTATGAGTGTGCTACCTATTCTCCAGAAGTTACTTTCAGTAACATTACATTCTCTACACAGTGGAACTTTAGCGTATGCAGAAGTAAACCAAGTCAATGGCTGGTCCACTGTAAATGGTACCAGGTAGGTTAGTGTATTCACATTGCATTGGAGTATTCCATGGCACTGAGCACTCTACATGCAAAATCTATACAGTTCCAAACCACCCAGAGCAGTTATGTACACAACCTTACCACAGAATGCATTGAATAGAAAGTAATCCATTCAACTGAATGGAGTGTATAGTTCAATTTTGCTGATACCTACTATGTGCTAACATGATCTAAACATTGTTAGCACACTAGCCATATGATTTAGAGTTGTCTGCAACCAATTTTATGAGTGTGCTACCTATGCAGCAGGTTACTTTTAGTAACATTACCTGCTCTACACAGTGGAACTTTAGCCTTTGCAGAAGAAATCCAAGTCAATGGCTGTTCCACTGTAAATGGTACCAGGTAGGTTAGTGAATTCACCTTGCATTGGAGTATTCCATGGCACTGAGCACTCTACATGCAAAATCTATACAGTTCCAAACCACCCAGAGCAGTTATGTACACAACCTTACCACAGAATGCATTGAATAGAAAGCAATGCATTCAACTGAATGGAGTGTATAGTTCAATTTTGCTGATACCTACTATGTGCTAACATGATCTAAACATTGTTAGCGCACTAACCATATGATTTAGAGTTGTCTGCAACCAATTTTATGAGTGTGCTACCTATGCAGCAGAAGTTACTTTCAGTAACATTACCTTCTCTACACAGTGGAACTTTAGCCTTTGTAGAAGTAAACCAAGTCAATGGCTGTTCCACTGTAATTGGTACCAAGTAGGTTACAGAATTCAGCTTGCATTGGAGTATTCCATGGCACTGAGCACTCTACATGCATTACCTGTACAGTTCCAAACCACCCAGAGTTGTTCTGTTCACAACCTTACCACAGAATGAATTGAATAGAAAGTAATGCATTCAACTCAATGGAGTGTACAGTTCAATTTTGCTGATAACTACTATGTGCTGACATGATCTAAACATTGTTAACACACTAACCATATGATTTAGCTTTGTCTGCAATCAATTTTTTGAGTGTGCTACCTATTCTCCAGAAGTTACTTTCAGTAACATTACATTCTCTACACAGTGGAACTTTAGCCTTTGCAGAAGTAAACCAGTTCAATGGCTGTTCCACTGTAAATGGTACCAGGTATGTTAGTGAGTTCACCTTGCATTGGAGTATTCCATGGCACTGAGCACTCTACATGCAAAATCTATACAGTTCCAAACCACACAGAGTAGTTATGTACACAACCTTACCACAGAATGAATTGAATAGAAAGTAATGCATTCAACTGAATGGAGTGTACAGTTCAATTTTGCTGATAACTACTATGTGCTGACATGATCTAAACATTGTTTGCACACTAGCCATATGATTCAGAGTTGTCTGCAACCAATTTTATGAGTGTGCTACCTATGCAGCAGAAGTTACTTTTGGTAACATTACCTTCTCTACAGAGTGGAACTTTAGCCTTTGCAGAAGAAATCCAAGTCAATGGCTGTTCCACTGTAAATGGTACCAAGTAGGTTACTGAATTCAGCTTGCATTGGAGTATTCCATGGCACTGAGCACTCTACATGCAATATCTGTACAGTTCCAAACCACCCAGAGTAGTTATGTACACAACCTTACCACAGAATGAATTGAATAGAAAGTAATGCATTCAACTGAATGCAGGGTACTGTTCAATTTTGCTGATAACTACTATGTGCTGACATGATCTAAACATTGTTATCACACTATCCATATGATTTAGAGTTGACTGCAACTAATTTTATGAGTGTGCTACCTATTCACCAGAAGTTACTTTCAGTAACATTACATTCTCTACACAGTGGAACTTTAGCGTTTGCAGAAGTAAACCAAGTCAATGGCTGTTCCACTGTAAATGGTACCAGGTAGGTTAGTGAATTCACATTGCATTGGAGTATTCCATGGCACTGAGCACTCTACATGCAATATCTGTACAGTTCCAAACCACCCAGAGTAGTTATGTACACAACCTTACCACAGAATGAATTGAATAGAAAGTACTGCATTCAACTGAATGGAGTGTACAGTTCAATTTTGCTGATAACTACTATGTGCTGACATGATCTAAACATTGTTTGCACACTAGCCATATGATTCAGAGTTGTCTGCAACCAATTTTATGAGTGTGCTACCTATGCAGCAGAAGTTACTTTTGGTAACATTACCTTCTCTACACAGTGGAACTTTAGCCTTTGCAGAAGAAATCCAAGTCAATGGCTGTTCCACTGTAAATGGTACCAAGTAGGTTACTGAATTCAGCTTGCATTGGAGTATTCCATGGCACTGAGCACTCTACATGCATTATCTGTACAGTTCCAAACCACCCAGAGTTGTTCTGTTCACAACCTTACCACAGAATGAATTGAATAGAAAGTAATGCATTCAACTGAATGGAGTGTATAGTTCAATTTTGCTGATACCTACTATGTGCTAACATGATCTAAACATTGTTAGCGCACTAACCATATGATTTAGAGTTGTCTGCAACCAATTTTATGAGTGTGCTACCTATGCAGCAGAAGTTACTTTCAGTAACATTACCTTCTCTACACAGTGGAACTTTAGCCTTTGCAGAAGAAATCCAAGTCAATGGCTGTTCCACTGTAAATGGTACCAAGTAGGTTACTGAATTCAGCTTGCATTGGAGTATTCCATGGCCCTGAGCACTCTACATGCAATATCTGTACAGTTCCAAACCACCCAGAGTAGTTATGTACACAACCGTACCACAGAATGAATTGAATAGAAAGTAATGCATTCAACTGAATGGAGTGTACTGTTCAATTTTGCTGATAACTACTATGTGCTGACATGATCTAAACATTGTTATCACACTATCCATATAATTTATAGTTGACTGCAACTAATTTTATGAGTGTGCTACCTATTCTCCAGAAGTTACTTTCAGTAACATTACATTCTCTACACAGTGGAACTTTAGCGTTTGCAGAAGTAAACCAAGTCAATGGCTGTTCCACTGTAAATGGTACCAGGTAGGTTAGTGAATTCACATTGCATTGGAGTATTCCATGGCACTGAGCACTCTACATGCAAAATCTATACAGTTCCAAACCACCCAGAGCAGTTATGTACACAACCTTACCACAGAATGCATTGAATAGAAAGTAATGCATTCGTGAATGGAGTGTACAGTTCAATTTTGCTGATACCTACTATGTGCTGACATGATCTAAACATTGTTATCACACTATCCATATGATTTAGAGTTGTCTGCAAACAATTTTATGAGTGTGCTACCTATGCAGCAGAAGTTACTTTCAGTAACATTATCTTCTCTACACAGTGGAACTTTAGCCTTTGTAGAAGTAAACCAAGTCAATGGCTGTTCCAGTGTAAATGGTACCAAGTAGGTTACAGAATTCAGCTTGCATTGGAGTATTCCATGGCACTGAGCACTCTACATGCATTATCTGTACAGTTCCAAACCACCCAGAGTAGTTATGTTCACAACCTTACCACAGAATGAATTGAATAGAAAGTAATGCATTCAACTCAATGGAGTGTACAGTTCAATTTTGCTGATAACTACTATGTGCTGACATGATTTAAACATTGTTATCACACTATCCATATGATTTCGAGTTCGCTGCCACCAATTTTATGAGTGTGCTACCTATGCAGCAGAAGTTACTTTCAGTAACATTACCTTCTCTACACAGTAGAACTTTAGCCTTTGTAGAAGTAAACCAAGTCAATGGCTGTTCCACTGTAAATGGTACCAAGTAGGTTACTGAATTCAGCTTGCATTGGAGTATTCCATGGCACTGAGCACTCTACATGCATTACCTCTACAGTTCCAAACCACCCAGAGTTGTTCTGTTCACAACCTTACCACAGAATGAATTGAATAGAAAGTAATGCATTCAACTCAATGGAGTGTACAGTTCAATTTTGCTGATAACTACTATGTGCTGACATGATCTAAACATTGTTAACACACTAACCATATGATTTAGCTTTGTCTGCAATCAATTTTTTGAGTGTGCTACCTATTCTCCAGAAGTTACTTTCAGTAACATTACATTCTCTACACAGTGGAACTTTAGCCTTTGCAGAAGTAAACCAGTTCAATGGCTGTTCCACTGTAAATGGTACCAGGTATGTTAGTGAGTTCACCTTGCATTGGAGTATTCCATGGCACTGAGCACTCTACATGCAAAATCTATACAGTTCCAAACCACCCAGAGTAGTTATGTACACAACCTTACCACAGAATGAATTGAATAGAAAGTAATGCATTCAACTGAATGGAGTGTACAGTTCAATTTTGCTGATAACTACTATGTGCTGACATGATCTAAACATTGTTTGCACACTAGCCATATGATGCAGAGTTGTCTGCAACCAATTTTATGAGTGTGCTACCTATGCAGCAGAAGTTACTTTTGGTAACATTACCTTCTCTACACAGTGGAACTTTAGCCTTTGCAGAAGAAATCCAAGTCAATGGCTGTTCCACTGTAAATGGTACCAAGTAGGTTACTGAATTCAGCTTGCATTGGAGTATTCCATGGCACTGAGCACTCTACATGCAATATCTGTACAGTTCCAAACCACCCAGAGTAGTTATGTACACAACCTTACCACAGAATGAATTGAATAGAAAGTAATGCATTCAACTGAATGCAGGGTACTGTTCAATTTTGCTGATAACTACTATGTGCTGACATGATCTAAACATTGTTATCACACTATCCATATGATTTAGAGTTGACTGCAACTAATTTTATGAGTGTGCTACCTATTCTCCAGAAGTTACTTTCAGTAACATTACATTCTCTACACAGTGGAACTTTAGCGTTTGCAGAAGTAAACCAAGTCAATGGCTGTTCCACTGTAAATGGTACCAGGTAGGT
The DNA here is from genome assembly GCF_030144855.1 of Hypanus sabinus. Lineage (NCBI taxonomy): Eukaryota > Metazoa > Chordata > Chondrichthyes > Myliobatiformes > Dasyatidae > Hypanus > Hypanus sabinus. The sequence continues at coordinate 81,437,959 of NC_082723.1, forward strand.
TAGTGAATTCACATTGCATTGGAGTATTCCATGGCACTGAGCACTCTACATGCAAAATCTATACAGTTCCAAACCACCCAGAGCAGTTATGTACACAACCTTACCACAGAATGCATTGAATAGAAAGTAATGCATTCAACTGAATGGAGTGTATAGTTCAATTTTGCTGATACCTACTATGTGCTAACATGATCTAAACATTGTTAGCGCACTAACCATATGATTTAGAGTTGTCTGCAACCAATTTTATGAGTGTGCTACCTATGCAGCAGAAGTTACTTTCAGTAACATTACCTTCTCTACACAGTGGAACTTTAGCCTTTGCAGAAGAAATCCAAGTCAATGGCTGTTCCACTGTAAATGGTACCAAGTAGGTTAGTGAATTCACATTGCATTGGAGTATTCCATGGCACTGAGCACTCTACATGCAAAATCTATACAGTTCCAAACCACCCAGAGTAGTTATGTACACAACCTTACCACAGAATGCATTGAATAGAAAGTAATGCATTCAACTGAATGGAGTGTATAGTTCAATTTTGCTGATACCTACTATGTGCTAACATGATCTAAACATTGATAGCGCACTAACCATATGATTTAGAGTTGTCTGCAACCAATTTTATGAGTGTGCTACCTATGCAGCAGAAGTTACTTTCAGTAACATTACCTTCTCTACACAGTGGAACTTTAGCCTTTGCAGAAGAAATCCAAGTCAATGGCTGTTCCACTGTAAATGGTACCAAGTAGGTTAGTGAATTCACATTGCATTGGAGTATTCCATGGCACTGAGCACTCTACATGCATTATCTGTACAGTTCCAAACCACCCAGAGTAGTTATGTTCACAACCTTACCACAGAATGAATTGAATAGAAAGTACTGCATTCAACTGAATGGAGTGTACAGTTCAATTTTGCTAATAACTACTATGTGCTGACATGATCTAAACATTGTTTGCACACTAGCCATATGATTCCGAGTTGTCTGCAACCAATTTTATGAGTGTGCTACCTATGCAGCAGAAGTTACTTTTGGTAACATTACCTTCTCTACACAGTGGAACTTTAGCCTTTGCAGAAGAAATCCAAGTCAATGGCTGTTCCACTGTAAATGGTACCAAGTAGGTTACTGAATTCAGCTTGCATTGGAGTATTCCATGGCACTGAGCACTCTACATGCAATATCTGTACAGTTCCAAACCACCCAGAGTAGTTATGTACACAACCTTACCACAGAATGAATTGAATAGAAAGTAATGCATTCAACTGAATGCAGGGTACTGTTCAATTTTGCTGATAACTACTATGTGCTGACATGATCTAAACATTGTTATCACACTATCCATATGATTTAGAGTTGACTGCAACTAATTTTATGAGTGTGCTACCTATTCACCAGAAGTTACTTTCAGTAACATTACATTCTCTACACAGTGGAACTTTAGCGTTTGCAGAAGTAAACCAAGTCAATGGCTGTTCCACTGTAAATGGTACCAAGTAGGTTACTGAATTCAGCTTGCATTGGAGTATTCCATGGCACTGAGCACTCTACATGCAATATCTGTACAGTTCCAAACCACCCAGAGTAGTTATGTACACAACCTTACCACAGAATGAATTGAATAGAAAGTAATGCATTCAACTGAATGGAGTGTACTGTTCAATTTTGCTGATAACTACTATGTGCTGACATGATCTAAACATTGTTATCACACTATCCATATAATTTAGAGTTGACTGCAACTAATTTTATGAGTGTGCTACCTATTCTCCAGAAGTTACTTTCAGTAACATTACATTCTCTACACAGTGGAACTTTAGCGTTTGCAGAAGTAAACCAAGTCAATGGCTGTTCCACTGTAAATGGTACCAGGTAGGTTAGTGAATTCACATTGCATTGGAGTATTCCATGGCACTGAGCACTCTACATGCATTATCTGTACAGTTCCAAACCACCCAGAGTAGTTATGTTCACAACCTTACCACAGAATGAATTGAATAGAAAGTAATGCATTCAACTCAATGGAGTGTACAGTTCAATTTTGCTGATAACTACTATGTGCTGACATGATCGAAACATTGTTATCACACTATCCATATGATTTCGAGTTCTCTGCAACCAATTTTATGAGTGTGCTACCTATGCAGCAGAAGTTACTTTCAGTAACATTACCTTCTCTACACAGTGGAACTTTAGCCTTTGTAGATGTAAACCAAGTCAATGGCTGTTCCACTGTAATTGGTACCAAGTAGGTTACAGAATTCAGCTTGCATTGGAGTATTCCATGGCACTGAGCACTCTACATGCATTACCTGTACAGTTCCAAACCACCCAGAGTTGTTCTGTTCACAACCTTACCACAGAATGAATTGAATAGAAAGTAATGCATTCAACTCAATGGAGTGTACAGTTCAATTTTGCTGATAACTACTATGTGCTGACATGATCTAAACATTGTTAACACACTAACCATATGATTTAGCTTTGTCTGCAATCAATTTTTTGAGTGTGCTACCTATTCTCCAGAAGTTACTTTCAGTAACATTACATTCTCTACACAGTGGAACTTTAGCCTTTGCAGAAGTAAACCAGTTCAATGGCTGTTCCACTGTAAATGGTACCAGGTATGTTAGTGAGTTCACCTTGCATTGGAGTATTCCATGGCACTGAGCACTCTACATGCAAAATCTATACAGTTCCAAACCACCCAGAGTAGTTATGTACACAACCTTACCACAGAATGAATTGAATAGAAAGTAATGCATTCAACTGAATGGAGTGTACAGTTCAATTTTGCTGATAACTACTATGTGCTGACATGATCTAAACATTGTTTGCACACTAGCCATATGATTCAGAGTTGTCTGCAACCAATTTTATGAGTGTGCTACCTATGCAGCAGAAGTTACTTTTGGTAACATTACCTTCTCTACACAGTGGAACTTTAGCCTTTGCAGAAGAAATCCAAGTCAATTGCTGTTCCACTGTAAATGGTACCAAGTAGGTTACTGAATTCAGCTTGCATTGGAGTATTCCATGGCACTGAGCACTCTACATGCAATATCTGTACAGTTCCAAACCACCCAGAGTAGTTATGTACACAACCTTACCACAGAATGAATTGAATAGAAAGTAATGCATTCAACTGAATGCAGGGTACTGTTCAATTTTGCTGATAACTACTATGTGCTGACATGATCTAAACATTGTTATCACACTGTCCATATGATTTAGAGTTGACTGCAACTAATTTTATGAGTTTGCTACCTATTCTCCAGAAGTTACTTTCAGTAACATTACATTCTCTACACAGTGGAACTTTAGCGTTTGCAGAAGTAAACCAAGTCAATGGCTGTTCCACTGTAAATGGTACCAGGTAGGTTAGTGAATTCACATTGCATTGGAGTATTCCATGGCACTGAGCACTCTACATGCAAAATATATACAGTTCCAAACCACCCAGAGCAGTTATGTACACAACCTTACCACAGAATGAATTGAATAGAAAGTAATGCATTCAACTGAATGCAGGGTACTGTTCAATTTTGCTGATAACTACTATGTGCTGACATGATCTAAACATGGTTATCACACTGTCCATATGATTTAGAGTTGACTGCAACTAATTTTATGAGTGTGCTACCTATTCTCCAGAAGTTACTTTCAGTAACATTACATTCTCTACACAGTGGAACTTTAGCGTTTGCAGAAGAAATCCAAGTCAATGGCTGTTCCACTGTAAATGGTACCAAGTAGGTTACTGAATTCAGCTTGCATTGGAGTATTCCATGGCACTGAGCACTCTACATGCAATATCTGTACAGTTCCAAACCACCCAGAGTAGTTATGTACACAACCTTACCACAGAATGAATTGAATAGAAAGTACTGCATTCAACCGAATGGAGTGTACAGTTCAATTTTGCTGATAACTACTATGTGCTGACATGATCTAAACATTGTTTGCACTCTAGCCATATGATTCAGAGTTGTCCGCAACCAATTTTATCAGTGTGCTACATATGCAGCAGAAGTTAATTTTGGTAACATTACCTTCTCTACACAGTGGAACTTTAGCCTTTGCAGAAGAAATCCAAGTCAATGGCTGTTCCACTGTAAATGGTACCAAGTAGGTTACTGAATTCGGCTTGCATTGGAGTATTCCATGGCACTGAGCACTCTACATGCAATATCTGTACAGTTCCAAACCACCCAGAGTAGTTATGTACACAACCTTACCACAGAATGAATTGAATAGAAAGTAATGCATTCAACTGAATGCAGGGTACTGTTCAATTTTGCTGATAACTACTATGTGCTGACATGATCTAAACACTGTTATCACACTATCCATATGATTTAGAGTTGACTGCAACTAATTTTATGAGTGTGCTACCTATTCACCAGAAGTTACTTTCAGTAACATTACATTCTCTACACAGTGGAACTTTAGCGTTTGCAGAAGTAAACCAAGTCAATGGCTGTTCCACTGTAAATGGTACCAGGTAGGTTAGTGAATTCACATTGCATTGGAGTATTCCATGGCACTGAGCACTCTACATGCAAAATCTATACAGTTCCAAACCACCCAGAGCAGTTATGTACACAACCTTACCACAGAATGCATTGAATAGAAAGTAATCCATTCAACTGAATGGAGTGTATAGTTCAATTTTGCTGATACCTACTATGTGCTAACATGATCTAAACATTGTTAGCGCACTAACCATATGATTTAGAGTTGTCTGCATCCAATTTTATGAGTGTGCTACCTATGCAGCAGAAGTTACTTTCAGTAACATTACCTTCTCTACACAGTGGAACTTTAGCCTTTGCAGAAGAAATCCAAGTCAATGGCTGTTCCACTGTAAATGGTACCAAGTAGGTTACTGAATTCAGCTTGCATTGGAGTATTCCATGGCACTGAGCACTCTACATGCAATATCTGTACAGTTCCAAACCACGCAGAGTAGTTATGTACACAACCTTACCACAGAATGAATTGAATAGAAAGTAATGCATTCAACTGAAAGCAGGGTACTGTTCAATTTTGCTGATAACTACTATGTGCTGACATGATCTATACATTGTTATCACACTATCCATATGATTTAGAGTTGACTGCAACTAATTTTATGAGTGTGCTACCTATTCTCCAGAAGTTACTTTCAGTAACATTACATTCTCTGCACAGTGGAACTTTAGCGTTTGCAGAAGTAAACCAAGTCAATGGCTGTTCCACTGTAAATGGTACCAGGTAGGTTAGTGAATTCACATTGCATTGGAGTATTCCTTGGCACTGAGCACTCTACATGCAAAATCTATACAGTTCCAAACCACCCAGAGCAGTTATGTACACAACCTTACCACAGAATGCATTGAATAGAAAGTAATGCATTCAACTGAATGGAGTGTATAGTTCAATTTTGCTGATACCTACTATGTGCTAACATGATCTAAACATTGTTAGCGCACTAACCATATGATTTAGAGTTGTCTGCAACCAATTTTATGAGTGTGCTACCTATGCAGCAGAAGTTACTTTCAGTAACATTACCTTCTCTACACAGTGGAACTTTAGCCTTTGCAGAAGAAATCCAAGTCAATGGCTGTTCCACTGTAAATGGTACCAAGTAGGTTACTGAATTCAGCTTGCATTGGAGTATTCCATGGCACTGAGCACTCTACATGCAATATCTGTACAGTTCCAAACCACCCAGAGTAGTTATGTACACAACCTTACCACAGAATGAATTGAATAGAAAGTACTGCATTCAACTGAATAGAGTGTACAGTTCAATTTTGCTGATAACTACTATGTGCTGACATGATCTAAACATTGTTTACACTCTAGCCATATGATTCAGAGTTGTCTGCAACCAATTTTATGAGTGTGCTACCTATGCAGCAGAAGTTACTTTTGGTAACATTACCTTCTCTACACAGTGGAACTTTAGCCTTTGCAGAAGAAATCCAAGTCAATGGCTGTTCCACTGTAAATGGTACCAAGTAGGTTACTGAATTCAGCTTGCATTGGAGTATTCCATGGCACTGAGCACACTACATGCAATATCTGTACAGTTCCAAACCACCCAGAGTAGTTATGTACACAACCTTACCACAGAATGAATTGAATAGAAAGTAATGCATTCAACTGAATGCAGGGTACTGTTCAATTTTGCTGATAACTACTATGTGCTGATATGATCTAAACATTGTTATCGCACTATCCATATGATTTAGAGTTGACTGCAACTAATTTTATGAGTGTGCTGCCTATTCTCCAGAAGTTACTTTCAGTAACATTACATTCTCTACACAGTGGAACTTTAGCGTTTGCAGAAGTAAACCAAGTCAATGGTTGTTCCACTGTAAATGGTACCAGGTAGGTTAGTGAATTCACATTGCATTGGAGTATTCCATGGCACTGAGCACTCTACATGCAAAATCTATACAGTTCCAAACCACCCAGAGCAGTTATGTACACAACCTTACCACAGAATGCATTGAATAGAAAGTAATGCATTCAACTGAATGGAGTGTATAGTTCAATTTTGCTGATACCTACTATGTGCTAACATGATCTAAACATTATTAGCGCACTAACCATATGATTTAGAGTTGTCTGCAACCAATTTTATGAGTGTGCTACCTATGGTCCAGAAGTTACTTTCAGTAACATTACCTACACTGCACAGTGGAACTTTAGCCTTTGCAGAAGTAAACCAAGTCAATGGCTGTTCCACTGTAAATGGTACCAGGTAGGTTAGTGAATTCAGCTTGCATTGGAGTATTCCATGGCACTGAGCACTCTACATGCAATATCTGTACAGTTCCAAACCACCCAGAGTAGTTATGTACACAACCTTACCACAGAATGAATTGAATAGAAAGTAATGCATTCAACTGAATGGAGTGTACTGTTCAATTTTGCTGATAACTACTATGTGCTGACATGATCTAAACATTGTTATCACACTATCCATATAATTTAGAGTTGACTGCAACTAATTTTATGAGTGTGCTACCTATTCTCCAGAAGTTACTTTCAGTAACATTACATTCTCTACACAGTGGAACTTTAGCGTTTGCAGAAGTAAACCAAGTCAATGGCTGTTCCACTGTAAATGGTACCAGGTAGGTTAGTGAATTCACATTGCATTGGAGTATTCCATGGCACTGAGCACTCTACATGCAAAATCTATACAGTTCCAAACCACCCAGAGCAGTTATGTACACAACCTTACCACAGAATGCATTGAATAGAAAGTAATGCATTCAAGTGAATGGAGTGTACAGTTCAATTTTGCTGATACCTACTATGTGCTGACATGATCTAAACATTGTTATCACACTATCCATATGATTTAGAGTTGTCTGCAAACAATTTTATGAGTGTGCTACCTATGCAGCAGAAGTTACTTTCAGTAACATTATCTTCTCTACACAGTGGAACTTTAGCCTTTGTAGAAGTAAACCAAGTCAATGGCTGTTCCAGTGTAAATGGTACCAAGTAGGTTACTGAATTCAGCTTGCATTGGAGTATTCCATGGCACTGAGCACTCTACATGCATTATCTGTACAGTTCCAAACCACCCAGAGTGGTTATGTTCACAACCTTACCACAGAATGAATTGAATAGAAAGTAATGCATTCAACTCAATGGAGTGTACAGTTCAATGTTGCTGATAACTACTATGTGCTGACATGATCTAAACATTGTTATCACACTATCCATATGATTTCGAGTTCTCTGCAACCAATTTTATGAGTGTGCTACCTATGCAGCAGAAGTTACTTTCAGTAACATTACCTTCTCTACACAGTGGAACTTTAGCCTTTGTAGAAGTAAACCAAGTCAATGGCTGTTCCACTGCAAATGGTACCAAGTAGGTTACTGAATTCAGCTTGCATTGGAGTATTCCATGGCACTGAGCACTCTACATGCATTACCTGTACAGTTCCAAACCACCCAGAGTTGTTCTGTTCACAACCTTACCACAGAATGAATTGAATAGAAAGTAATGCATTCAACTCAATGGAGTGTACAGTTCAATTTTGCTGATAACTACTATGTGCTGACATGATCTAAACATTGTTAACACACTAACCATATGATTTAGATTTGTCTGCAATCAATTTTTTGAGTGTGCTACCTATTCTCCAGAAGTTACTTTCAGTAACATTACATTCTCTACACAGTGGAACTTTAGCGTTTGCAGAAGTAAACCAAGTCAATGGCTGTTCCACTGTAAATGGTACCAGGTAGGTTAGTGAATTCACATTGCATTGGAGTATTCCATGGCACTGAGCACTCTACATGCAAAATCTATACAGTTCCAAACCACCCAGAGCAGTTATGTACACAACCTTACCACAGAATGAATTGAATAGAAAGTAATGCATTCAACTGAATGCAGGGTACTGTTCAATTTTGCTGATAACTACTATGTGCTGATATGATCTAAACATTGTTATCGCACTATCCATATGATTTAGAGTTGACTGCAACTAATTTTATGAGTGTGCTGCCTATTCTCCAGAAGTTACTTTCAGTAACATTACATTCTCTACACAGTGGAACTTTAGCGTTTGCAGAAGTAAACCAAGTCAATGGTTGTTCCACTGTAAATGGTACCAGGTAGGTTAGTGAATTCACATTGCATTGGAGTATTCCATGGCACTGAGCACTCTACATGCAAAATCTATACAGTTCCAAACCACCCAGAGCAGTTATGTACACAACCTTACCACAGAATGCATAGAATAGAAAGTAATGCATTCAACTGAATGGAGTATATAGTTCAATTTTGCTGATACCTACTATGTGCTAACATGATCTAAACATTATTAGCGCACTAACCATATGATTTAGAGTTGTCTGCAACCAATTTTATGAGTGTGCTACCTATGGTCCAGAAGTTACTTTCAGTAACATTACCTACACTGCACATGTGGAACTTTAGCCTTTGCAGAAGTAAACCAAGTCAATGGCTGTTCCACTGTAAATGGTACCAGGTAGGTTAGTGAATTCAGCTTGCATTGGGTATTCCATGGCACTGAGCACTCTACATGCAATATCTGTACAGTTCCAAACCACCCAGAGTAGTTATGTACACAACCTTACCACAGAATGAATTGAATAGAAAGTAATGCATTCAACTGAATGGAGTGTACTGTTCAATTTTGCTGATAACTACTATGTGCTGACATGATCTAAACATTGTTATCACACTATCCATATAATTTAGAGTTGACTGCAACTAATTTTATGAGTGTGCTACCTATTCTCCAGAAGTTACTTTCAGTAACATTACATTCTCTACACAGTGGAACTTTAGCGTTTGCAGAAGTAAACCAAGTCAATGGCTGTTCCACTGTAAATGGTACCAGGTAGGTTAGTGAATTCACATTGCATTGGAGTATTCCATGGCACTGAGCACTCTACATGCAAAATCTATACAGTTCCAAACCACCCAGAGCAGTTATGTACACAACCTTACCACAGAATGCATTGAATAGAAAGTAATGCATTCAAGTGAATGGAGTGTACAGTTCAATTTTGCTGATACCTACTATGTGCTGACATGATCTAAACATTGTTATCACACTATCCATATGATTTCGAGTTCTCTGCAACCAATTTTATGAGTGTGCTACCTATGCAGCAGAAGTTACTTTCAGTAACATTACCTTCTCTACACAGTGGAACTTTAGCCTTTGTAGAAGTAAACCAAGTCAATGGCTGTTCCACTGTAAATGGTACCAAGTAGGTTACTGAATTCAGCTTGCATTGGAGTATTCCATGGCACTGAGCACTCTACATGCATTACCTGTACAGTTCCAAACCACCCAGAGTTGTTCTGTTCACAACCTTACCACAGAATGAATTGAATAGAAAGTAATGCATTCAACTCAATGGAGTGTACAGTTCAATTTTGCTGATAACTACTATGTGCTGACATGATCTAAACATTGTTAACACACTAACCATATGATTTAGATTTGTCTGCAATCAATTTTTTGAGTGTGCTACCTATTCTCCAGAAGTTACTTTCAGTAACATTACATTCTCTACACAGTGGAACTTTAGCCTTTGCAGAAGTAAACCAGTTCAATGGCTGTTCCACTGTAAATGGTACCAGGTATGTTAGTGAGTTCACCTTGCATTGGAGTATTCCATGGCACTGAGCACTCTACATGCAATATCTGTACAGTTCCAAACCTCCCAGAGTAGTTATGTACACAACCTTACCACAGAATGAATTGAATAGAAAGTAATGCATTCAACTGAATGCAGGGTACTGTTCAATTTTGCTGATAACTACTATGTGCTGACATGATCTAAACATTGTTATCACACTATCCATATGATTTAGAGTTGACTGCAACTAATTTTATGAGTGTGCTACCTATTCTCCAGAAGTTACTTTCAGTAACATTACATTCTCTACACAGTGGAACTTTAGCGTTTGCAGAAGTAAACCAAGTCAATGGCTGTTCCACTGTAAATGGTACCAGGTAGGTTAGTGAATTCACATTGCATTGGAGTATTCCATGGCACTGAGCACTCTACATGCAAAATCTATACAGTTCCAAACCACCCAGAGCAGTTATGTACACAACCTTACCACAGAATGCATTGAATAGAAAGTAATGCATTCAACTGAATGGAGTGTACAGTTCAATTTTGCTGATAACTACTATGTGCTGACATGATCTAAACATTGTTAGCACACTAGCCATATGATTTAGAGTTGTCTGCAACCAATATTATGAGTGTGCTACCTATGCAGCAGGTTACTTTTAGTAACATTACCTGCTCTACACAGTGGAACTTTAGCCTTTGCAGAAGAAATCCAAGTCAATGGCTGTTCCACTGTAAATGGTACCAGGTAGGTTAGTGAATTCACCTTGCATTGGAGTATTCCATGGCACTGAGCACTCTACATGCAAAATCTATACAGTTCCAAACCACCCAGAGCAGTTATGTACACAACCTTACCACAGAATGCATTGAATAGAAAGTAATGCATTCAACTGAATGGAGTGTATAGTTCAATTTTGCTGATACCTACTATGTGCTAACATGATCTAAACATTGTTAGCGCACTAACCATATGATTCAGAGTTGTCTGCAACCAATTTTATGAGTGTGCTACCTATGCAGCAGAAGTTACTTTTGGTAACATTACCTTCTCTACACAGTGGAACTTTAGCCTTTGCAGAAGAAATCCAAGTCAATGGCTGTTCCACTGTAAATGGTACCAAGTAGGTTACTGAATTCAGCTTGCATTGGAGTATTCCATGGCACTGAGCACTCTACATGCATTATCTGTACAGTTCCAAACCACCCAGAGTAGGTATGTTCACAACCTTACCACAGAATGAATTGAATAGAAAGTAATGCATTCAACTCAATGGAGTGTACAGTTCAATTTTGCTGATAACTACTATGTGCTGACATGATCTAAACATTGTTATCACACTATCCATATGATTTCGAGTTCTCTGCAACCAATTTTATGAGTGTGCTACCTATGCAGCAGAAGTTACTTTCAGTAACATTACCTTCTCTACACAGTGGAACTTTAGCCTTTGTAGAAGTAAACCAAGTCAATGGCTGTTCCACTGTAAATGGTACCAAGTAGGTTACTGAATTCAGCTTGCATTGGAGTATTCCATGGCACTGAGCACTCTACATGCATTACCTGTACAGTTCCAAACCACCCAGAGTTGTTCTGTTCACAACCTTACCACAGAATGAATTGAATAGAAAGTAATGCATTCAACTCAATGGAGTGTACAGTTCAATTTTGCTGATAACTACTATGTGCTGACATGATCTAAACATTGTTAACACACTAACCATATGATTTAGATTTGTCTGCATTCAATTTTTTGAGTGTGCTACCTATTCTCCAGAAGTTACTTTCAGTAACATTACATTCTCTACACAGTGGAACTTTAGCCTTTGCAGAAGTAAACCAGTTCAATGGCTGTTCCACTGTAAATGGTACCAGGTATGTTAGTGAGTTCACCTTGCATTGGAGTATTCCATGGCACTGAGCACTCTACATGCAATATCTGTACAGTTCCAAACCTCCCAGAGTAGTTATGTACACAACCTTACCACAGAATGAATGGAATAGAAAGTAATGCATTCAACTGAATGCAGGGTACTGTTCAATTTTGCTGATAACTACTATGTGCTGACATGATCTAAACATTGTTATCACACTATCCATATGATTTAGAGTTGACTGCAACTAATTTTATGAGTGTGCTACCTATTCTCCAGAAGTTACTTTCAGTAACATTACATTCTCTACACAGTGGAACTTTAGCGTTTGCAGAAGTAAACCAAGTCAATGGCTGTTCCACTGTAAATGGTACCAGGTAGGTTAGTGAATTCACATTGCATTGGAGTATTCCATGGCACTGAGCACTCTACATGCAAAATCTATACAGTTCCAAACCACCCAGAGCAGTTATGTACACAACCTTACCACAGAATGCATTGAATAGAAAGTAATGCATTCAACTGAATGGAGTGTATAGTTCAATTTTGCTGATACCTACTATGTGCTAACATGATCTAAACATTGTTAGCGCACTAACCATATGATTTAGAGTTGTCTGCAACCAATTTTATGAGTGTGCTACCTATGCAGCAGAAGTTAATTTTGGTAACATTACCTTCTCTACACAGTGGAACTTTAGCCTTTGCAGAAGAAATCCAAGTCAATGGCTGTTCCACTGTAAATGGTACCAAGTAGGTTACTGAATTCAGCTTGCATTGGAGTATTCCATGGCACTGAGCACTCTACATGCAATATCTGTACAGTTCCCAACCACCCAGAGTAGTTAAGTACACAACCTTACCACAGAATGAATTGAATAGAAAGTAATGCATTCAACTGAATGGAGTGTACAGTTCAATTTTGCTGATAACTACTATGTGCTGACATGATCTAAACATTGTTAGCACACTAGCCATATGATTTAGAGTTGTCTGCAACCAATATTATGAGTGTGCTACCTATGCAGCAGATTACTTTTAGTAACATTACCTGCTCTACACAGTGGAACTTTAGCCTTTGCAGAAGAAATCCAAGTCAATGGCTGTTCCACTGTAAATGGTACCAGGTAGTTTAATGAATTCACCTTGCATTGGAGTATTCCATGGCACTGAGCACTCTACATGCAAAATCTATACAGTTCCAAACCACCCAGAGCAGTTATGTACACAACCTTACCACAGAATGCATTGAATAGAAAGTAATGCATTCAACTGAATGGAGTGTATAGTTCAATTTTGCTGATACCTACTATGTGCTAACATGATCTAAACATTGTTAGCGCACTAACCATATGATTTAGAGTTGTCTGCAACCAATTTTATGAGTGTGCTACCTATGCAGCAGAAGTTACTTTCAGTAACATTACCTTCTCTACACAGTGGAACTTTAGCCTTTGTAGAAGTAAACCAAGTCAATGGCTGTTCCACTGTAATTGGTACCAAGTAGGTTACAGAATTCAGCTTGCATTGGAGTATTCCATGGCACTGAGCACTCTACATGCATTACCTGTACAGTTCCAAACCACCCAGAGTTGTTCTGTTCACAACCTTACCACAGAATGAATTGAATAGAAAGTAATGCATTCAACTCAATGGAGTGTACAGTTCAATTTTGCTGATAACTACTATGTGCTGACATGATCTAAACATTGTTAACACACTAACCATATGATTTAGCTTTGTCTGCAATCAATTTTTTGAGTGTGCTACCTATTCTCCAGAAGTTACTTTCAGTAACATTACATTCTCTACACAGTGGAACTTTAGCCTTTGCAGAAGTAAACCAGTTCAATGGCTGTTCCACTGTAAATGGTACCAGGTATGTTAGTGAGTTCACCTTGCATTGGAGTATTCCATGGCACTGAGCACTCTACATGCAAAATCTATACAGTTCCAAACCACCCAGAGTAGTTATGTACACAACCTTACCACAGAATGAATTGAATAGAAAGTAATGCATTCAACTGAATGGAGTGTACAGTTCAATTTTGCTGATAACTACTATGTGCTGACATGATCTAAACATTGTTTGCACACTAGCCATATGATTCAGAGTTGTCTGCAACCAATTTTATGAGTGTGCTACCTATGCAGCAGAAGTTACTTTTGGTAACATTACCTTCTCTACACAGTGGAACTTTAGCCTTTGCAGAAGAAATTCAAGTCAATGGCTGTTCCACTGTAAATGGTACCAAGTAGGTTACTGAATTCAGCTTGCATTGGAGTATTCCATGGCACTGAGCACTCTACATGCAATATCTGTACAGTTCCAAACCACCCAGAGTAGTTATGTACACAACCTTACCACAGAATGAATTGAATAGAAAGTAATGCATTCAACTGAATGCAGGGTACTGTTCAATTTTGCTGATAACTACTATGTGCTGACATGATCTAAACATTGTTATCACACTGTCCATATGATTTAGAGTTGACTGCAACTAATTTTATGAGTGTGCTACCTATTCTCCAGAAGTTACTTTCAGTAACATTACATTCTCTACACAGTGGAACTTTAGCCTTTGTAGAAGTAAACCAAGTCAATGGCTGTTCCACTGTAATTGGTACCAAGTAGGTTACAGAATTCAGCTTGCATTGGAGTATTCCATGGCACTGAGCACTCTACATGCATTACCTGTACAGTTCCAAACCACCCAGAGTTGTTCTGTTCACAACCTTACCACAGAATGAATTGAATAGAAAGTAATGCATTCAACTGAATGGAGTGTACAGTTCAATTTTGCTGATAACTACTATGTGCTGACATGATCTAAACATTGTTTGCACACTAGCCATATGATTCAGAGTTGTCTGCAACCAATTTTATGAGTGTGCTACCTATGCAGCAGAAGTTACTTTTGGTAACATTACCTTCTCTACACAGTGGAACTTTAGCCTTTGCAGAAGAAATCCAAGTCAATGGCTGTTCCACTGTAAATGGTACCAAGTAGGTTACTGAATTCAGCTTGCATTGGAGTATTCCATGGCACTGAGCACTCTACATGCAATATCTGTACAGTTCCAAACCACCCAGAGTAGTTATGTACACAACCTTACCACAGAATGAATTGAATAGAAAGTAATGCATTCAACTGAATGCAGGGTACTGTTCAATTTTGCTGATAACTACTATGTGCTGACATGATCTAAACATTGTTATCACACTGTCCATATGATTTAGAGTTGACTGCAACTAATTTTATGAGTGTGCTACCTATTCTCCAGAAGTTACTTTCAGTAACATTACATTCTCTACACAGTGGAACTTTAGCGTTTGCAGAAGTAAACCAAGTCAACGGCTGTTCCACTGTAAATGGTACCAGGTAGGTTAGTGAATTCAGCTTGCATTGGAGTATTCCATGGCACTGAGCACTCTACATGCAAAATCTATACAGTTCCAAACCACCCAGAGCAGTTATGTACACAACCTTACCACAGAATGAATTGAATAGAAAGTAATGCATTCAACTGAATGCATGGTACTGTTCAATTTTGCTGATAACTACTATGTGCTGACATGATCTAAACATTGTTATCACACTATCCATATGATTTAGAGTTGACTGCAACTAATTTTATGAGTGTGCTACCTATTCACCAGAAGTTACTTTCAGTAACATTACATTCTCTACACAGTGGAACTTTAGCGTTTGCAGAAGTAAACCAAGTCAATGGCTGTTCCACTGTAAATGGTACCAGGTAGGTTAGTGAATTCACATTGCATTGGAGTATTCCATGGCACTGAGCACTCTACATGCAATATCTGTACAGTTCCAAACCACCCAGAGTAGTTATGTACACAACCTTACCACAGAATGAATTGAATAGAAAGTACTGCATTCAACTGAATGGAGTGTACAGTTCAATTTTGCTGATAACTACTATGTGCTGACATGATCTAAACATTGTTTGCACACTAGCCATATGATTCAGAGTTGTCTGCAACCAATTTTATGAGTGTGCTACCTATGCAGCAGAAGTTACTTTTGGTAACATTACCTTCTCTACACAGTGGAACTTTAGCCTTTGCAGAAGAAATCCAAGTCAATGGCTGTTCCACTGTAAATGGTACCAAGTAGGTTACTGAATTCAGCTTGCATTGGAGTATTCCATGGCACTGAGCACTCTACATGCATTATCTGTACAGTTCCAAACCACCCAGAGTTGTTCTGTTCACAACCTTACCACAGAATGAATTGAATAGAAAGTAATGCATTCAACTGAATGCAGGGTACTGTTCAATTTTGCTGATAACTACTATGTGCTGATATGATCTAAACATTGTTATCACACTATCCATATGATTTAGAGTTGACTGCAACTAATTTTATGAGTGTGCTACCTATTCTCCAGAAGTTACTTTCAGTAACATTACATTCTCTACACAGTGGAACATTAGCGTTTGCAGAAGTAAACCAAGTCAATGGCTGTTCCACTGTAAATGGTACCAGGTAGGTTAGTGAATTCACATTGCATTGGAGTATTCCATGGCACTGAGCACTCTACATGCAAAATCTATACAGTTCCAAACCACCCAGAGCAGTTATGTACACAACCTTACCACAGAATGCATTGAATAGAAAGTAATGCATTCAACTGAATGGAGAGTATAGTTCAATTTTGCTGATACCTACTATGTGCTAACATGATCTAAACATTGTTAGCGCACTAACCATATGATTTAGAGTTGTCTGCAACCAATTTTATGAGTGTGCTACCTATGCAGCAGAAGTTACTCTCAGTAACATTACCTTCTCTACACAGTGGAACTTTAGCCTTTGCAGAAGAAATCCAAGTCAATGGCTGTTCCACTGTAAATGGTACCAAGTAGGTTACTGAATTCAGCTTGCATTGGAGTATTCCATGGCACTGAGCACTCTACATGCAATATCTGTACAGTTCCAAACCACCCAGAGTAGTTATGTACACAACCTTACCACAGAATGAATTGAATAGAAAGTAATGCATTCAACTGAATGGAGTGTACTGTTCAATTTTGCTGATAACAACTATGTGCTGACATGATCTAAACATTGTTATCACACTATCCATATAATTTAGAGTTGACTGCAACTAATTTTATGAGTGTGCTACCTATTCTCCAGAAGTTACTTTCAGTAACATTACATTCTCTACACAGTGGAACTTTAGCGTTTGCAGAAGTTAACCAAGTCAATGGCTGTTCCACTGTAAATGGTACCAGGTAGGTTAGTGAATTCACATTGCATTGGAGTATTCCATGGCACTGAGCACTCTATATGCAAAATCTATACAGTTCCAAACCACCCAGAGCAGTTATGTACACAACCTTACCACAGAATGCATTGAATAGAAAGTAATGCATTCAAGTGAATGGAGTGTACAGTTCAATTTTGCTGATACCTACTATGTGCTGACATGATCTAAGCATTGTTATCACACTATCCATATGATTTAGAGTTGTCTGCAAACAATTTTATGAGTGTGCTACCTATGCAGCAGAAGTTACTTTCAGTAACATTATCTTCTCTACACAGTGGAACTTTAGCCTTTGTAGAAGTAAACCAAGTCAATGGCTGTTCCAGTGTAAATGGTACCAAGTAGGTTACTGAATTCAGCTTGCATTGGAGTATTCCATGGCACTGAGCACTCTACATGCATTATCTGTACAGTTCCAAACCACCCAGAGTAGTTATGTTCACAACCTTACCACAGAATGAATTGAATAGAAAGTAATGCATTCAACTCAATGGAGTGTACAGTTCAATTTTGCTGATAACTACTATGTGCTGACATGATCTAAACATTGTTATCACACTATCCATATGATTTCGAGTTCTCTGCAACCAATTTTATGAGTGTGCTACCTATGCAGCAGAAGTTACTTTCAGTAACATTACCTTCTCTACACAGTGGAACTTTAGCCTTTGTAGAAGTAAACCAAGTCAATGGCTGTTCCACTGTAAATGGTACCAAGTAGGTTACTGAATTCAGCTTGCATTTTAGTATTCCATGGCACTGAGCACTCTACATGCATTACCTGTACAGTTCCAAACCACCCAGAGTTGTTCTGTTCACAACCTTACCACAGAATGAATTGAATAGAAAGTAATGCATTCAACTCAATGGAGTGTACAGTTCAATTTTGCTGATAACTACTATGTGCTGACATGATCTAAACATTGTTAACACACTAACCATATGATTTAGATTTGTCTGCAATCAATTTTTTGAGTGTGCTACCTATTCTCCAGAAGTTACTTTCAGTAACATTACATTCTCTACACAGTGGAACTTTAGCCTTTGCAGAAGTAAACCAGTTCAATGGCTGTTCCACTGTAAATGGTACCAGGTATGTTAGTGAGTTCACCTTGCATTGGAGTATTCCATGGCACTGAGCACTCTACATGCAAAATCTATACAGTTCCAAACCACCCAGAGTAGTTATGTACACAACCTTACCACAGAATGAATTGAATAGAAAGTAATGCATTCAACTGAATGGAGTGTACAGTTCAATTTTGCTGATAACTACTATGTGCTGACATGATCTAAACATTGTTTGCACACTAGCCATATGATTCAGAGTTGTCTGCAACCAATTTTATGAGTGTGCTACCTATGCAGCAGAAGTTACTTTTGGTAACATTACCTTCTCTACACAGTGGAACTTTAGCCTTTGCAGAAGAAATCCAAGTCAATGGCTGTTCCACTGTAAATGGTACCAAGTAGGTTACTGAATTCAGCTTGCATTGGAGTATTCCATGGCACTGAGCACTCTACATGCAATATCTGTACAGTTCCAAACCACCCAGAGTAGTTATGTACACAACCTTTCCACAGAATGAATTGAATAGAAAGTACTGCATTCAACTGAATGGAGTGTACAGTTCAATTTTGCTGATAACTACTATGTGCTGACATGATCTAAACATTGTTTGCACACTAGCCATATGATTCAGAGTTGTCTGCAACCAATTTTATGAGTGTGCTACCTATGCAGCAGAAGTTAATTTTGGTAACATTACCTTCTCTACACAGTGGAACTTTAGCCTTTGCAGAAGAAATCCAAGTCAATGGCTGTTCCACTGTAAATGGTACCAAGTAGGTTACTGAATTCAGCTTGCATTGGAGTATTCCATGGCACTGAGCACTCTACATGCAATATCTGTACAGTTCCAAACCACCCAGAGTAGTTATGTACACAACCTTACCACAGAATGAATTGAATAGAAAGTAATGCATTCAACTGAATGCAGGGTACTGTTCAATTTTGCTGATAACTACTATGTGCTGACATGATCTAAATATTGTTATCACACTATCCATATGATTTAGAGTTGACTGCAACTAATTTTATGAGTGTGCTACCTATTCACCAGAAGTTACTTTCAGTAACATTACATTCTCTACACAGTGGAACTTTAGCGTTTGCAGAAGTAAACCAAGTCAATGGCTGTTCCACTGTAAATGGTACCAGGTAGGTTAGTGAATTCACATTGCATTGGAGTATTCCATGGCACTGAGCACTCTACATGCAAAATCTATACAGTTCCAAACCACCCAGAGCAGTTATGTACACAACCTTACCACAGAATGCATTGAATAGAAAGTAATGCATTCAACTGAATGGAGTGTATAGTTCAATTTTGCTGATACCTACTATGTGCTAACATGATCTAAACATTGTTAGTGCACTAACCATATGATTCAGAGTTGTCTGCAACCAATTTTATGAGTGTGCTACCTATGCAGCAGAAGTTACTTTTGGTAACATTACCTTCTCTACACAGTGGAACTTTAGCCTTTGCAGAAGAAATCCAAGTCGATGGCTGTTCCACTGTAAATGGTACCAAGTAGGTTACTGAATTCAGCTTGCATTGGAGTATTCCATGGCACTGAGCACACTACATGCAATATCTGTACAGTTCCAAACCACCCAGAGTAGTTATGTACACAACCTTACCACAGAATGAATTGAATAGAAAGTAATGCATTCAACTGAATGCAGGGTACTGTTCAATTTTGCTGATAACTACTATGTGCTGACATGATCTAAACATTGTTATCACACTATCCATATAATTTAGAGTTGACTGCAACTAATTTTATGAGTGTGCTACCTATTCTCCAGAAGTTACTTTCAGTAACATTACATTCTCTACACAGTGGAACTTTAGCGTTTGCAGAAGTAAACCAAGTCAATGGCTGTTCCACTGTAAATGGTACCAGGTAGGTTAGTGAATTCACATTGCATTGGAGTATTCCATGGCACTGAGCACTCTACATGCAAAATCTATACAGTTCCAAACCACCCAGAGCAGTTATGTACACAACCTTACCACAGAATGCATTGAATAGAAAGTAATGCATTCAAGTGAATGGAGTGTACAGTTCAATTTTGCTGATAACTACTATGTGCTAACATGATCTAAACATTGTTATCACACTATCCATATGATTTAGAGTTCTCTGCAAACAATTTTATGAGTGTGCTACCTATGCAGCACAAGTTACTTTCAGTAACATTATCTTCTCTACACAGTGGAACTTTAGCCTTTGTAGAAGTAAACCAAGTCAATGGCTGTTCCAGTGTAAATGGTACCAAGTAGGTTACTGAATTCAGCTTGCATTGGAGTATTCCATGGCACTGAGCACTCTACATGCATTATCTGTACAGTTCCAAACCACCCAGAGTAGTTATGTTCACAACCTTACCACAGAATGAATTGAATAGAAAGTAATGCATTCAACTCAATGGAGTGTACAGTTCAATTTTGCTGATAACTACTATGTGCTGACATGATCTAAACATTGTTATCGCACTATCCATATGATCTCGAGTTCTCTGCAACCAATTTTATGAGTGTGCTACCTATGCAGCAGAAGTTACTTTCAGTAACATTACCTTCTCTACACAGTGGAACTTTAGCCTTTGTAGAAGTAAACCAAGTCAATGGCTGTTCCACTGTAAATGGAACCAAGTAGGTTACTGAATTCAGCTTGCATTGGAGTATTCCATGGCACTGAGCACTCTACATGCATTACCTGTACAGTTCCAAACCACCCAGAGTTGTTCTGTTCACAACCTTACCACAGAATGAATTGAATAGAAAGTAATGCATTCAACTCAATGGAGTGTACAGTTCAATTTTGCTGATAACTACTATGTATGACATGATCTAAACATTGTTAACACACTAACCATATGATTTAGATTTGTCTGCAATCAATTTTTTGAGTGTGCTACCTATTCTCCAGAAGTTACTTTCAGTAACATTACATTCTCTACACAGTGGAACTTTAGCCTTTGCAGAAGTAAACCAGTTCAATGGCTGTTCCACTGTAAATGGTACCAGGTATGTTAGTGAGTTCACCTTGCATTGGAGTATTCCATGGCACTGAGCACTCTACATGCAAAATCTATACAGTTCCAAACCACCCA
The DNA here is from genome assembly GCF_030144855.1 of Hypanus sabinus. Taxonomy (NCBI): domain Eukaryota; kingdom Metazoa; phylum Chordata; class Chondrichthyes; order Myliobatiformes; family Dasyatidae; genus Hypanus; species Hypanus sabinus. Next base: position 81,459,466 of record NC_082723.1, read on the forward strand.
GAGTAGTTATGTACACAACCTTACCACAGAATGAATTGAATAGAAAGTAATGCATTCAACTGAATGGAGTGTACAGTTCAATTTTGCTGATAACTACTATGTGCTGACATGATCTAAACATTGTTTGCACACTAGCCATATGATTCAGAGTTGTCTGCAACCAATTTTATGAGTGTGCTACCTATGCAGCAGAAGTTACTTTTGGTAACATTACCTTCTCTACACAGTGGAACTTTAGCCTTTGCAGAAGAAATCCAAGTCAATGGCTGTTCCACTGTAAATGGTACCAAGTAGGTTACTGAATTCAGCTTGCATTGGAGTATTCCATGGCACTGAGCACTCTACATGCAATATCTGTACAGTTCCAAACCACCCAGAGTAGTTATGTACACAACCTTACCACAGAATGCATTGAATAGAAAGTAATTCATTCAACTGAATGGAGTGTATAGTTCAATTTTGCTGATACCTACTATGTGCTAACATGATCTAAACATTGTTAGCGCACTAACCATATGATTTAGTGTTGTCTGCAACCAATTTTATGAGTGTGCTACCTATGCAGCAGAAGTTACTTTCAGTAACATTACCTTCTCTACACAGTGGAACTTTTGCAGAAGAAATCCAAGTCAATGGCTGTTCCACTGTAAATGGTACCAAGTAGGTTACTGAATTCAGCTTGCATTGGAGTATTCCATGGCACTGAGCACTCTACATGCAATATCTGTACAGTTCCAAACCACCCAGAGTAGTTATGTACACAACCTTACCACAGAATGAATTGAATAGAAAGTACTGCATTCAACTGAATGGAGTGTACAGTTCAATTTTGCTGATAACTACTATGTGCTGACATGATCTAAACATTGTTTGCACACTAGCCATATGATTCAGAGTTGTCTGCAACCAATTTTATGAGTGTGCTACCTATGCAGCAGAAGTTACTTTCAGTAACATTACATTCTCTACACAGTGGAACTTTAGCGTTTGCAGAAGTAAACCAAGTCAATGGCTGTTCCACTGTAAATGGTACCAGGTAGGTTAGTGAATTCACATTGCATTGGAGTATTCCATGGCACTGAGCACTCTACATGCAAAATCTATACAGTTCCAAACCACCCAGAGCAGTTATGTACACAACCTTACCACAGATTGCATTGAATAGAAAGTAATGCATTCAACTGAATGGAGTGTATAGTTCAATTTTGCTGATACCTACTATGTGCTAACATGATCTAAACATTGTTAGCGCACTAACCATATGATTTAGAGTTGTCTGCAACCAATTTTATGAGTGTGCTACCTATGCAGCAGAAGTTACTTTCAGTAACATTACCTTCTCTACACAGTGGAACTTTAGCCTTTGCAGAAGAAATCCAAGTCAATGGCTGTTCCACTGTAAATGGTACCAAGTAGGTTACTGAATTCAGCTTGCATTGGAGTATTCCATGGCACTGAGCACTCTACATGCAATATCTGTACAGTTCCAAACCACCCAGATAGTTATGTACACAACCTTACCACAGAATGAATTGAATAGAAAGTAATGCATTCAACTGAATGCAGGGTACTGTTCAATTTTGCTGATAACTACTATGTGCTGACATGATCTAAACATTGCTATCACACTGTCCATATGATTTAGAGTTGACTGCAACTAATTTTATGAGTGTGCTACCTATTCTCCAGAAGTTACTTTCAGTAACATTACATTCTCTACACAGTGGAACTTTAGCGTTTGCAGAAGAAATCCAAGTCAATGGCTGTTCCACTGTAAATGGTACCAAGTAGGTTACTGAATTCAGCTTGCATTGGAGTATTCCATGGCACTGAGCACTCTACATGCAATATCTGTACAGTTCCAAACCACCCAGAGTAGTTATGTACACAACCTTACCACAGAATGAATTGAATAGAAAGTACTGCATTCAACTGAATGGAGTGTACAGTTCAATTTTGCTGATAACTACTATGTGCTAACATGATCTAAACATTGTTAGCGCACTAACCATATGATTTAGAGTTGTCTGCAACCAATTTTATGAGTGTGCTACCTATGCAGCAGAAGTTACTTTCAGTAACATTACCTTCTCTACACAGTGGAACTTTTGCAGAAGAAATCCAAGTCAATGGCTGTTCCACTGTAAATGGTACCAAGTAGGTTACTGAATTCAGCTTGCATTGGAGTATTCCATGGCACTGAGCACTCTACATGCATTACCTGTACAGTTCCAAACCACCCAGAGTTGTTCTGTTCACAACCTTACCACAGAATGAATTGAATAGAAAGTAATGCATTCAACTCAATGGAGTGTACAGTTCAATTTTGCTGATAACTACTATGTATGACATGATCTAAACATTGTTAACACACTAACCATATGATTTAGATTTGTCTGCAATCAATTTTTTGAGTGTGCTACCTATTCTCCAGAAGTTACTTTCAGTAACATTACATTCTCTACACAGTGGAACTTTAGCCTTTGCAGAAGTAAACCAGTTCAATGGCTGTTCCACTGTAAATGGTACCAGGTATGTTAGTGAGTTCACCTTGCATTGGAGTATTCCATGGCACTGAGCACTCTACATGCAAAATCTATACAGTTCCAAACCACCCAGAGTAGTTATGTACACAACCTTACCACAGAATGAATTGAATAGAAAGTAATGCATTCAACTGAATGGAGTGTACAGTTCAATTTTGCTGATAACTACTATGTGCTGACATGATCTAAACATTGTTTGCACACTAGCCATATGATTCAGAGTTGTCTGCAACCAATTTTATGAGTGTGCTACCTATGCAGCAGAAGTTACTTTTGGTAACATTACCTTCTCTACACAGTGGAACTTTAGCCTTTGCAGAAGAAATCCAAGTCAATGGCTGTTCCACTGTAAATGGTACCAAGTAGGTTACTGAATTCAGCTTGCATTGGAGTATTCCATGGCACTGAGCACTCTACATGCAATATCTGTACAGTTCCAAACCACCCAGAGTAGTTATGTACACAACCTTACCACAGAATGAATTGAATAGAAAGTAATGCATTCAACTGAATGGAGTGTACAGTTCAATTTTGCTGATAACTACTCTGTGCTGACATGATCTAAACATTGTTTGCACACTAGCCATATGATTCAGAGTTGTCTGCAACCAATTTTATGAGTGTGCTACCTATGCAGCAGAAGTTACTTTTGGTAACATTACCTTCTCTACACAGTGGAACTTTAGCCTTTGCAGAAGAAATCCAAGTCAATGGCTGTTCCACTGTAAATGGTACCAAGTAGGTTACTGAATTCAGCTTGCATTGGAGTATTCCATGGCACTGAGCACTCTACATGCAATATCTGTACAGTTCCAAACCACCCAGAGTAGTTATGTACACAACCTTACCACAGAATGAATTGAATAGAAAGTACTGCATTCAACTGAATGGAGTGTACAGTTCAATTTTGCTGATAACTACTATGTGCTGACATGATCTAAACATTGTTTGCACACTAGCCATATGATTCAGAGTTGTCTGCAACCAATTTTATGAGTGTGCTACCTATGCAGCAGAAGTTACTTTCAGTAACATTACATTCTCTACACAGTGGAACTTTAGCGTTTGCAGAAGTAAACCAAGTCAATGGCTGTTCCACTGTAAATGGTACCAGGTAGGTTAGTGAATTCACATTGCATTGGAGTATTCCATGGCACTGAGCACTCTACATGCAAAATCTATACAGTTCCAAACCACCCAGAGCAGTTATGTACACAACCTTACCACAGATTGCATTGAATAGAAAGTAATGCATTCAACTGAATGGAGTGTATAGTTCAATTTTGCTGATACCTACTATGTGCTAACATGATCTAAACATTGTTAGCGCACTAACCATATGATTTAGAGTTGTCTGCAACCAATTTTATGAGTGTGCTACCTATGCAGCAGAAGTTACTTTCAGTAACATTACCTTCTCTACACAGTGGAACTTTAGCCTTTGCAGAAGAAATCCAAGTCAATGGCTGTTCCACTGTAAATGGTACCAAGTAGGTTACTGAATTCAGCTTGCATTGGAGTATTCCATGGCACTGAGCACTCTACATGCAATATCTGTACAGTTCCAAACCACCCAGAGTAGTTATGTACACAACCTTACCACAGAATGAATTGAATAGAAAGTACTGCATTCAACTGAATGGAGTGTACAGTTCAATTTTGCTGATAACTACTATGTGCTAACATGATCTAAACATTGTTAGCGCACTAACCATATGATTTAGAGTTGTCTGCAACCAATTTTATGAGTGTGCTACCTATGCAGCAGAAGTTACTTTCAGTAACATTACCTTCTCTACACAGTGGAACTTTTGCAGAAGAAATCCAAGTCAATGGCTGTTCCACTGTAAATGGTACCAAGTAGGTTACTGAATTCAGCTTGCATTGGAGTATTCCATGGCACTGAGCACTCTACATGCAATATCTGTACAGTTCCAAACCACCCAGAGTAGTTATGTACACAACCTTACCACAGAATGAATTGAATAGAAAGTACTGCATTCAACTGAATGGAGTGTACAGTTCAATTTTGCTGATAACTACTATGTGCTGACATGATCTAAACATTGTTTGCACACTAGCCATATGATTCAGAGTTGTCTGCAACCAATTTTATGAGTGTGCTACCTATGCAGCAGAAGTTACTTTCAGTAACATTACATTCTCTACACAGTGGAACTTTAGCGTTTGCAGAAGTAAACCAAGTCAATGGCTGTTCCACTGTAAATGGTACCAGGTAGGTTAGTGAATTCACATTGCATTGGAGTATTCCATGGCACTGAGCACTCTACATGCAAAATCTATACAGTTCCAAACCACCCAGAGCAGTTATGTACACAACCTTACCACAGATTGCATTGGATAGAAAGTAATGCATTCAACTGAATGGAGTGTATAGTTCAATTTTGCTGATACCTACTATGTGCTAACTTGATCTAAACATTGTTAGCGCACTAACCATATGATTTAGAGTTGTCTGCAACCAATTTTATGAGTGTGCTACCTATGCAGCAGAAGTTACTTTCAGTAACATTACCTTCTCTACACAGTGGAACTTTAGCCTTTGCAGAAGAAATCCAAGTCAATGGCTGTTCCACTGTAAATGGTACCAAGTAGGTTACTGAATTCAGCTTGCATTGGAGTATTCCATGGCACTGAGCACTCTACATGCAATATCTGTACAGTTCCAAACCACCCAGATAGTTATGTACACAACCTTACCACAGAATGAATTGAATAGAAAGTAATGCATTCAACTGAATGCAGGGTACTGTTCAATTTTGCTGATAACTACTATGTGCTGACATGATCTAAACATTGCTATCACACTGTCCATATGATTTAGAGTTGACTGCAACTAATTTTATGAGTGTGCTACCTATTCTCCAGAAGTTACTTTCAGTAACATTACATTCTCTACACAGTGGAACTTTAGCGTTTGCAGAAGAAATCCAAGTCAATGGCTGTTCCACTGTAAATGGTACCAAGTAGGTTACTGAATTCAGCTTGCATTGGAGTATTCCATGGCACTGAGCACTCTACATGCAATATCTGTACAGTTCCAAACCACCCAGAGTAGTTATGTACACAACCTTACCACAGAATGAATTGAATAGAAAGTACTGCATTCAACTGAATGGAGTGTACAGTTCAATTTTGCTGATAACTACTATGTGCTGACATGATCTAAACATTGTTTGCACACTAGCCATATGATTCAGAGTTGTCTGCAACCAATTTTATGAGTGTGCTACCTATGCAGCAGAAGTTAATTTTGGTAACATTACCTTCTCTACACAGTGGAACTTTAGCCTTTGCAGAAGAAATCCAAGTCAATGGCTGTTCCACTGTAAATGGTACCAAGTAGGTTACTGAATTCAGCTTGCATTGGAGTATTCCATGGCACTGAGCACTCTACATGCAATATCTGTACAGTTCCAAACCACCCAGAGTAGTTATGTACACAACCTTACCACAGAATGAATTGAATAGAAAGTAATGCATTCAACTGAATGCAGGGTACTGTTCAATTTTGCTGATAACTACTATGTGCTGACATGATCTATACATTGTTATCACACTATCCATATGATTTAGAGTTGACTGCAACTAATTTTATGTGTGTGCTACCTATTCTCCAGAAGTTACTTTCAGTAACATTACATTCTCTACACAGTGGAACTTTAGCGTTTGCAGAAGTAAACCAAGTCAATGGCTGTTCCACTGTAAATGGTACCAGGTAGGTTAGTGAATTCACATTGCATTGGAGTATTCCTTGGCACTGAGCACTCTACATGCAAAATCTATACAGTTCCAAACCACCCAGAGCAGTTATGTACACAACCTTACCACAGAATGCATTGAATAGAAAGTAATGCATTCAACTGAATGGAGTGTATAGTTCAATTTTGCTGATACCTACTATGTGCTAACATGATCTAAACATTGTTAGCGCACTAACCATATGATTTAGAGTTGTCTGCAACCAATTTTATGAGTGTGCTACCTATGCAGCAGAAGTTACTTTCAGTGACATTACCTTCTCTACACAGTGGAACTTTAGCCTTTGCAGAAGAAATCCAAGTCAATGGCTGTTCCAGTGTAAATGGTACCAAGTAGGTTACTGAATTCAGCTTGCATTGGAGTATTCCATGGCACTGAGCACTCTACATGCAATATCTGTACAGTTCCAAACCACCCAGAGTAGTTATGTACACAACCTTACCACAGAATGAATTGAATAGAAAGTACTGCATTCAACTGAATGGAGTGTACAGTTCAATTTTGCTGATAACTACTATGTGCTGACATGATCTAAACATTGTTTGCACACTAGCCATATGATTCAGAGTAGTCTGCAACCAATTTTATGAGTGTGCTACCTATGCAGCAGAAGTTACTTTTGGTAACATTACCTTCTCTACACAGTGGAACTTTAGCCTTTGCAGAAGAAATCCAAGTCAATGGCTGTTCCACTGTAAATGGTACCAAGTAGGTTACTGAATTCAGCTTGCATTGGAGTATTCCATGGCACTGAGCACACTACATGCAATATCTGTACAGTTCCAAACCACCCAGAGTAGTTATGTACACAACCTTACCACAGAATGAATTGAATAGAAAGTAATGCATTCAACTGAATGCAGGGTACTGTTCAATTTTGCTGATAACTACTATGTGCTGACATGATCTAAACATTGTTATCACACTATCCATATAATTTAGAGTTGACTGCAACTAATTTTATGAGTGTGCTACCTATTCTCCAGAAGTTACTTTCAGTAACATTACATTCTCTACACAGTGGAACTTTAGCGTTTGCAGAAGTAAACCAAGTCAATGGCTGTTCCACTGTAAATGGTACCAGGTAGGTTAGTGAATTCACATTGCATTGGAGTATTCCATGGCACTGAGCACTCTACATGCTAAATCTATACAGTTCCAAACCACCCAGAGCAGTTATGTACACAACCTTACCACAGAATGCATTGAATAGAAAGTAATGCATTCAAGTGAATGGAGTGTACAGTTCAATTTTGCTGATACCTACTATGTGCTGACATGATCTAAACATTGTTATCACACTATCCATATGATTTAGAGTTGTCTGCAAACAATTTTATGAGTGTGCTACCTATGCAGCAGAAGTTACTTTCAGTAACATTATCTTCTCTACACAGTGGAACTTTAGCCTTTGTAGAAGTAAACCAAGTCAATGGCTGTTCCAGTGTAAATGGTACCAAGTAGGTTACTGAATTCAGCTTGCATTGGAGTATTCCATGGCACTGAGCACTCTACATGCATTATCTGTACAGTTCCAAACCACCCAGAGTTGTTCTGTTCACAACCTTACCACAGAATGAATTGAATAGAAAGTAATGCATTCAACTCAATGGAGTGTACAGTTCAATTTTGCTGATAACTACTATGTGCTGACATGATCTAAACATTGTTAACACACTAACCATATGATTTAGATTTGTCTGCAATCAATTTTTTGAGTGTGCTACCTATTCTCCAGAAGTTACTTTCAGTAACATTACATTCTCTACACAGTGGAACTTTAGCCTTTGCAGAAGTAAACCAGTTCAATGGCTGTTCCACTGTAAATGGTACCAGGTATGTTAGTGAGTTCACCTTGCATTGGAGTATTCCATGGCACTGAGCACTCTACATGCAAAATCTATACAGTTCCAAACCACCCAGAGTAGTTATGTACACAACCTTACCACAGAATGAATTGAATAGAAAGTAATGCATTCAACTGAATGGAGTGTACAGTTCAATTTTGCTGATAACTACTATGTGCTGACATGATCTAAACATTGTTTGCACACTAGCCATATGATTCAGAGTTGTCTGCAACCAATTTTATGAGTGTGCTACCTATGCAGCAGAAGTTAATTTTGGTAACATTACCTTCTCTACACAGTGGAACTTTAGCCTTTGCAGAAGAAATCCAAGTCAATGGCTGTTCCACTGTAAATGGTACCAAGTAGGTTACTGAATTCAGCTTGCATTGGAGTATTCCATGGCACTGAGCACTCTACATGCAATATCTGTACAGTTCCAAACCACCCAGAGTAGTTATGTACACAACCTTACCACAGACTGAATTGAATAGAAAGTAATGCATTCAACTGAATGCAGGGTACTGTTCAATTTTGCTGATAACTACTATGTGCTGACATGATCTAAACATTGTTATCACACTATCCATATGATTTAGAGTTGACTGCAACTAATTTTATGAGTGTGCTACCTATTCTCCAGAAGTTACTTTCAGTAACATTACATTCTCTACACAGTGGAACTTTAGCGTTTGCAGAAGTAAACCAAGTCAATGGCTGTTCCACTGTAAATGGTACCAGGTAGGTTAGTGAATTCACATTGCATTGGAGTATTCCATGGCACTGAGCACTCTACATGCAAAATCTATACAGTTCCAAACCACCCAGAGCAGTTATGTACACAACCTTACCACAGAATGCATTGAATAGAAAGTAATTCATTCAACTGAATGGAGTGTATAGTTCAATTTTGCTGATACCTACTATGTTCTAACATGATCTAAACATTGTTAGCGCACTAACCATATGATTTAGAGTTGTCTGCAACCAATTTTATGAGTGTGCTACCTATGCAGCAGAAGTTACTTTCAGTAACATTACCTTCTCTACACAGTGGAACTTTTGCAGAAGAAATCCAAGTCAATGGCTGTTCCACTGTAAATGGTACCAAGTAGGTTACTGAATTCAGCTTGCATTGGAGTATTCCATGGCACTGAGCACTCTACATGCAATATCTGTACAGTTCCAAACCACCCAGATAGTTATGTACACAACCTTACCACAGAATGAATTGAATAGAAAGTAATGCATTCAACTGAATGCAGGGTACTGTTCAATTTTGCTGATAACTACTATGTGCTTACATGATCTAAACATTGCTATCACACTGTCCATATGATTTAGAGTTGACTGCAACTAATTTTATGAGTGTGCTACCTATTCTCCAGAAGTTACTTTCAGTAACATTACATTCTCTACACAGTGGAACTTTAGCGTTTGCAGAAGAAATCCAAGTCAATGGCTGTTCCACTGTAAATGGTACCATGTAGGTTACTGAATTCAGCTTGCATTGGAGTATTCCATGGCACTGAGCACTCTACATGCAATATCTGTACAGTTCCAAACCACCCAGAGTAGTTATGTACACAACCTTACCACAGAATGAATTGAATAGAAAGTACTGCATTCAACTGAATGGAGTGTACAGTTCAATTTTGCTGATAACTACTATGTGCTAACATGATCTAAACATTGTTAGCGCACTAACCATATGATTTAGAGTTGTCTGCAACCAATTTTATGAGTGTGCTACCTATGCAGCAGAAGTTACTTTCAGTAACATTACCTTCTCTACACAGTGGAACTTTAGCCTTTGCAGAAGAAATCCAAGTCAATGGCTGTTCCACTGTAAATGGTACCAGGTAGGTTAGTGAATTCACATTGCATTGGAGTATTCCATGGCACTGAGCACTCTACATGCAAAATCTATACAGTTCCAAACCACCCAGAGCAGTTATGTACACAACCTTACCACAGAATGCATTGAATAGAAAGTAATGCATTCAACTGAATGCAGGGTACTGTTCAATTTTGCTGATAACTACTATGTGCTGACATGATCTATACATTGTTATCACACTATCCATCTGATTTAGAGTTGACTGCAACTAATTTTATGTGTGTGCTACCTATTCTCCAGAAGTTACTTTCAGTAACATTACATTCTCTACACAGTGCAAATTTAGCGTTTGCAGAAGTAAACCAAGTCAATGGCTGTTCCACTGTAAATGGTACCAGGTAGGTTAGTGAATTCACATTGCATTGGAGTATTCCTTGGCACTGAGCACTCTACATGCAAAATCTATACAGTTCCAAACCACCCAGAGCAGTTATGTACACAACCTTACCACAGAATGCATTGAATAGAAAGTAATGCATTCAACTGAATGGAGTGTATAGTTCAATTTTGCTGATACCTACTATGTGCTAACATGATCTAAACATTGTTAGCGCACTAACCATATGATTTAGAGTTGTCTGCAACCAATTTTATGAGTGTGCTACCTATGCAGCAGAAGTTACTTTCAGTGACATTACCTTCTCTACACAGTGGAACTTTAGCCTTTGCAGAAGAAATCCAAGTCAATGGCTGTTCCACTGTAAATGGTACCAAGTAGGTTACTGAATTCAGCTTGCATTGGAGTATTCCATGGCACTGAGCACTCTACATGCAATATCTGTACAGTTCCAAACCACCCAGAGTAGTTATGTACACAACCTTACCACAGAATGAATTGAATAGAAAGTACTGCATTCAACTGAATGGAGTGTACAGTTCAATTTTGCTGATAACTACTATGTGCTGACATGATCTAAACATTGTTTGCACACTAGCCATATGATTCAGAGTTGTCTGCAACCAATTTTATGAGTGTGCTACCGATGCAGCAGAAGTTACTTTTGGTAACATTACCTTCTCTACACAGTGGAACTTTAGCCTTTGCAGAAGAAATCCAAGTCAATGGCTGTTCCACTGTAAATGGTACCAAGTAGGTTACTGAATTCAGCTTGCATTGGAGTATTCCATGGCACTGAGCACACTACATGCAATATCTGTACAGTTCCAAACCACCCAGAGTAGTTATGTACACAACCTTACCACAGAATGCATTGAATAGAAAGTAATGCATTCAACTGAATGGAGTGTATAGTTCAATTTTGCTGATACCTACTATGTGCTAACATGATCTAAACATTGTTAGCGCACTAACCATATGATTTAGAGTTGTCTGCAACCAATTTTATGAGTGTGCTACCTATGCAGCAGAAGTTACTTTCAGTAACATTACCTTCTCTACACAGTGGAACTTTAGCCTTTGCAGAAGAAATCCAAGTCAATGGCTGTTCCACTGTAAATGGTACCAAGTAGGTTACTGAATTCAGCTTGCATTGGAGTATTCCATGGCACTGAGCACTCTACATGCAATATCTGTACAGTTCCAAACCACCCAGAGTAGTTATGTACACAACCTTACCACAGAATGAATTGAATAGAAAGTAATGCATTCAACTGAATGCAGGGTACAGTTCAATTTTGCTGATAACTACTATGTGCTGACATGATCTAAACATTGTTAACACACTAACCATATGATTTAGATTTGTCTGCAATCAATTTTTTGAGTGTGCTACCTATTCTCCAGAAGTTACTTTCAGTAACATTACATTCTCTACACAGTGGAACTTTAGCCTTTGCAGAAGTAAACCAGTTCAATGGCTGTTCCACTGTAAATGGTACCAGGTATGTTAGTGAGTTCACCTTGCATTGGAGTATTCCATGGCACTGAGCACTCTACATGCAAAATCTATACAGTTCCAAACCACCCAGAGTAGTTATGTACACAACCTTACCACAGAATGAATTGAATAGAAAGTAATGCATTCAACTGAATGGAGTGTACAGTTCAATTTTGCTGATAACTACTATGTGCTGACATGATATAAACATTGTTTGCACACTAGCCATATGATTCAGAGTTGTCTGCAACCAATTTTATGAGTGTGCTACCTATGCAGCAGAAGTTACTTTTGGTAACATTACCTTCTCTACACAGTGGAACTTTAGCTTTTGCAGAAGTAAACCAAGTCAATGGCTGTTCCACTGTAAATGGTACCAGGTAGGTTTGTGAATTCACATTGCATTGGAGTATTCCTTGGCACTGAGCACTCTACATGCAAAATCTATACAGTTCCAAACCACCCAGAGCAGTTATGTACACAACCTTACCACAGAATGCATTGAATAGAAAGTAATGCATTCAACTGAATGGAGTGTATAGTTCAATTTTGCTGATACCTACTATGTGCTAACATGATCTAAACATTGTTAGCGCACTAACCATATGATTTAGAGTTGTCTGCAACCAATTTTATGAGTGTGCTACCTATGCAGCAGAAGTTACTTTCAGTGACATTACCTTCTCTACACAGTGGAACTTTAGCCTTTGCAGAAGAAATCCAAGTCAATGGCTGTTCCACTGTAAATGGTACCAAGTAGGTTACTGAATTCAGCTTGCATTGGAGTATTCCATGGCACTGAGCACTCTACATGCAATATCTGTACAGTTCCAAACCACCCAGAGTAGTTATGTACACAACCTTACCACAGAATGAATTGAATAGAAAGTACTGCATTCAACTGAATGGAGTGTACAGTTCAATTTTGCTGATAACTACTATGTGCTGACATGATCTAAACATTGTTTGCACACTAGCCATATGATTCAGAGTTGTCTGCAACCAATTTTATGAGTGTGCTACCGATGCAGCAGAAGTTACTTTTGGTAACATTACCTTCTCTACACAGTGGAACTTTAGCCTTTGCAGAAGAAATCCAAGTCAATGGCTGTTCCACTGTAAATGGTACCAAGTAGGTTACTGAATTCAGCTTGCATTGGAGTATTCCATGGCACTGAGCACACTACATGCAATATCTGTACAGTTCCAAACCACCCAGAGTAGTTATGTACACAACCTTACCACAGAATGAATTGAATAGAAAGTAATGCATTCAACTGAATGCAGGGTACTGTTCAATTTTGCTGATAACTACTATGTGCTGATATGATCTAAACATTGTTATCACACTATCCATATGATTTAGAGTTGACTGCAACTAATTTTATGAGTGTGCTACCTATTCTCCAGAGGTTACTTTCAGTAACATTACATTCTCTACACAGTGGAACTTTAGCGTTTGCAGAAGTAAACCAAGTCAATGGCTGTTCCACTGTAAATGGTACCAGGTAGGTTAGTGAATTCACATTGCATTGGAGTATTCCATGGCACTGAGCACTCTACATGCAAAATCTATACAGTTCCAAACCACCCAGAGCAGTTATGTACACAACCTTACCACAGAATGCATTGAATAGAAAGTAATGCATTCAACTGAATGGAGTGTATAGTTCAATTTTGCTGATACCTACTATGTGCTAACATGATCTAAACATTGTTAGCGCACTAACCATATGATTTAGAGTTGTCTGCAACCAATTTTATGAGTGTGCTACCTATGCAGCAGAAGTTACTTTCAGTAACATTACCTTCTCTACACAGTGGAACTTTAGCCTTTGCAGAAGAAATCCAAGTCAATGGCTGTTCCACTGTAAATGGTACCAAGTAGGTTACTGAATTCAGCTTGCATTGGAGTATTCCATGGCACTGAGCACTCTACATGCAATATCTGTACAGTTCCAAACCACCCAGAGTAGTTATGTACACAACCTTACCACAGAATGAATTGAATAGAAAGTAATGCATTCAACTGAATGGAGTGTACTGTTCAATTTTGCTGATAACTACTATGTGCTGACATGATCTAAACATTGTTATCACACTATCCATATAATTTAGAGTTGACTGCAACTAATTTTATGAGTGTGCTACCTATTCTCCAGAAGTTACTTTCAGTAACATTACATTCTCTACACAGTGGAACTTTAGCGTTTGCAGAAGTAAACCAAGTCAATGGCTGTTCCACTGTAAATGGTACCAGGTAGGTTAGTGAATTCACATTGCATTGGAGTATTCCATGGCACTGAGCACTCTACATGCAAAATCTATACAGTTCCAAACCACCCAGAGCAGTTATGTACACAACCTTACCACAGAATGAATTGAATAGAAAGTAATGCATTCAACTGAATGCAGGGTACAGTTCAATTTTGCTGATAACTACTATGTGCTAACATGATCTAAACATTGTTAACACACTAACCATATGATTTAGATTTGTCTGCAATCAATTTTTTGAGTGTGCTACCTATTCTCCAGAAGTTACTTTCAGTAACATTACATTCTCTACACAGTGGAACTTTAGCCTTTGCAGAAGTAAACCAGTTCAATGGCTGTTCCACTGTAAATGGTACCAGGTATGTTAGTGAGTTCACCTTGCATTGGAGTATTCCATGGCACTGAGCACTCTACATGCAAAATCTATACAGTTCCAAACCACCCAGAGTAGTTATGTACACAACCTTACCACAGAATGAATTGAATAGAAAGTAATGCATTCAACTGAATGGAGTGTACAGTTCAATTTTGCTGATAACTACTATGTGCTGACATGATCTAAACATTGTTTGCACACTAGCCATATGATTCAGAGTTGTCTGCAACCAATTTTATGAGTGTGCTACCTATGCAGCAGAAGTTACTTTTGGTAACATTACCTTCTCTACACAGTGGAACTTTAGCCTTTGCAGAAGAAATCCAAGTCAATGGCTGTTCCACTGTAAATGGTACCAAGTAGGTTACTGAATTCAGCTTGCATTGGAGTATTCCATGGCACTGAGCACTCTACATGCAATATCTGTACAGTTCCAAACCACCCAGAGTAGTTATGTACACAACCTTACCACAGAATGAATTGAATAGAAAGTAATGCATTCAACTGAATGCAGGGTACTGTTCAATTTTGCTGATAACTACTATGTGCTGACATGATCTAAACATTGTTATCACACTATCCATATGATTTAGAGTTGACTGCAACTAATTTTATGAGTGTGCTACCTATTCTCCAGAAGTTACTTTCAGTAACATTACATTCTCTACACAGTGGAACTTTAGCGTTTGCAGAAGTAAACCAAGTCAATGGCTGTTCCACTGTAAATGGTACCAGGTAGGTTAGTGAATTCACATTGCATTGGAGTATTCCATGGCACTGAGCACTCTACATGCAAAATCTATACAGTTCCAAACCACCCAGAGCAGTTATGTACACAACCTTACCACAGAATGCATTGAATAGAAAGTAATGCATTCAACTGAATGGAGTGTATAGTTCAATTTTGCTGATACCTACTATGTGCTAACATGATCTAAACATTGTTAGCGCACTAACCATATGATTTAGAGTTGTCTGCAACCAATTTTATGAGTGTGCTACCTATGCAGCAGAAGTTACTTTCAGTAAAATTACCTTCTCTACACAGTGGAACTTTAGCCTTTGCAGAAGAAATCCAAGTCAATGGCTGTTCCACTGTAAATGGTACCAAGTAGGTTACTGAATTCAGCTTGCATTGGAGTATTCCATGGCACTGAGCACTCTACATGCAATATCTGTACAGTTCCAAACCACCCAGAGTAGTTATGTACACAACCTTACCACAGAATGAATTGAATAGAAAGTACTGCATTCAACTGAATGGAGTGTACAGTTCAATTTTGCTGATAACTACTATGTGCTGACATGATCTAAACATTGTTTGCACACAAGCCATATGATTCAGAGTTGTCTGCAACCAATTTTATGAGTGTGCTACCTATGCAGCAGAAGTTACTTTCAGTAACATTACCTTCTCTACACAGTGGAACTTTAGCCTTTGCAGAAGAAATCCAAGTCAATATCTGTTCCACTGTAAATGGTACCAAGTAGGTTACTGAATTCAGCTTGCATTGGAGTATTCCATGGCACTGAGCACTCTACAAGCAATATCTGTACAGTTCCAAACCACCCAGAGTAGTTATGTACACAACCTTACCACAGAATGAATTGAATAGAAAGTAATGCATTCAACTGAATGGAGTGTACTGTTCAATTTTGCTGATAACTACTATGTGCTCACATGATCTAAACATTGTTATCACACTATCCATATAATTTAGAGTTGACTGCAACTAATTTTATGAGTGTGCTACCTATTCTCCAGAAGTTACTTTCAGTAACATTACATTCTCTACACAGTGGAACTTTAGCGTTTGCAGAAGTAAACCAAGTCAATGGCTGTTCCACTGTAAATGGTACCAGGTAGGTTAGTGAATTCACATTGCATTGGAGTATTCCATGGCACTGAGCACTCTACATGCAAAATCTATACAGTTCCAAACCACCCAGAGCAGTTATGTACACAACCTTACCACAGAATGCATTGAATAGAAAGTAATGGATTCAAGTGAATGGAGTGTACAGTTCAATTTTGCTGATACCTACTATGTGCTGACATGATCTAAACATTGTTATCACACTATCCATATGATTTAGAGTTGTCTGCAAACAATTTTATGAGTGTGCTACCTATGCAGCAGAAGTTACTTTCAGTAACATTATCTTCTCTACACAGTGGAACTTTAGCCTTTGTAGAAGTAAACCAAGTCAATGGCTGTTCCAGTGTAAATGGTACCAAGTAGGTTACTGAATTCAGCTTGCATTGGAGTATTCCATGGCACTGAGCACTCTACATGCATTATCTGTACAGTTCCAAACCACCCAGAGTAGTTATGTACACAACCTTACCACAGAATGAATTGAATAGAAAGTACTGCACTCAACTGAATGGAGTGTACAGTTCAATTTTGCTGATAACTACTATGTGCTGACATGATCTAAACATTGTTTGCACACTAGCCATATGATTCAGAGTTGTCTGCAACCAATTTTATGAGTGTGCTACCTATGCAGCAGAAGTTACTTTCAGTAACATTACATTCTCTACACAGTGGAACTTTAGCGTTTGCAGAAGTAAGCCAAGTCAATGGCTGTTCCACTGTAAATGGTACCAGGTAGGTTAGTGAATTCACATTGCATTGGAGTATTCCATGGCACTGAGCACTCTACATGCAAAATCTATACAGTTCCAAACCACCCAGAGCAGTTATGTACTCAACCTTACCACAGAATGCATTGAATAGAAAGTAATGCATTCAACTGAATGGAGTGTATAGTTCAATTTTGCTGATACCTACTATGTGCTAAAATGATCTAAACATTGTTAGCGCACTAACCATATGATTTAGAGTTGTCTGCAACCAATTTTATGAGTGTGCTACCTATGCAGCAGAAGTTACTTTCAGTAACATTACCTTCTCTACACAGTGGAACTTTAGCCTTTGCAGAAGAAATCCAAGTCAATGGCTGTTCCACTGTAAATGGTACCAAGTAGGTTACTGAATTCAGCTTGCATTGGAGTATTCCATGGCACTGAGCACTCTACATGCAATATCTGTACAGTTCCAAACCACCCAGAGTAGTTATGTACACAACCTTACCACAGAATGAATTGAATAGAAAGTAATGCATTCAACTGAATGGAGTGTACTGTTCAATTTTGCTGATAACTACTATGTGCTGACATGATCTAAACATTGTTATCACACTATCCATATAATTTAGAGTTGACTGCAACTAATTTTATGAGTGTGCTACCTATTCTCCAGAAGTTACTTTCAGTAACATTACATTCTCTACACAGTGGAACTTTAGCGTTTGCAGAAGTAAACCAAGTCAATGGCTGTTCCACTGTAAATGGTACCAGGTAGGTTAGTGAATTCACATTGCATTGGAGTATTCCATGGCACTGAGCACTCTACATGCAAAATCTATACAGTTCCAAACCACCCAGAGCAGTTATGTACACAACCTTACCACAGAATGCATTGAATAGAAAGTAATGCATTCAAGTGAATGGAGTGTACAGTTCAATTTTGCTGATACCTACTATGTGCTGACATGATCTAAACATTGTTATCACACTATCCATATGATTTAGAGTTGTCTGCAAACAATTTTATGAGTGTGCTACCTATGCAGCAGAAGTTACTTTCAGTAACATTATCTTCTCTACACAGTGGAACTTTAGCCTTTGTAGAAGTAAACCAAGTCAATGGCTGTTCCAGTGTAAATGGTACCAAGTAGGTTACTGAATTCAGCTTGCATTGGAGTATTCCATGGCACTGAGCACTCTACATGCATTATCTGTACAGTTCCAAACCACCCAGAGTAGTTATGTTCACAACCTTACCACAGAATGAATTGAATAGAAAGTAATGCATTCAACTCAATGGAGTGTACAGTTCAATTTTGCTGATAACTACTATGTGCTGACATGATCTAAACATTGTTATCACACTATCCATATGTTTTCGAGTTCTCTGCAACCAATTTTATGAGTGTGCTACCTATGCAGCAGAAGTTACTTTCAGTAACATTACATTCTCTACACAGTGGAACTTTAGCCTTTGCAGAAGTAAACCAGTTCAATGGCTGTTCCACTGTAAATGGTACCAGGTATGTTAGTGAGTTCACCTTGCATTGGAGTATTCCATGGCACTGAGCACTCTACATGCAAAATCTATACAGTTCCAAACCACCCAGAGTAGTTATGTACACAACCTTACCACAGAATGAATTGAATAGAAAGTAATGCATTCAACTGAATGGAGTGTACAGTTCAATTTTGCTGATAACTACTATGTGCTGACATGATCTAAACATTGTTTGCACACTAGCCATATGATTCAGAGTTGTCTGCAACCAATTTTATGAGTGTGCTACCTATGCAGCAGAAGTTACTTTTGGTAACATTACCTTCTCTACACAGTGGAACTTTAGCCTTTGCAGAAGAAATCCAAGTCAATGGCTGTTCCACTGTAAATGGTACCAAGTAGGTTACTGAATTCAGCTTGCATTGGAGTATTCCATGGCACTGAGCACTCTACATGCAATATCTGTACAGTTCCAAACCACCCAGAGTAGTTATGTACACAACCTTACCACAGAATGAATTGAATAGAAAGTAATGCATTCAACTGAATGCAGGGTACTGTTCAATTTTGCTGATAACTACTATGTGCTGACATGATCTAAACATTGTTATCACACTATCCATATGATTTAGAGTTGACTGCAACTAATTTTATGAGTGTGCTACCTATTCTCCAGAAGTTACTTTCAGTAACATTACATTCTCTACACAGTGGAACTTTAGCGTTTGCAGAAGTAAACCAAGTCAATGGCTGTTCCACTGTAAATGGTACCAGGTAGGTTAGTGAATTCACATTGCATTGGAGTATTCCATGGCACTGAGCACTCTACATGCAAAATCTATACAGTTCCAAACCACCCAGAGCAGTTATGTACACAACCTTACCACAGAATGCATTGAATAGAAAGTAATGCATTCAACTGAATGGAGTGTATAGTTCAATTTTGCTGATACCTACTATGTGCTAACATGATCTAAACATTGTTAGCGCACTAACCATATGATTTAGAGTTGTCTGCATCCAATTTTATGAGTGTGCTACCTATGCAGCAGAAGTTACTTTCAGTAACATTACCTTCTCTACACAGTGTAACTTTAGCCTTTGCAGAAGAAATCCAAGTCAATGGCTGTTCCACTGTAAATGGTACCAAGTAGGTTACTGAATTCAGCTTGCATTGGAGTATTCCATGGCACTGAGCACTCTACATGCAATATCTGTACAGTTCCAAACCACCCAGAGTAGTTATGTACACAACCTTACCACAGAATGAATTGAATAGAAAGTACTGCATTCAACTGAATGGAGTGTACAGTTCAATTTTGCTGATAACTACTATGTGCTGACATGATCTAAACATTGTTTGCACACTAGCCATATGATTCAGAGTTGTCTGCAACCAATTTTATGAGTGTGCTACCTATGCAGCAGAAGTTACTTTCAGTAACATTACATTCTCTACACAGTGGAACTTTAGCGTTTGCAGAAGTAAACCAAGTCAATGGCTGTTCCACTGTAAATGGTACCAGGTAGGTTAGTGAATTCACATTGCATTGGAGTATTCCATGGCACTGAGCACTCTACATGCAAAATCTATACAGTTCCAAACCACCCAGAGCAGTTATGTACACAACCTTACCACAGAATGCATTGAATAGAAAGTAATGCATTCAACTGAATGGAGTGTATAGTTCAAGTTTGCTGATACCTACTATGTGCTAACATGATCTAAACATTGTTAGCGCACTAACCATATGATTTAGAGTTGTCTGCAACCAATTTTATGAGTGTGCTACCTATGCAGCAGAAGTTACTTTCAGTAACATTACCTTCTCTACACAGTGGAACTTTAGCCTTTGCAGAAGAAATCCAAGTCAATGGCTGTTCCACTGTAAATGGTACCAAGTAGGTTACTGAATTCAGCTTGCATTGGAGTATTCCATGGCACTGAGCACTCTACATGCAATATCTGTACAGTTCCAAACCACCCAGAGTAGTTATGTACACAACCTTACCACAGAATGAATTGAATAGAAAGTAATGCATTCAACTGAATGGAGTGTACAGTTCAATTTTGCTGATAACTACTATGTGCTGACATGATCTAAACATTGTTTGCACACTAGCCATATGATTCAGAGTTGTCTGCAACCAATTTTATGAGTGTGCTACCTATGCAGCAGAAGTTACTTTTGGTAACATTACCTTCTCTACACAGTGGAACTTTAGCCTTTGCAGAAGAAATCCAAGTCAATGGCTGTTCCACTGTAAATGGTACCAAGTAGGTTACTGAATTCAGCTTGCATTGGAGTATTCCATGGCACTGAGCACTCTACATGCAATATCTGTACAGTTCCAAACCACCCAGAGTAGTTATGTACACAACCTTACCACAGAATGAATTGAATAGAAAGTAATGCATTCAACTGAATGCAGGGTACTGTTCAATTTTGCTGATAACTACTATGTGCTGACATGATCTAAACATTGTTATCACACTATCCATATGATTTAGAGTTGACTGCAACTAATTTTATGAGTGTGCTACCTATTCTCCAGAAGTTACTTTCAGTAACATTACATTCTCTACACAGTGGAACTTTAGCGTTTGCAGAAGTAAACCAAGTCAATGGCTGTTCCACTGTAAATGGTACCAGGTAGGTTAGTGAATTCACATTGCATTGGAGTATTCCATGGCACTGAGCACTCTACATGCAAAATCTATACAGTTCCAAACCACCCAGAGCAGTTATGTACACAACCTTACCACAGAATGCATTGAATAGAAAGTAATGCATTCAACTGAATGGAGTGTATAGTTCAATTTTGCTGATACCTACTATGTGCTAACATGATCTAAACATTGTTAGCGCACTAACCATATGATTTAGAGTTGTCTGCAACCAATTTTATGAGTGTGCTACCTATGCAGCAGAAGTTACTTTCAGTAACATTACCTTCTCTACACAGTGTAACTTTAGCCTTTGCAGAAGAAATCCAAGTCAATGGCTGTTCCACTGTAAATGGTACCAAGTAGGTTACTGAATTCAGCTTGCATTGGAGTATTCCATGGCACTGAGCACTCTACATGCAATATCTGTACAGTTCCAAACCACCCAGAGTAGTTATGTACACAACCTTACCACAGAATGAATTGAATAGAAAGTACTGCATTCAACTGAATGGAGTGTACAGTTCAATTTTGCTGATAACTACTATGTGCTGACATGATCTAAACATTGTTTGCACACTAGCCATATGATTCAGAGTTGTCTGCAACCAATTTTATGAGTGTGCTACCTATGCAGCAGAAGTTACTTTCAGTAACATTACATTCTCTACACAGTGGAACTTTAGCGTTTGCAGAAGTAAACCAAGTCAATGGCTGTTCCACTGTAAATGGTACCAGGTAGGTTAGTGAATTCACATTGCATTGGAGTATTCCATGGCACTGAGCACTCTACATGCAAAATCTATACAGTTCCAAACCACCCAGAGCAGTTATGTACACAACCTTACCACAGAATGCATTGAATAGAAAGTAATGCATTCAACTGAATGGAGTGTATAGTTCAAGTTTGCTGATACCTACTATGTGCTAACATGATCTAAACATTGTTAGCGCACTAACCATATGATTTAGAGTTGTCTGCAACCAATTTTATGAGTGTGCTACCTATGCAGCAGAAGTTACTTTCGGTAACATTCCCTTCTCTACACAGTGGAACTTTAGCCTTTGCAGAAGAAATCCAAGTCAATGGCTGTTCCACTGTAAATGGTACCAAGTAGGTTACTGAATTCAGCTTGCATTGGAGTATTCCATGGCACTGAGCACTCTACATGCAATATCTGTACAGTTCCAAACCACCCAGAGTAGTTATGTACACAACCTTACCACAGAATGAATTGAATAGAAAGTAATGCATTCAACTGAATGCAGGGTAGTGTTCAATTTTGCTGATAACTACTATGTGCTGACATGATCTAAACATTGTTATCACACTATCCATATGATTTAGAGTTGACTGCAACTAATTTTATGAGTGTGCTACCTATTCTCCAGAAGTTACTTTCAGTAACATTACATTCTCTACACAGTGGAACTTTAGCGTTTGCAGAAGTAAACCAAGTCAATGGCTGTTCCACTGTAAATGGTACCAGGTAGGTTAGTGAATTCACATTGCATTGGAGTATTCCATGGCACCGAGCACTCTACATGCAAAATCTATACAGTTCCAAACCACCCAGAGCACTTATGTACACAACCTTACCACAGAATGCATTGAATAGAAAGTAATGCATTCAACTGAATGGAGTGTATAGTTCAAGTTTGCTGATACCTACTATGTGCTGACATGATCTAAACATTGTTAGCGCACTAACCATATGATTTAGAGTTGTCTGCAACCAATTTTATGAGTGTGCTACCTATGCAGCAGAAGTTACTTTCAGTAACATTACCTTCTCTACACAGTGGAACTTTAGCCTTTGCAGAAGAAATCCAAGTCAATGGCTGTTCCACTGTAAATGGTACCAAGTAGGTTACTGAATTCAGCTTGCATTGGAGTATTCCATGGCACTGAGCACTCTACATGCAATATCTGTACAGTTCCAAACCACCCAGAGTAGTTATGTACACAACCTTACCACAGAATGAATTGAATAGAAAGTAATGCATTCAACTGAATGGAGTGTACTGTTCAATTTTGCTGATAACTACTATGTGCTGACATGATCTAAACATTGTTATCACACTATCCATATAATTTAGAGTTGACTGCAACTAATTTTATGAGTGTGCTACCTATTCTCCAGAAGTTACTTTCAGTAACATTACATTCTCTACACAGTGGAACTTTAGCGTTTGCAGAAGTAAACCAAGTCAATGGCTGTTCCACTGTAAATGGTACCAGGTAGGTTAGTGAATTCACATTGCATTGGAGTATTCCTTGGCACTGAGCACTCTACATGCAAAATCTATACAGTTCCAAACCACCCAGAGCAGTTATGTACACAACCTTACCACAGGATGCATTGAATAGAAAGTAATGCATTCAACTGAATGGAGTATATAGTTCAATTTTGCTGATACCTACTATGTGCTAACATGATCTAAACATTGTTAGCGCACTAACCATATGATTTAGAGTTGTCTGCAACCAATTTTATGAGTGTGCTACCTATGCAGCAGAAATTACTTTCAGTAACATTACCTTCTCTTCACAGTGGAACTTTAGCCTTTGCAGAAGAAATCCAAGTCAATGGCTGTTCCACTGTAAATGGTACCAAGTAGGTTACTGAATTCAGCTTGCATTGGAGTATTCCATGGCACTGAGCACTCTACATGCAATATCTATACAGTTCCAAACCACCCAGAGTAGTTATGTACACAACCTTACCACAGAATGAATTGAATAGAAAGTAATGCATTCAACTGAATGGAGTGTACTGTTCAATTTTGCTGATAACTACTATGTGCTGACATGATCTAAACATTGTTATCACACTATCCATATAATTTAGAGTTGACTGCAACTAATTTTATGAGTGTGCTACCTATTCTCCAGAAGTTACTTTCAGTAACATTTCATTCTCTACACAGTGGAACTTTAGCGTTTGCAGAAGTAAACCAAGTCAATGGCTGTTCCACTGTAAATGGTACCAGGTAGGTTAGTGAATTCACATTGCATTGGAGTATTCCATGGCACTGAGCACTCTACATGCAAAATCTATACAGTTCCAAACCACCCAGAGCAGTTATGTACACAACCTTACCACAGAATGCATTGAATAGAAAGTAATGCATTCAACTGAATGGAGTGTATAGTTCAAGTTTGCTGATACCTACTATGTGCTAACATGATCTAAACATTGTTAGCGCACTAACCATATGATTTAGAGTTGTCTGCAACCAATTTTATGAGTGTGCTACCCATGCAGCAGAAGTTACTTTCAGTAACATTACCTTCTCTACACAGTGGAACTTTAGCCTTTGCAGAAGAAATCCAAGTCAATGGCTGTTCCACTGTAAATGGTACCAAGTAGGTTACTGAATTCAGCTTGCATTGGAGTATTCCATGGCACTGAGCACTCTACATGCAATATCTGTACAGTTCCAAACCACCCAGAGTAGTTATGTACACAACCTTACCACAGAATGAATTGAATAGAAAGTAATGCATTCAACTGAATGCAGGGTACTGTTCAATTTTGCTGATAACTACTATGTGCTGACATGATCTAAACATTGTTATCACACTATCCATATGATTTAGAGTTGACTGCAACTAATTTTATGAGTGTGCTACCTATTCTCCAGAAGTTACTTTCAGTAACATTACATTCTCTACACAGTGGAACTTTAGCGTTTGCAGAAGTAAACCAAGTCAATGGCTGTTCCACTGTAAATGGTACCAGGTAGGTTAGTGAATTCACATTGCATTGGAGTATTCCTTGGCACTGAGCACTCTACATGCAAAATCTATACAGTTCCAAACCACCCAGAGCAGTTATGTACACAACCTTACCACAGAATGCATTGAATAGAAAGTAATGCATTCAACTGAATGGAGTATATAGTTCAATTTTGCTGATACCTACTATGTGCTAACATGATCTAAACATTGTTAGCGCACTAACCATATGATTTAGAGTTGTCTGCAACCAATTTTATGAGTGTGCTACCTATGCAGCAGAAGTTACTTTCAGTAACATTACCTTCTCTACACAGTGGAACTTTAGCCTTTGCAGAAGAAATCCAAGTCAATGGCTGTTCCACTGTAAATGGTACCAAGTAGGTTACTGAATTCAGCTTGCATTGGAGTATTCCATGGCACTGAGCACTCTACATGCAATATCTGTACAGTTCCAAACCACCCAGAGTAGTTATGTACACAACCTTACCACAGAATGAATTGAATAGAAAGTAATGCATTCAACTGAATGGAGTGTACTGTTCAATTTTGCTGATAACTACTATGTGCTGACATGATCTAAACATTGTTATCACACTATCCATATAATTTAGAGTTGACTGCAACTAATTTTATGAGTGTGCTACCTATTCTCCAGAAGTTACTTTCAGTAACATTACATTCTCTACACAGTGGAACTTTAGCGTATGCAGAAGTAAACCAAGTCAATGGCTGTTCCACTGTAAATGGTACCAGGTAGGTTAGTGAATTCACATTGCATTGGAGTATTCCATGGCACTGAGCACTCTACATGCAAAATCTATACAGTTCCAAACCACCCAGAGCAGTTATGTACACAACCTTACCACAGAATGCATTGAATAGAAAGTAATGCATTCAAGTGAATGGAGTGTACAGTTCAATTTTGCTGATACCTACTATGTGCTGACATGATCTAAACATTGTTATCACACTATCCATATGATTTAGAGTTGTCTGCAAACAATTTTATGAGTGTGCTACCTATGCAGCAGAAGTTACTTTCAGTAACATTATCTTCTCTACACAGTGGAACTTTAGCCTTTGTAGAAGTAAACCAAGTCAATGGCTGTTCCAGTGTAAATGGTACCAAGTAGGTTACTGAATTCAGTTTGCATTGGAGTATTCCATGGCACTGAGCACTCTACATGCATTATCTGTACAGTTCCAAACCACCCAGAGTAGTTATGTTCACAACCTTACCACAGAATGAATTGAATAGAAAGTAATGCATTCAACTCAATGGAGTGTACAGTTCAATTTTGCTGATAACCACTATGTGCTGACATGATCTAAACATTGTTATCACACTATCCATATGATTTTGAGTTCTCTGCAACCAATTTTATGAGTCTGCTACCTATGCAGCAGAAGTTACTTTCAGTAACATTACCTTCTCTACACAGTGGAACTTTAGCCTTTGTAGAAGTAAACCAAGTCAATGGCTGTTCCACTGTAAATGGTAACAAGTAGGTTACTGAATTCAGCTTGCATTGGAGTATTCCATGGCACTGAGCACTCTACATGCAAAATCTATACAGTTCCAAACCACCCAGAGCAGTTATGTACACAACCTTACCACAGAATGCATTGAATAGAAAGTAATGCATTCAACTGAATGGAGTGTATAGTTCAATTTTGCTGATACCTACTATGTGCTAACATGATCTAAACATTGTTAGCGCACTACCCATATGATTTAGAGTTGTCTGCAACCAATTTTATGAGTGTGCTACCTATGCAGCAGAAGTTACTTTCAGTAACATTACCTTCTCTACACAGTGGAACTTTAGCCTTTGCAGAAGAAATCCAAGTCAATGGCTGTTCCACTGTAAATGGTACCAAGTA
Source organism: Hypanus sabinus (assembly GCF_030144855.1). Classification (NCBI taxonomy): domain Eukaryota; kingdom Metazoa; phylum Chordata; class Chondrichthyes; order Myliobatiformes; family Dasyatidae; genus Hypanus; species Hypanus sabinus. The sequence continues at coordinate 81,486,427 of NC_082723.1, forward strand.
GGTTACTGAATTCAGCTTGCATTGGAGTATTCCATGGCACTGAGCACTCTACATGCAATATCTGTACAGTTCCAAACCACCCAGAGTAGTTATGTACACAACCTTACCACAGAATGAATTGAATAGAAAGTAATGCATTCAACTGAATGGAGTGTACAGTTCAATTTTGCTGATACCTACTATGTGCTGACATGATCTAAACATTGTTATCACACTATCCATATGATTTAGAGTTGTCTGCAAACAATTTTATGAGTGTGCTACCTATGCAGCAGAAGTTACTTTCAGTAACATTATCTTCTCTACACAGTGGAACTTTAGCCTTTGTAGAAGTAAACCAAGTCAATGGCTGTTCCCGTGTAAATGGTACCAAGTAGGTTACTGAATTCAGCTTGCATTGGAGTATTCCATGGCACTGAGCACTCTACATGCATTATCTGTACAGTTCCAAACCACCCAGAGTAGTTATGTTCACAACCTTACCACAGAATGAATTGAATAGAAAGTAATGCATTCAACTCAATGGAGTGTACAGTTCAATTTTGCTGATAACCACTATGTGCTGACATGATCTAAACATTGTTATCACACTATCCATATGATTTTGAGTTCTCTGCAACCAATTTTATGAGTCTGCTACCTATGCAGCAGAAGTTACTTTCAGTAACATTACCTTCTCTACACAGTGGAACTTTAGCCTTTGTAGAAGTAAACCAAGTCAATGGCTGTTCCACTGTAAATGGTAACAAGTAGGTTACTGAATTCAGCTTGCATTGGAGTATTCCATGGCACTGAGCACTCTACATGCAAAATCTATACAGTTCCAAACCACCCAGAGCAGTTATGTACACAACCTTACCACAGAATGCATTGAATAGAAAGTAATGCATTCAACTGAATGGAGTGTATAGTTCAATTTTGCTGATACCTACTATGTGCTAACATGATCTAAACATTGTTAGCGCACTAACCATATGATTTAGAGTTGTCTGCAACCAATTTTATGAGTGTGTTACCTATGCAGCAGAAGTTACTTTCAGTAACATTACCTTCTCTACACAGTGGAACTTTAGCCTTTGCAGAAGAAATCCAAGTCACTGGCTGTTCCACTGTAAATGGTACCAAGTAGGTTACTGAATTCAGCTTGCATTGGAGTATTCCATGGCACTGAGCACTCTACATGCAATATCTGTACAGTTCCAAACCACCCAGAGTAGTTATGTACACAACCTTACCACAGAATGAATTGAATAGAAAGTAATGCATTCAACTGAATGGAGTGTAGTGTTCAATTTTGCTGATAACTACTATGTGCTGACATGATCTAAACATTGTTATCACACTATCCATATAATTTAGAGTTGACTGCAACTAATTTTATGAGTGTGCTACCTATTCTCCAGAAGTTACTTTCAGTAACATTACATTCTCTACAGAGTGGAACTTTAGCGTTTGCAGAAGTAAACCAAGTCAATGGCTGTTCCACTGTAAATGGTACCAGGTAGGTTAGTGAATTCACATTGCATTGGAGTATTCCATGGCACTGAGCACTCTACATGCAAAATCTATACAGTTCCAAACCACCCAGAGCAGTTATGTACACAACCTTACCACAGAATGCATTGAATAGAAAGTAATGCATTCAAGTGAATGGAGTGTACAGTTCAATTTTGCTGATACCTACTATGTGCTGACATGATCTAAACATTGTTATCACACTATCCATATGATTTAGAGTTGTCTGCAAACAATTTTATGAGTGTGCTACCTATGCAGCAGAAGTTACTTTCAGTAACATTACCTTCTCTACACAGTGGAACTTTAGCCTTTGCAGAAGAAATCCAAGTCAATGGCTGTTCCACTGTAAATGGTACCAAGTAGGTTACTGAATTCAGCTTGCATTGGAGTATTCCATGGCACTGAGCACTCTACATGCAATATCTGTACAGTTCCAAACCACCCAGAGTAGTTATGTACACAACCTTACCACAGAATGAATTGAATAGAAAGTAATGCATTCAACTGAATGGAGTGTACTGTTCAATTTTGCTGATAACTACTATGTGCTGACATGATCTAAACATTGTTATCACACTATCCATATAATTTAGAGTTGACTGCAACTAATTTTATGAGTGTGCTACCTATTCTCCAGAAGTTACTTTCAGTAACATTACATTCTCTACACAGTGGAACTTTAGCGTTTGCAGAAGTAAACCAAGTCAATGGCTGTTCCACTGTAAATGGTACCAGGTAGGTTAGTGAATTCACATTGCATTGGAGTATTCCTTGGCACTGAGCACTCTACATGCAAAATCTATACAGTTCCAAACCACCCAGAGCAGTTATGTACACAACCTTACCACAGAATGCATTGAATAGAAAGTAATGCATTCAACTGAATGGAGTATATAGTTCAATTTTGCTGATACCTACTATGTGCTAACATGATCTAAACATTGTTAGCGCACTAACCATATGATTTAGAGTTGTCTGCAACCAATTTTATGAGTGTGCTACCTATGCAGCAGAAGTTACTTTCAGTAACATTACCTTCTCTACACAGTGGAACTTTAGCCTTTGCAGAAGAAATCCAAGTCAATGGCTGTTCCACTGTAAATGGTACCAAGTAGGTTACTGAATTCAGCTTGCATTGGAGTATTCCATGGCACTGAGCACTCTACATGCAATATCTGTACAGTTCCAAACCACCCAGAGTAGTTATGTACACAACCTTACCACAGAATGAATTGAATAGAAAGTAATGCATTCAACTGAATGGAGTGTACTGTTCAATTTTGCTGATAACTACTATGTGCTGACATGATCTAAACATTGTTATCACACTATCCATATAATTTAGAGTTGACTGCAACTAATTTTATGAGTGTGCTACCTATTCTCCAGAAGTTACTTTCAGTAACATTACCTTCTCTACACAGTGGAACTTTAGCGTTTGCAGAAGTAAACCAAGTCAATGGCTGTTCCACTGTAAATGGTACCAGGTAGGTTAGTGAATTCACATTGCATTGGAGTATTCCTTGGCACTGAGCACTCTACATGCAAAATCTATACAGTTCCAAACCACCCAGAGCAGTTATGTACACAACCTTACCACAGAATGCATTGAATAGAAAGTAATGCATTCAACTGAATGGAGTATATAGTTCAATTTTGCTGATACCTACTATGTGCTAACATGATCTAAACATTGTTAGCGCACTAACCATATGATTTAGAGTTGTCTGCAACCAATTTTATGAGTGTGCTACCTATGCAGCAGAAGTTACTTTCAGTAACATTACCTTCTCTACACAGTGGAACTTTAGCCTTTGCAGAAGAAATCCAAGTCAATGGCTGTTCCACTGTAAATGGTACCAAGTAGGTTACTGAATTCAGCTTGCATTGGAGTATTCCATGGCACTGAGCACTCTACATGCAATATCTGTACAGTTCCAAACCACCCAGAGTAGTTATGTACACAACCTTACCACAGAATGAATTGAATAGAAAGTAATGCATTCAACTGAATGGAGTGTACTGTTCAATTTTGCTGATAACTACTATGTGCTGACATGATCTAAACATTGTTATCACACTATCCATATAATTTAGAGTTGACTGCAACTAATTTTATGAGTGTGCTACCTATTCTCCAGAAGTTACTTTCAGTAACATTACATTCTCTACACAGTGGAACTTTAGCGTTTGCAGAAGTAAACCAAGTCAATGGCTGTTCCACTGTAAATGGTACCAGGTAGGTTAGTGAATTCACATTGCATTGGAGTATTCCATGGCACTGAGCACTCTACATGCAAAATCTATACAGTTCCAAACCACCCAGAGCAGTTATGTACACAACCTTACCACAGAATGCATTGAATAGAAAGTAATGCATTCAACTGAATGGAGTGTATAGTTCAAGTTTGCTGATACCTACTATGTGCTAACATGATCTAAACATTGTTAGCGCACTAACCATATGATTTAGAGTTGTCTGCAACCAATTTTATGAGTGTGCTACCTATGCAGCAGAAGTTACTTTCAGTAACATTACCTTCTCTACACAGTGGAACTTTAGCCTTTGCAGAAGAAATCCAAGTCAATGGCTGTTCCACTGTAAATGGTACCAAGTAGGTTACTGAATTCAGCTTGCATTGGAGTATTCCATGGCACTGAGCACTCTACATGCAATATCTGTACAGTTCCAAACCACCCAGAGTAGTTATGTACACAACCTTACCACAGAATGAATTGAATAGAAAGTAATGCATTCAACTGAATGCAGGGTACTGTTCAATTTTGCTGATAACTACTATGTGCTGACATGATCTAAACATTGTTATCACACTATCCATATGATTTAGAGTTGACTGCAACTAATTTTATGAGTGTGCTACCTATTCTCCAGAAGTTACTTTCAGTAACATTACATTCTCTACACAGTGGAACTTTAGCGTTTGCAGAAGTAAACCAAGTCAATGGCTGTTCCACTGTAAATGGTACCAGGTAGGTTAGTGAATTCACATTGCATTGGAGTATTCCTTGGCACTGAGCACTCTACATGCAAAATCTATACAGTTCCAAACCACCCAGAGCAGTTATGTACACAACCTTACCACAGAATGCATTGAATAGAAAGTAATGCATTCAACTGAATGGAGTATATAGTTCAATTTTGCTGATACCTACTATGTGCTAACATGATCTAAACATTGTTAGCGCACTAACCATATGATTTAGAGTTGTCTGCAACCAATTTTATGAGTGTGCTACCTATGCAGCAGAAGTTACTTTCAGTAACATTACCTTCTCTACACAGTGGAACTTTAGCCTTTGCAGAAGAAATCCAAGTCAATGGCTGTTCCACTGTAAATGGTACCAAGTAGGTTACTGAATTCAGCTTGCATTGGAGTATTCCATGGCACTGAGCACTCTACATGCAATATCTGTACAGTTCCAAACCACCCAGAGTAGTTATGTACACAACCTTACCACAGAATGAATTGAATAGAAAGTAATGCATTCAACTGAATGGAGTGTACTGTTCAATTTTGCTGATAACTACTATGTGCTGACATGATCTAAACATTGTTATCACACTATCCATATAATTTAGAGTTGACTGCAACTAATTTTATGAGTGTGCTACCTATTCTCCAGAAGTTACTTTCAGTAACATTACATTCTCTACACAGTGGAACTTTAGCGTATGCAGAAGTAAACCAAGTCAATGGCTGTTCCACTGTAAATGGTACCAGGTAGGTTAGTGAATTCACATTGCATTGGAGTATTCCATGGCACTGAGCACTCTACATGCAAAATCTATACAGTTCCAAACCACCCAGAGCAGTTATGTACACAACCTTACCACAGAATGCATTGAATAGAAAGTAATGCATTCAAGTGAATGGAGTGTACAGTTCAATTTTGCTGATACCTACTATGTGCTGACATGATCTAAACATTGTTATCACACTATCCATATGATTTAGAGTTGTCTGCAAACAATTTTATGAGTGTGCTACCTATGCAGCAGAAGTTACTTTCAGTAACATTATCTTCTCTACACAGTGGTACACAACCTTACCACAGAATGAATTGAATAGAAAGTACTGCATTCAACTGAATGGAGTGTACAGTTCAATTTTGCTGATAACTACTATGTGCTGACATGATCTAAACATTGTTTGCACACTAGCCATATGATTCAGAGTTGTCTGCAACCAATTTTATGAGTGTGCTACCTATGCAGCAGAAGTTACTTTTGGTAACATTACATTCTCTACACAGTGGAACTTTAGCGTTTGCAGAAGTAAACCAAGTCAATGGCTGTTCCACTGTAAATGGTACCAGGTAGGTTAGTGAATTCACATTGCATTGGAGTATTCCATGGCACTGAGCACTCTACATGCAAAATCTATACAGTTCCAAACCACCCAGAGCAGTTATGTACACAACCTTACCACAGAATGCATTGAATAGAAAGTAATGCATTCAAGTGAATGGAGTGTACAGTTCAATTTTGCTGATACCTACTATGTGCTGACATGATCTAAACATTGTTATCACACTATCCATATGATTTTGAGTTCTCTGCAACCAATTTTATGAGTGTGCTACCTATGCAGCAGAAGTTACTTTCAGTAACATTACCTTCTCTACACAGTGGAACTTTAGCCTTTGTAGAAGTAAACCAAGTCAATGGCTGTTCCACTGTAAATGGTAACAAGTAGGTTACTGAATTCAGCTTGCATTGGAGTATTCCATGGCACTGAGCACTCTACATGCAAAATCTATACAGTTCCAAACCACCCAGAGCAGTTATGTACACAACCTTACCACAGAATGCATTGAATAGAAAGTAATGCATTCAACTGAATGGAGTGTATAGTTCAATTTTGCTGATACCTACTATGTGCTAACATGATCTAAACATTGTTAGCGCACTAACCATATGATTTAGAGTTGTCTGCAACCAATTTTATGAGTGTGCTACCTATGCAGCAGAAGTTACTTTCAGTAACATTACCTTCTCTACACAGTGGAACTTTAGCCTTTGCAGAAGAAATCCAAGTCAATGGCTGTTCCACTGTAAATGGTACCAAGTAGGTTACTGAATTCAGCTTGCATTGGAGTATTCCATGGCACTGAGCACTCTACATGCAATATCTGTACAGTTCCAAACCACCCAGAGTAGTTATGTACACAACCTTACCACAGAATGAATTGAATAGAAAGTACTGCATTCAACTGAATGGAGTGTACTGTTCAATTTTGCTGATAACTACTATGTGCTGACATGATCTAAACATTGTTATCACACTATCCATATAATTTAGAGTTGACTGCAACTAATTTTATGAGTGTGCTACCTATTCTCCAGAAGTTACTTTCAGTAACATTACATTCTCTACACAGTGGAACTTTAGCGTTTGCAGAAGTAAACCAAGTCAATGGCTGTTCCACTGTAAATGGTGCCAGGTAGGTTAGTGAATTCACATTGCATTGGAGTATTCTATGGCACTGAGCACTCTACATGCAAAATCTATACAGTTCCAAACCACCCAGAGCAGTTATGTACACAACCTTACCACAGAATGCATTGAATAGAAAGTAATGCATTCAAGTGAATGGAGTGTACAGTTCAATTTTGCTGATACCTACTATGTGCTGACATGATCTAAACATTGTTATCACACTATCCATATGATTTAGAGTTGTCTGCAAACAATTTTATGAGTGTGCTACCTATGCAGCAGAAGTTACTTTCAGTAACATTATCTTCTCTACACAGTGGAACTTTAGCCTTTGTAGAAGTAAACCAAGTCAATGGCTGTTCCAGTGTAAATGGTGCCAAGTAGGTTACTGAATTCAGCTTGCATTGGAGTATTCCATGGCACTGAGCACTCTACATGCATTATCTGTACAGTTCCAAACCACCCAGAGTAGTTATGTTCACAACCTTACCACAGAATGAATTGAATAGAAAGTAATGCATTCAACTCAAAGGAGTGTACAGTTCAATTTTGCTGATAACCACTATGTGCTGACATGATCTAAACATTGTTATCACACTATCCATATGATTTTGAGTTCTCTGCAACCAATTTTATCAGTGTGCTACCTATGCAGCAGAAGTTACTTTCACTAACATTACCTTCTCTACACAGTGGAACTTTAGCCTTTGTAGAAGTAAACCAAGTCAATGGCTTTTCCACTGTAAATGGTAACAAGTAGGTTACTGAATTCAGCTTGCATTGGAGTATTCCATGGCACTGAGCACTCTACATGCAAAATCTATACAGTTCCAAACCACCCAGAGCAGTTATGTACACAACCTTACCACAGAATGAATTGAATAGAAAGTACTGCATTCAACTGAATGGAGTGTACAGTTCAATTTTGCTGATAACTACTATGTGCTGACATGATCTAAACATTGTTTGCACACTAGCCATATGATTCAGAGTTGTCTGCAACCAATTTTATGAGTGTGCTACCTATGCAGCAGAAGTTACTTTTGGTAACATTACATTCTCTACACAGTGGAACTTTAGCGTTTGCAGAAGTAAACCAAGTCAATGGCTGTTCCACTGTAAATGGTACCAGGTAGGTTAGTGAATTCACATTGCATTGGAGTATTCCATGGCACTGAGCACTCTACATGCAAAATCTATACAGTTCCAAACCACCCAGAGCAGTTATGTACACAACCTTACCACAGAATGCATTGAATAGAAAGTAATGCATTCAAGTGAATGGAGTGTACAGTTCAATTTTGCTGATACCTACTATGTGCTGACATGATCTAAACATTGTTATCACACTATCCATATGATTTAGAGTTGTCTGCAAACAATTTTATGAGTGTGCTACCTATGCAGCAGGTTACTTTCAGTAACATTATCTTCTCTACACAGTGGAACTTTAGCCTTTGTAGAAGTAAACCAAGTCAATGGCTGTTCCAGTGTAAATGGTACCAAGTAGGTTACTGAATTCAGCTTGCATTGGAGTATTCCATGGCACTGAGCACTCTACATGCATTATCTGTACAGTTCCAAACCACCCAGAGTAGTTATGTTCACAACCTTACCACAGAATGAATTGAATAGAAAGTAATGCATTCAACTCAATGGAGTGTACAGTTCAATTTTGCTGATAACTACTATGTGCTGACATGATCTAAACATTGTTATCACACTATCCATATGATTTCGAGTTCTCTGCAACCAATTTTATGAGTGTGCTACCTATGCAGCAGAAGTTACTTTCAGTAACATTACCTTCTCTACACAGTGGAACTTTAGCCTTTGTAGAAGTAAACCAAGTCAATGGCTGTTCCACTGTAAATGGTAACAAGTAGGTTACTGAATTCAGCTTGCATTGGAGTATTCCATGGCACTGAGCACTCTACATGCTTTACCTGTACAGTTCCAAACCACCCAGAGTTGTTCTGTTCACAACCTTACCACAGAATGAATTGAATAGAAAGTAATGCATTCAACTCAATGGAGTGTACAGTTCAATTTTGCTGATAACTACTATGTGCTGACATGATCTAAACATTGTTAACACACTAACCATATGATTTAGATTTGTCTGCAATCAATTTTTTGAGTGTGCTACCTATTCTCCAGAAGTTACTTTCAGTAACATTACATTCTCTACACAGTGGAACTTTAGCCTTTGCAGAAGTAAACCAGTTCAATGGCTGTTCCACTGTAAATGGTACCAGGTATGTTAGTGAGTTCACCTTGCATTGGAGTATTCCATGGCACTGAGCACTCTACATGCAAAATCTATACAGTTCCAAACCACCCAGAGTAGTTATGTACACAACCTTACCACAGAATGAATTGAATAGAAAGTAATGCATTCAACTGAATGGAGTGCACAGTTCAATTTTGCTGATAACTACTATGTGCTGACATGATCTAAACATTGTTTGCACACTAGCCATATGATTCAGAGTTGTCTGCAACCAATTTTATGAGTGTGCTACCTATGCAGCAGAAGTTACTTTCAGTAACATTACCTTCTCTACACAGTGGAACTTTAGCCTTTGCAGAAGAAATCCAAGTCAATGGCTGTTCCACTGTAAATGGTACCAAGTAGGTTACTGAATTCAGCTTGCATTGGAGTATTCCATGGCACTGAGCACTCTACATGCAATATCTGTACAGTTCCAAACCACCCAGAGTAGTTATGTACACAACCTTACCACAGAATGAATTGAATAGAAAGTACTGCATTCAACTGAATGGAGTGTACAGTTCAATTTTGCTGATAACTACAATGTGCTGACATGATCTAAACATTGTTTGCACACTAGCCATATGATTCAGAGTTGTCTGAAACCAATTTTATGAGTGTGCTACCTATGCAGCAGAAGTTACTTTTGGTAACATTACCTTCTCTACACAGTGGAACTTTAGCCTTTGCAGAAGAAATCCAAGTCAATGGCTGTTCCACTGTAAATGGTACCAAGTAGGTTACTGAATTCAGCTTGCATTGGAGTATTCCATGGCACTGAGCACTCTACATGCAATATCTGTACAGTTCCAAACCACCCAGAGTAGTTATGTACACAACCTTACCACAGAATGAATTGAATAGAAAGTAATGCATTCAACTGAATGCAGGGTACTGTTCAATTTTGCTGATAACTACTATGTGCTGACATGATCTAAACATTGTTATCACACTATCCATATGATTTAGAGTTGACTGCAACTAATTTTATGAGTGTGCTACCTATTCACCAGAAGTTACTTTCAGTAACATTACATTCTCTACACAGTGGAACTTTAGCGTTTGCAGAAGTAAACCAAGTCAATGGCTGTTCCACTGTAAATGGTACCAGGTAGGTTAGTGAATTCACATTGCATTGGAGTATTCCATGGCACTGAGCACTCTACATGCAAAATCTATACAGTTCCAAACCACCCAGAGCAGTTATGTACACAACCTTACCACAGAATGCATTGAATAGAAAGTAATGCATTCAACTGAATGGAGTGTATAGTTCAATTTTGCTGATACCTACTATGTGCTAACATGATCTAAACATTGTTAGCGCACTAACCATATGATTTAGAGTTGTCTGCAACCAATTTTATGAGTGTGCTACCTATGCAGCAGAAGTTACTTTCAGTAACATTACCTTCTCTACACAGTGGAACTTTAGCCTTTGCAGAAGAAATCCAAGTCAATGGCTGTTCCACTGTAAATGGTACCAAGTAGGTTACTGAATTCAGCTTGCATTGGAGTATTCCATGGCACTGAGCACTCTACATGCAATATCTGTACAGTTCCAAACCACCCAGAGTAGTTATGTACACAACCTTACCACAGAATGAATTGAATAGAAAGTACTGCATTCAACTGAATGGAGTGTACAGTTCAATTTTGCTGATAACTACTATGTGCTGACATGATCTAAACATTGTTTGCACACTATCCATATGATTCAGAGTTGTCTGCAACCAATTTTATGAGTGTGCTACCTATGCAGCAGAAGTTACTTTTGGTAACATTACCTTCTCTACACAGTGGAACTTTAGCCTTTGCAGAAGAAATCCAAGTCAATGGCTGTTCCACTGTAAATGGTACCAAGTAGGTTACTGAATTCAGCTTGCATTGGAGTATTCCATGGCACTGAGCACTCTACATGCAATATCTGTACAGTTCCAAACCACCCAGAGTAGTTATGTACACAACCTTACCACAGAATGAATTGAATAGAAAGTAATGCATTCAACTGAATGCAGGGTACTGTTCAATTTTGCTGATAACTACTATGTGCTGACATGATCTAAACATTGTTATCACACTATCCATATGATTTAGAGTTGACTGCAACTAATTTTATGAGTGTGCTACCTATTCACCAGAAGTTACTTTCAGTAACATTACATTCTCTACACAGTGGAACTTTAGCCTTTGCAGAAGTAAACCAAGTCAATGGCTGTTCCACTGTAAATGGTACCAGGTAGGTTAGTGAATTCACATTGCATTGGAGTATTGCATGGCACTGAGCACTCTACATGCAAAATCTATACAGTTCCAAACCACCCAGAGCAGTTATGTACACAACCTTACCACAGAATGCATTGAATAGAAAGTAATGCATTCAACTGAATGGAGTGTATAGTTCAATTTTGCTGATACCTACTATGTGCTAACATGATCTAAACATTGTTAGCGCACTAACCATATGATTTAGAGTTGTCTGCAACCAATTTTATGAGTGTGCTACCTATGCAGCAGAAGTTACTTTCAGTAACATTACCTTCTCTACACAGTGGAACTTTAGCCTTTGCAGAAGAAATCCAAGTCAATGGCTGTTCCACTGTAAATGGTACCAAGTAGGTTACTGAATTCAGCTTGCATTGGAGTATTCCATGGCACTGAGCACTCTACATGCAATATCTGTACAGTTCCAAACCACCCAGAGTAGTTATGTACACAACCTTACCACAGAATGAATTGAATAGAAAGTAAAGCATTCAACTGAATGGAGTGTACTGTTCAATTTTGCTGATAACTACTATGTGCTGACATGATCTAAACATTGTTATCACACTATCCATATAATTTAGAGTTGACTGCAACTAATTTTATGAGTGTGCTACCTATTCTCCAGAAGTTACTTTCAGTAACATTACATTCTCTACACAGTGGAACTTTAGCGTTTGCAGAAGTAAACCAAGTCAATGGCTGTTCCACTGTAAATGGTACCAGGTAGGTTAGTGCATTCACATTGCATTGGAGTATTCCATGGCACTGAGCACTCTACATGCAAAATCTATACAGTTCCAAACCACCCAGAGCAGTTATGTACACAACCTTACCACAGAATGCATTGAATAGAAAGTAATGCATTCAAGTGAATGGAGTGTACAGTTCAATTTTGCTGATACCTACTATGTGCTAACATGATCTAAACATTGTTAGCGCACTAACCATGTGATGTAGAGTTGTCTGCAACCAATTTTATGAGTGTGCTACCTATGCAGCAGAAGTTACTTTCAGTAACATTACCTTCTCTACACAGTGGAACTTTAGCCTTTGTAGAAGTAAACCAAGTCAATGGCTGTTCCACTGTAGATGGTACCAAGTAGGTTACTGAATTCACCTTGCATTGGAGTATTCCATTGCACTGAGAACTCTACATGCATTGTCTGTACAGTTCCAAATCACCCAGAGTAGTTATGTACACAAACTTACCACAGAATGAATTGAATAGAAAGTAATGCATTCAACTGAAAGGAGTGTACAGTTCAATTTTGCTGATAACTACTATGTGCTGACATGATCTAAACATTGTTTGCACTCTAGCCATATGATTTCGAGTTGTCTGCAACCAATTTTATGAGTGTGCTACCTATGCAGGAGAAGTTACTTTCAGTAACATTACCTTCTCTACACAGTGGAACTTTAGCCTTTGTAGTAGTAAACCAAGTCAATGGCTGTTCCACTGTAAATGGAACCAAGTAGGTTACTGAATTCAGCTTGCATTGGAGTATTCCATGGCACTGAGCACTCTACATGCATTATCTGTACAGTTCCAAACCATCCAGAGTTGTTATGTTCACAACCTTACCACAGAATGAATTGAATAGAAAGTAATGCATTCAACTCAATGGAGTGTACAGTTCAATTTTGCTGATAACTACTATGTGCTGACATGATCTAAACATTGTTAGCGCACTAACCATATGATTTAGAGTTGTCTGCAACCAATTTTATGAGTGTGCTACCTATGCAGCAGAAGTTACTTTCAGTAACATTACCTTCTCTACACAGTGGAACTTTAGCCTTTGCAGAAGAAATCCAAGTCAATGGCTGTTCCACTGTAAATGGTACCAAGTAGGTTACTGAATTCAGCTTGCATTGGAGTATTCCATGGCACTGAGCACTCTACATGCAATATCTGTACAGTTCCAAACCACCCAGAGTAGTTATGTACTCAACCTTACCACAGAATGAATTGAATAGAAAGTACTGCATTCAACTGAATGGAGTGTACAGTTCAATTTTGCTGATAACTACTATGTGCTGACATGATCTAAACATTGTTTGCACACTAGCCATATGATTCAGAGTTGTCTGCAACCAATTTTATGAGTGTGCTACCTATGCAGCAGAAGTTACTTTTGGTAACATTACCTTCTCTACACAGTGGAACTTTAGCCTTTGCAGAAGAAATCCAAGTCAACGGCTGTTCCACTGTAAATGGTACCAAGTAGGTTACTGAATTCAGCTTGCATTGGAGTATTCCATGGCACTGAGCACTCTACATGCAATATCTGTACAGTTCCAAACCACCCAGAGTAGTTATGTACACAACCTTACCACAGAATGAATTGAATAGAAAGTAATGCATTCAACTCAATGCAGGGTACTGTTCAATTTTGCTGATAACTACTATGTGCTGACATGATCTAAACATTGTTATCACACTATCCATATGATTTAGAGTTGACTGCAACTAATTTTATGAGTGTGCTACCTATTCACCAGAAGTTACTTTCAGTAATATTACATTCTCTACACAGTGGAACTTTAGCGTTTGCAGAAGTAAACCAAGTCAATGGCTGTTCCACTGTAAATGGTACCAGGTAGGTTAGTGCATTCACATTGCATTGGAGTATTCCATGGCACTGAGCACTCTACATGCAAAATCTATACAGTTGCAAACCACCCAGAGCAGTTATGTACACAACCTTACCACAGAATGCATTGAATAGAAAGTAATGCATTCAAGTGAATGGAGTGTACAGTTCAATTTTGCTGATACCTACTATGTGCTAACATGATCTAAACATTGTTAGCGCACTAACCATGTGATGTAGAGTTGTCTGCAACCAATTTTATGAGTGTGCTACCTATGCAGCAGAAGTTACTTTCAGTAACATTACCTTCTCTACACAGTGGAACTTTAGCCTTTGTAGAAGTAAACCAAGTCAATGGCTGTTCCACTGTAAATGGTACCAAGTAGGTTACTGAAATCACCTTGCATTGGAGTATTCCATGGCACTGAGAACTCTACATGCATTGTCTGTACAGTTCCAAACCACCCAGAGTAGTTATGTACACAACCTTACCACAGAATGAATTGAATAGAAAGTAATGCATTCAACTGAATGGAGTGTACAGTTCAATTTTGCTGATAACTACTATGTGCTGACATGATCTAAACATTGTTTGCACACTAGCCATATGATTTCGAGTTGTCTGCAACCAATTTTATGAGTGTGCTACCTATGCAGGAGAAGTTACTTTCAGTAACATGACCTTCTCTACACAGTGGAACTTTAGCCTTTGTAGTAGTAAACCAAGTCAATGGCTGTTCCACTGTAAATGGAACCAAGTAGGTTACTGAATTCAGCTTGCATTGGAGTATTCCATGGCACTGAGCACTCTACATGCATTATCTGTACAGTTCCAAACCACCCAGAGTTGTTATGTTCACAACCTTACCACAGAATGAATTGAATAGAAAGTAATGCATTCAACTCAATGGAGTGTACAGTTCAATTTTGCTGATAACTACTATGTGCTGACATGATCTAAACATTGTTAACACACTAACCATATGATTTAGATTTGTCTGCAACCAATTTTTTGAGTGTGCTACCTATTCTCCAGAAGTTACTTTCAGTAACATTACATTCTCTACACAGTGGAACTTTAGCCTTTGCAGAAGTAAACCAGTTCAATGCCTGTTCCACTGTAAATGGTACCAGGTAGGTTAGTGAATTCACATTGCATTGGAGTATTCCATGGCACTGAGCACTCTACATGCAAAATCTATACAGTTCCAAACCACCCAGAGCAGTTATGTACACAACCTTACCACAGAATGCATTGAATAGAAAGTAATGCATTCAACTGAATGGAGTGTATAGTTCAATTTTGCTGATACCTACTATGTGCTAACATGATCTAAACATTGTTAGCGCACTAACCATATGATTTAGAGTTGTCTGCAACCAATTTTATGAGTGTGCTACCTATGCAGCAGAAGTTACTTTCAGTAACATTACCTTCTGTACACAGTGGAACTTTAGCCTTTGCAGAAGAAATCCAAGTCAATGGCTGTTCCACTGTAAATGGTACCAAGTAGGTTACTGAATTCAGCTTGCATTGGAGTATTCCATGGCACTGAGCACTCTACATGCAATATCTGTACAGTTCCAAACCACCCAGAGTAGTTATGTACACAACCTTACCACAGAATGAATTGAATAGAAAGTACTGCATTCAACTGAATGGAGTGTACAGTTCAATTTTGCTGATAACTACTATGTGCTGACATGATCTAAACATTGTTTGCACACTAGCCATATGATTCAGAGTTGTCTGCAACCAATTTTATGAGTGTGCTACCTATGCAGCAGAAGTTACTTTTGGTAACATTACCTTCTCTACACAGTGGAACTTTAGCCTTTGCAGAAGAAATCCAAGTCAATGGCTGTTCCACTGTAAATGGTACCAAGTAGGTTACTGAATTCAGCTTGCATTGGAGTATTCCATGGCACTGAGCACTCTACATGCAATATCTGTACAGTTCCAAACCACCCAGAGTAGTTATGTACACAACCTTACCACAGAATGAATTGAATAGAAAGTAATGCATTCAACTGAATGCAGGGTACTGTTCAATTTTGCTGATAACTACTATGTGCTGACATGATCTAAACATTGTTATCACACTATCCATATGATTTAGAGTTGACTGCAACTAATTTTATGAGTGTGCTACCTATTCACCAGAAGTTACTTTCAGTAACATTACATTCTCTACACAGTGGAACTTTAGCGTTTGCAGAAGTAAACCAAGTCAATGGCTGTTCCACTGTAAATGGTACCAGGTAGGTTAGTGAATTCACATTGCATTGGAGTATTCCATGGCACTGAGCACTCTACATGCAAAATCTATACAGTTCCAAACCACCCAGAGCAGTTATGTACACAACCTTACCACAGAATGCATTGAATAGAAAGTAATGCATTCAACTGAATGGAGTGTATAGTTCAATTTTGCTGATACCTACTATGTGCTAACATGATCTAAACATTGTTAGCGCACTAACCATATGATTTAGAGTTGTCTGCAACCAATTTTATGAGTGTGCTACCTATGCAGCAGAAGTTACTTTCAGTAACATTACCTTCTCTACACAGTGGAACTTTAGCCTTTGCAGAAGAAATCCAAGTCAATGGCTGTTCCACTGTAAATGGTACCAAGTAGGTTACTGAATTCACCTTGCATTGGAGTATTCCATGGCACTGAGCACTCTACATGCAATATCTGTACAGTTCCAAACCACCCAGAGTAGTTATGTACACAACCTTACCACAGAATGAATTGAATAGAAAGTACTGCATTCAACTGAATGGAGTGTACAGTTCAATTTTGCTGATAACTACTATGTGCTGACATGATCTAAACATTGTTTGCACACTAGCCATATGATTCAGAGTTGTCTGCAACCAATTTTATGAGTGTGCTACCTATGCAGCAGAAGTTACTTTTGGTAACATTACCTTCTCTACACAGTGGAACTTTAGCCTTTGCAGAAGAAATCCAAGTCAATGGCTGTTCCACTGTAAATGGTACCAAGTAGGTTACTGAATTCAGCTTGCATTGGAGTATTCCATGGCACTGAGCACTCTACATGCAATATCTGTACAGTTCCAAACCACCCAGAGTAGTTATGTACACAACCTTACCACAGAATGAATTGAATAGAAAGTAATGCATTCAACTGAATGCAGGGTACTGTTCAATTTTGCTGATAACTACTATGTGCTGACATGATCTAAACATTGTTATCACACTATCCATATGATTTAGAGTTGACTGCAACTAATTTTATGAGTGTGCTACCTATTCACCAGAAGTTACTTTCAGTAACATTACATTCTCTACACAGTGGAACTTTAGCGTTTGCAGAAGTAAACCAAGTCAATGGCTGTTCCACTGTAAATGGTACCAGGTAGGTTAGTGAATTCACATTGCATTGGAGCATTCCATGGCACTGAGCACTCTACATGCAAAATCTATACAGTTCCAAACCACCCAGAGCAGTTATGTACACAACCTTACCACAGAATGCATTGAATAGAAAGTAATGCATTCAACTGAATGGAGTGTATAGTTCAATTTTGCTGATACCTACTATGTGCTAACATGATCTAAACATTGTTAGCGCACTAACCATATGATTTAGAGTTGTCTGCAACCAATTTCATGAGTGTGCTACCTATGCAGCAGAAGTTACTTTCAGTAACATTACCTTCTCTACACAGTGGAACTTTAGCCTTTGCAGAAGAAATCCAAGTCAATGGCTGTTCCACTGTAAATGGTACCAAGTAGGTTACTGAATTCAGCTTGCATTGGAGGATTCCATGGCACTGAGCACTCTACATGCAATATCTGTACAGTTCCAAACCACCCAGAGTAGTTATGTACACAACCTTACCACAGAATGAATTGTATAGAAAGTAAAGCATTCAACTGAATGGAGTGTACTGTTCAATTTTGCTGATAACTACTATGTGCTGACATGATCTAAACATTGTTATCACACTATCCATATAATTTAGAGTTGACTGCAACTAATTTTATGAGTGTGCTACCTATTCTCCAGAAGTTACTTTCAGTAACATTACATTCTCTACACAGTGGAACTTTAGCGTTTGCAGAAGTAAACCAAGTCAATGGCTGTTCCACTGTAAATGGTACCAGGTAGGTTAGTGCATTCACATTGCATTGGAGTATTCCAT
Source organism: Hypanus sabinus (assembly GCF_030144855.1). Lineage (NCBI taxonomy): Eukaryota > Metazoa > Chordata > Chondrichthyes > Myliobatiformes > Dasyatidae > Hypanus > Hypanus sabinus. The sequence continues at coordinate 81,504,727 of NC_082723.1, forward strand.
GGCACTGAGCACTCTACATGCAAAATCTATACAGTTCCAAACCACCCAGAGCAGTTATGTACACAACCTTACCACAGAATGCATTGAATAGAAAGTAATGCATTCAAGTGAATGGAGTGTACAGTTCAATTTTGCTGATACCTACTATGTGCTAACATGATCTAAACATTGTTAGCGCACTAACCATGTGATGTAGAGTTGTCTGCAACCAATTTCATGAGTGTGCTACCTATGCAGCAGAAGTTACTTTCAGTAACATTACCTTCTCTACACAGTGGAACTTTAGCCTTTGTTGAAGTAAACCAAGTCAATGGCTGTTCCACTGTAGATGGTACCAAGTAGGTTACTGAATTCACCTTGCATTGGAGTATTCCATTGCACTGAGAACTCTACATGCATTGTCTGTACAGTTCCAAACCACCCAGAGTAGTTATGTACACAACCTTACCACAGAATGAATTGAATAGAAAGTAATGCATTCAACTGAAAGGAGTGTACAGTTCAATTTTGCTGATAACTACTATGTGCTGACATGATCTAAACATTGTTTGCACACTAGCCATATGATTTCGAGTTGTCTGCAACCAATTTTATGAGTGTGCTACCTATGCAGGAGAAGTTACTTTCAGTAACATGACCTTCTCTACACAGTGGAACTTTAGCCTTTGTAGTAGTAAACCAAGTCAATGGCTGTTCCACTGTAAATGGAACCAAGTAGGTTACTGAATTCAGTTTGCATTGGAGTATTCCATGGCACTGAGCACTCTACATGCATTATCTGTACAGTTCCAAACCACCCAGAGTTGTTATGTTCACAACCTTACCACAGAATGAATTGAATAGAAAGTAATGCATTCAACTCAATGGAGTGTACAGTTCAATTTTGCTGATAACTACTATGTGCTGACATGATCTAAACATTGTTAACACACTAACCATATGATTTAGATTTGTCTGCAACCAATTTTTTGAGTGTGCTACCTATTCTCCAGAAGTTACTTTCAGTAACATTACATTCTCTACACAGTGGAACTTTAGCCTTTGCAGAAGTAAACCAGTTCAATGCCTGTTCCACTGTAAATGGTACCAGGTAGGTTAGTGAATTCACATTGCATTGGAGTATTCCATGGCACTGAGCACTCTACATGCAAAATCTATACAGTTCCAAACCACCCAGAGCAGTTATGTACACAACCTTACCACAGAATGCATTGAATAGAAAGTAATGCATTCAACTGAATGGAGTGTATAGTTCAATTTTGCTGATACCTACTATGTGCTAACATGATCTAAACATTGTTAGCGCACTAACCATATGATTTAGAGTTGTCTGCAACCAATTTTATGAGTGTGCTACCTATGCAGCAGAAGTTACTTTCAGTAACATTACCTTCTCTACACAGTGGAACTTTAGCCTTTGCAGAAGAAATCCAAGTCAATGGCTGTTCCACTGTAAATGGTACCAAGTAGGTTACTGAATTCAGCTTGCATTGGAGTATTCCATGGCACTGAGCACTCTACATGCAATATCTGTACAGTTCCAAACCACCCAGAGTAGTTATGTACACAACCTTACCACAGAATGAATTGAATAGAAAGTACTACATTCAACTGAATGGAGTGTACAGTTCAATTTTGCTGATAACTACTATGTGCTGACATGATCTAAACATTGTTTGCACACTAGCCATATGATTCAGAGTTGTTGTCTGCAACCAATTTTATGAGTGTGCTACCTATGCAGCAGAAGTTACTTTTGGTAACATTACCTTCTCTACACAGTGGAACTTTAGCCTTTGCAGAAGAAATCCAAGTCAATGGCTGTTCCACTGTAAATGGTACTAAGTAGGTTACTGAATTCAGCTTGCATTGGAGTATTCCATGGCACTGAGCACTCTACATGCAATATCTGTACAGTTCCAAACCACCCAGAGTAGTTATGTACACAACCTTACCACAGAATGAATTGAATAGAAAGTAATGCATTCAACTGAATGCAGGGTACTGTTCAATTTTGCTGATAACTACTATGTGCTGACATGATCTAAACATTGTTATCACACTATCCATATGATTTAGAGTTGACTGCAACTAATTTTATGAGTGTGCTACCTATTCACCAGAAGTTACTTTCAGTAACATTACATTCTCTACACAGTGGAACTTTAGCGTTTGCAGAAGTAAACCAAGTCAATGGCTGTTCCACTGTAAATGGTACCAGGTAGGTTAGTGCATTCACATTGCATTGGAGTATTCCATGGCACTGAGCACTCTACATGCAAAATCTATACAGTTCCAAACCACCCAGAGCAGTTATGTACACAACCTTACCACAGAATGCATTGAATAGAAAGTAATGCATTCAAGTGAATGGAGTGTACAGTTCAATTTTGCTGATACCTACTATGTGCTAACATGATCTAAACATTGTTAGCGCACTAACCATGTGATGTAGAGTTGTCTGCAACCAATTTTATGAGTGTGCTACCTATGCAGCAGAAGTTACTTTCAGTAACATTACCTTCTCTACACAGTGGAACTTTAGCCTTTGTAGAAGTAAACCAAGTCAATGGCTGTTCCACTGTAAATGGTACCAAGTAGGTTACTGAATTCACCTTGCATTGGAGTATTCCATGGCACTGAGAACTCTACATGCATTGTCTGTACAGTTCCAAACCACCCAGAGTAGTTATGTACACAACCTTACCACAGAATGAATTGAATAGAAAGTAATGCATTCAACTGAAAGGAGTGTACAGTTCAATTTTGCTGATAACTACTATGTGCTGACATGATCTAAACATTGTTTGCACACTAGCCATATGATTTCGAGTTGTCTGCAACCAATTTTATGAGTGTGCTACCTATGTAGGAGAAGTTACTTTCAGTAACATGACCTTCTCTACACAGTGGAACTTTAGCCTTTGTAGTAGTAAACCAAGTCAATGGCTGTTCCACTGTAAATGGAACCAAGTAGGTTACTGAATTCAGCTTGCATTGGAGTATTCCATGGCACTGAGCACTCTACATGCATTATCTGTACAGTTCCAAACCACCCAGAGTTGTTATGTTCACAACCTTACCACAGAATGAATTGAATAGAAAGTAATGCATTCAACTCAATGGAGTGTACAGTTCAATTTTGCTGATAACTACTATGTGCTGACATGATCTAAACATTGTTAACACACTAACCATATGATTTAGATTTGTCTGCAACCAATTTTTTGAGTGTGCTACCTATTCTCCAGAAGTTACTTTCAGTAACATTACATTCTCTACACAGTGGAACTTTAGCCTTTGCAGAAGTAAACCAGTTCAATGCCTGTTCCACTGTAAATGGTACCAGGTAGGTTAGTGAATTCACATTGCATTGGAGTATTCCATGGCACTGAGCACTCTACATGCAAAATCTATACAGTTCCAAACCACCCAGAGCAGTTATGTACACAACCTTACCACAGAATGCATTGAATAGAAATTAATGCATTCAACTGAATGGAGTGTATAGTTCAATTTTGCTGATACCTACTATGTGCTAACATGATCTAAACATTGTTAGCGCACTAACCATATGATTTAGAGTTGTCTGCAACCAATTTTATGAGTGTGCTACCTATGCAGCAGAAGTTACTTTCAGTAACATTACCTTCTCTACACAGTGGAACTTTAGCCTTTGCAGAAGAAATCCAAGTCAATGGCTGTTCCACTGTAAATGGTACCAAGTAGGTTACTGAATTCAGCTTGCATTGGAGTATTCCATGGCACTGAGCACTCTACATGCAATATCTGTACAGTTCCAAACCACCCAGAGTAGTTATGTACACAACCTTACCACAGAATGAATTGAATAGAAAGTACTGCATTCAACTGAATGGAGTGTACAGTTCAATTTTGCTGATAACTACTATGTGCTGACATGATCTAAACATTGTTTGCACACTAGCCATATGATTCAGAGTTGTCTGCAACCAATTTTATGAGTGTGCTACCTATGCAGCAGAAGTTACTTTTGGTAACATTACCTTCTCTACACAGTGGAACTTTAGCCTTTGCAGAAGAAATCCAAGTCAATGGCTGTTCCACTGTAAATGGTACCAAGTAGGTTACTGAATTCAGCTTGCATTGGAGTATTCCATGGCACTGAGCACTCTACATGCAATATCTGTACAGTTCCAAACCACCCAGAGTAGTTATGTACACAACCTTACCACAGAATGAATTGAATAGAAAGTAATGCATTCAACTGAATGCAGGGTACTGTTCAATTTTGCTGATAACTACTATGTGCTGACATGATCTAAACATTGTTATCACACTATCCATATGATTTAGAGTTGACTGCAACTAATTTTATGAGTGTGCTACCTATTCACCAGAAGTTACTTTCAGTAACATTACATTCTCTACACAGTGGAACTTTAGCGTTTGCAGAAGTAAACCAAGTCAATGGCTGTTCCACTGTAAATGGTACCAGGTAGGTTAGTGAATTCACATTGCATTGGAGTATTCCATGGCACTGAGCACTCCACATGCAAAGTCTATACAGTTCCAAACCACCCAGAGCAGTTATGTACACAACCTTACCACAGAATGCATTGAATAGAAAGTAATGCATTCAAGTGAATGGAGTGTACAGTTCAATTTTGCTGATAACTACTATGTGCTAACATGATCTAAACATTGTTAGCGCACTAACCATGTGATGTAGAGTTGTCTGCAACCAATTTTATAAGTGTGCTACCTATGCAGCAGAAGTTACTTTTGGTAACATTACCTTCTCTACACAGTGGAACTTTAGCCTTTGCAGAAGAAATCCAAGTCAATGGCTGTTCCACTGTAAATGGTACCAAGTAGGTTACTGAATTCAGCTTGCATTGGAGTATTCCATGGCACTGAGCACTCTACATGCAATATCTGTACAGTTCCAAACCACCCAGAGTAGTTATGTACACAACCATACCACAGAATGAATTGAATAGAAAGTAATGCATTCAACTGAATGCAGGGTACTGTTCAATTTTGCTGATAACTACTATGTGCTGACATGATCTAAACATTGTTATCACACTATCCATATGATTTAGAGTTGACTGCAACTAATTTTATGAGTGTGCTACCTATTCACCAGAAGTTACTTTCAGTAACATTACATTCTCTACACAGTGGAACTTTAGCGTTTGCAGAAGTAAACCAAGTCAATGGCTGTTCCACTGTAAATGGTACCAGGTAGGTTAGTGAATTCACATTGTATTGGAGTATTCCATGGCACTGAGCACTCTACATGCAAAATCTATACAGTTCCAAACCACCCAGAACAGTTATGTACACAACCTTACCACAGAATGCATTGAATAGAAAGTAATGCATTCAACTGAATGGAGTGTATAGTTCAATTTTGCTGATACCTACTATGTGCTAACATGATCTAAACATTGTTAGCGCACTAACCATATGATTTAGAGTTGTCTGCAACCAATTTTATGAGTGTGCTACCTATGCAGCAGAAGTTACTTTCAGTAACATTACCTTCTCTACACAGTGGAACTTTAGCCTTTGCAGAAGAAATCCAAGTCAATGGCTGTTCCACTGTAAATGGTACCAAGTAGGTTACTGAATTCAGCTTGCATTGGAGTATTCCATGGCACTGAGCACTCTACATGCAATATCTGTACAGTTCCAAACCACCCAGAGTAGTTATGTACACAACCTTACCACAGAATGAATTGAATAGAAAGTAATGCATTCAACTGAATGGAGTGTACTGTTCAATTTTGCTGATAACTACTATGTGCTGACATGATCTAAACATTGTTATCACACTATCCATATGATTTAGAGTTCACTGCAACTAATTTTATGAGTGTGCTACCTATTCTCCAGAAGTTACTTTCAGTAACATTACATTCTCTACACAGTGGAACTTTAGCGTTTGCAGAAGTAAACGAAGTCAATGGCTGTTCCACTGTAAATGGTACCAGGTAGGTTAGTGCATTCACATTGCATTGGAGTATTCCATGGCACTGAGCACTCTACATGCAAAATCTATACAGTTCCAAACCACCCAGAGCAGTTATGTACACAACCTTACCACAGAATGCATTGAATAGAAAGTAATGCATTCAACTGAATGCAGTGTATAGTTCAATTTTGCTGATACCTACTATGTGCTAACATGATCTAAACATTGTTAGCGCACTAACCATATGATTTAGAGTTGTCTGCAACCAATTTTATGAGTGTGCTACCTATGCAGCAGAAGTTAATTTCAGTAACATTACCTTCTCTACACAGTGGAACTTTAGCCTTTGCAGAAGAAATCCAAGTCAATGGCTGTTCCACTGTAAATGGTACCAAGTAGGTTACTGAATTCAGCTTGCATTGGAGTATTCCATGGCACTGAGCACTCTACATGCAATATCTGTACAGTTCCAAACCACCCAGAGTAGTTATGTACACAACCTTACCACAGAATGAATTGAATAGAAAGTACTGCATTCAACTGAATGGAGTGTACAGTTCAATTTTGCTGATAACTACTATGTGCTGACATGATCTAAACATTGTTTGCACACTAGCCATATGATTCAGAGTTGTCTGCAACCAATTTTATGAGTGTGCTACCTATGCAGCAGAAGTTACTTTTGGTAACATTACCTTCTCTACACAGTGGAACTTTAGCCTTTGCAGAAGAAATCCAAGTCAATGGCTGTTCCACTGTAAATGGTACCAAGTAGGTTACTGAATTCAGCTTGCATTGGAGTATTCCATGGCACTGAGCACTCTACATGCAATATCTGTACAGTTCCAAACCACCCAGAGTAGTTATGTACACAACCTTACCACAGAATGAATTGAATAGAAAGTAATGCATTCAACTGAATGCAGGGTACTGTTCAATTTTGCTGATAACTACTATGTGCTGACATGATCTAAACATTGTTATCACACTATCCATATGATTTAGAGTTGACTGCAACTAATTTTATGAGTGTGCTACCTATTCACCAGAAGTTACTTTCAGTAACATTACATTCTCTACACAGTGGAACTTTAGCGTTTGCAGAAGTAAACCAAGTCAATGGCTGTTCCACTGTAAATGGTACCAGGTAGGTTAGTGAATTCACATTGCATTGGAGTATTCCATGGCACTGAGCACTCCACATGCAAAATCTATACAGTTCCAAACCACCCAGAGCAGTTATGTACACAACCTTACCACAGAATGCATTGAATAGAAAGTAATGCATTCAAGTGAATGGAGTGTACAGTTCAATTTTGCTGATACCTACTATGTGCTAACATGATCTAAACATTGTTAGCGCACTAACCATGTGATGTAGAGTTGTCTGCAACCAATTTTATGAGTGTGCTACCTATGCAGCAGAAGTTACTTTCAGTAACATTACCTTCTCTACACAGTGGAACTTTAGCCTTTGTAGAAGTAAACCAAGTCAATGGCTGTTCCACTGTAAATGGTACCAAGTAGGTTACTGAATTCACCTTGCATTGGAGTATTCCATGGCACTGAGAACTCTACATGCATTGTCTGTACAGTTCCAAACCACCCAGAGTAGTTATGTACACAACCTTACCACAGAATGAATTGAATAGAAAGTAATGCATTCAACTGAAAGGAGTGTACAGTTCAATTTTGCTGATAACTACTATGTGCTGACATGATCTAAACATTGTTTGCACACTAGCCATATGATTTCGAGTTGTCTGCAACCAATTTTATGAGTGTGCTACCTATGCAGGAGAAGTTACTTTCAGTAACATGACCTTCTCTACACAGTGGAACTTTAGCCTTTGTAGTAGTAAACCAAGTCAATGGCTGTTCCACTGTAAATGGAACCAAGTAGGTTACTGAATTCAGCTTGCATTGGAGTATTCCATGGCACTGAGCACTCTACATGCATTATCTGTACAGTTCCAAACCACCCAGAGTTGTTATGTTCACAACCTTACCACAGAATGAATTGAATAGAAAGTAATGCATTCAACTCAATGGAGTGTACAGTTCAATTTTGCTGATAACTACTATGTGCTGACATGATCTAAACATTGTTAACACACTAACCATATGATTTAGATTTGTCTGCAACCAATTTTTTGAGTGTGCTACCTATTCTCCAGAAGTTACTTTCAGTAACATTACATTCTCTACACAGTGGAACTTTAGCCTTTGCAGAAGTAAACCAGTTCAATGCCTGTTCCACTGTAAATGGTACCAGGTAGGTTAGTGAATTCACATTGCATTGGAGTATTCCATGGCACTGAGCACTCTACATGCAAAATCTATACAGTTCCAAACCACCCAGAGCAGTTATGTACACAACCTTACCACAGAATGCATTGAATAGAAAGTAATGCATTCAACTGAATGGAGTGTATAGTTCAATTTTGCTGATACCTACTATGTGCTAACATGATCTAAACATTGTTAGCGCACTAACCATATGATTTAGAGTTGTCTGCAACCAATTTTATGAGTGTGCTACCTATGCAGCAGAAGTTACTTTCAGTAACATTACCTTCTCTACACAGTGGAACTTTAGCCTTTGCAGAAGAAATCCAAGTCAATGGCTGTTCCACTGTAAATGGTACCAAGTAGGTTACTGAATTCAGCTTGCATTGGAGTATTCCATGGCACTGAGCACTCTACATGCAATATCTGTACAGTTCCAAACCACCCAGAGTAGTTATGTACACAACCTTACCACAGAATGAATTGAATAGAAAGTACTGCATTCAACTGAATGGAGTGTAAAGTTCAATTTTGCTGATAACTACTATGTGCTGACATGATCTAAACATTGTTTGCACACTAGCCATATGATTCAGAGTTGTCTGCAACCAATTTTATGAGTGTGCTACCTATGCAGCAGAAGTTACTTTTGGTAACATTACCTTCTCTACACAGTGGAACTTTAGCCTTTGCAGAAGAAATCCAAGTCAATGGCTGTTCCACTGTAAATGGTACCAAGTAGGTTACTGAATTCAGCTTGCATTGGAGTATTCCATGGCACTGAGCACTCTACATGCAATATCTGTACAGTTCCAAACCACCCAGAGTAGTTATGTACACAACCTTACCACAGAATGAATTGAATAGAAAGTAATGCATTCAACTGAATGCAGGGTACTGTTCAATTTTGCTGATAACTACTATGTGCTGACATGATCTAAACATTGTTATCACTCTATCCATATGATTTAGAGTTGACTGCAACTAATATTATGAGTGTGCTACCTATTCACCAGAAGTTACTTTCAGTAACATTACATTCTCTACACAGTGGAACTTTAGCGTTTGCAGAAGTAAACCAAGTCAATGGCTGTTCCACTGTAAATGGTACCAGGTAGGTTAGTGAATTCACATTGCATTGGAGTATTCCATGGCACTGAGCACTCTACATGCAAAATCTATACAGTTCCAAACCACCCAGAGCAATTATGTACACAACCTTACCACAGAATGCATTGAATAGAAAGTAATGCATTCAACTGAATGGAGTGTATAGTTCAATTTTGCTGATACCTACTATGTGCTAACATGATCTAAACATTGTTAGCGCACTAACCATATGATTTAGAGTTGTCTGCAACCAATTTTATGAGTGTGCTACCTATGCAGCAGAAGTTACTTTCAGTAACATTACCTTCTCTACACAGTGGAACTTTAGCCTTTGCAGAAGAAATCCAAGTCAATGGCTGTTCCACTGTAAATGGTACCAAGTAGGTTACTGAATTCAGCTTGCATTGGAGTATTCCATGGCACTGAGCACTCTACATGCAATATCTGTACAGTTCCAAACCACCCAGAGTAGTTATGTACACAACCTTACCACAGAATGAATTGAATAGAAAGTACTGCATTCAACTGAATGGAGTGTACAGTTCAATTTTGCTGATAACTACTATGTGCTGACATGATCTAAACATTGTTTGCACACTAGCCATATGATTCAGAGTTGTCTGCAACCAATTTTATGAGTGTGCTACCTATGCAGCAGAAGTTACTTTTGGTAACATTACCTTCTCTACACAGTGGAACTTTAGCCTTTGCAGAAGAAATCCAAGTCAATGGCTGTTCCACTGTAAATGGTACCAAGTAGGTTACTGAATTCAGCTTGCATTGGAGTATTCCATGGCACTGAGCACTCTACATGCAATATCTGTACAGTTCCAAACCACCCAGAGTAGTTATGTACACAACATTACCACAGAATCAATTGAATAGAAAGTAATGCATTCAACTGAATGCAGGGTACTGTTCAATTTTGCTGATAACTACTATGTGCTGACATGATCTAAACATTGTTATCACACTATCCATATGATTTAGAGTTGACTGCAACTAATTTTATGAGTGTGCTACCTATTCACCAGAAGTTACTTTCAGTAACATTACATTCTCTACACAGTGGAACTTTAGCGTTTGCAGAAGTAAACCAAGTCAATGGCTGTTCCACTGTAAATGGTACCAGGTAGGTTAGTGAATTCACATTGCATTGGAGTATTCCATGGCACTGAGCACTCTACATGCAAAATCTATACAGTTCCAAACCACCCAGAACAGTTATGTACACAACCTTACCACAGAATGCATTGAATAGAAAGTAATGCATTCAACTGAATGGAGTGTATAGTTCAATTTTGCTGATACCTACTATGTGCTAACATGATCTAAACATTGTTAGCGCACTAACCATATGATTTAGAGTTGTCTGCAACCAATTTTATGAGTGTGCTACCTATGCAGCAGAAGTTACTTTCAGTAACATTACCTTCTCTACACAGTGGAACTTTAGCCTTTGCAGAAGAAATCCAAGTCAATGGCTGTTCCACTGTAAATGGTACCAAGTAGGTTACTGAATTCAGCTTGCATTGGAGTATTCCATGGCACTGAGCACTCTACATGCAATATCTGTACAGTTCCAAACCACCCAGAGTAGTTATGTACACAACCTTACCACAGAATGAATTGAATAGAAAGTAATGCATTCAACTGAATGGAGTGTACTGTTCAATTTTGCTGATAACTACTATGTGCTGACATGATCTAAACATTGTTATCACACTATCCATCTGATTTAGAGTTCACTGCAACTAATTTTATGAGTGTGCTACCTATTCTCCAGAAGTTACTTTCAGTAACATTACATTCTCTACACAGTGGAACTTTAGCGTTTGCAGAAGTAAACCAAGTCAATGGCTGTTCCACTGTAAATGGTACCAGGTAGGTTAGTGCATTCACATTGCATTGGAGTATTCCATGGCACTGAGCACTCTACATGCAAAATCTATACAGTTCCAAACCACCCAGAGCAGTTATGTACACAACCTTACCACAGAATGCATTGAATAGAAAGTAATGCATTCAAGTGAATGGAGTGTACAGTTCAATTTTGCTGATACCTACTATGTGCTAACATGATCTAAACATTGTTAGCGCACTAACCATGTGATGTAGAGTTGTCTGCAACCAATTTTATGAGTGTGCTACCTATGCAGCAGAAGTTACTTTCAGTAACATTACCTTCTCTACACAGTGGAACTTTAGCCTTTGTAGAAGTAAAACAAGTCAATGGCTGTTCCACTGTAAATGGTACCAAGTAGGTTACTGAATTCACCTTGCATTGGAGTATTCCATGGCACTGAGAACTCTACATGCATTGTCTGTACAGTTCCAAACCACCCAGAGTAGTTATGTACACAACCTTACCACAGAATGAATTGAATAGAAAGTAATGCATTCAACTGAAAGGAGTGTACTTTCAATTTTGCTGATAACTACTATGTGCTGACATGATCTAAACATTGTTTGCACACTAGCCATATGATTTAGAGTTCACTGCAACTAATTTTATGAGTGTGCTACCTATTCTCCAGAAGTTACTTTCAGTAACATTACATTCTCTACACAGTGGAACTTTAGCGTTTGCAGAAGTAAACCAAGTCAATGGCTGTTCCACTGTAAATGGTACCAGGTAGGTTAGTGAATTCACATTGCATTGGAGTATTCCATGGCACTGAGCACTCTACATGCAAAATCTATACAGTTCCAAACCACCCAGAACAGTTATGTACACAACCTTACCACAGAATGCATTGAATAGAAAGTAATGCATTCAACTGAATGGAGTGTATAGTTCAATTTTGCTGATACCTACTATGTGCTAACATGATCTAAACATTGTTAGCGCACTAACCATATGATTTAGAGTTGTCTGCAACCAATTTTATGAGTGTGCTACCTATGCAGCAGAAGTTACTTTCAGTAACATTACCTTCTCTACACAGTGGAACTTTAGCCTTTGCAGAAGAAATCCAAGTCAATGGCTGTTCCACTGTAAATGGTACCAAGTAGGTTACTGAATTCAGCTTGCATTGGAGTATTCCATGGCACTGAGCACTCTACATGCAATATCTGTACAGTTCCAAACCACCCAGAGTAGTTATGTACACAAACTTACCACAGAATGAATTGAATAGAAAGTAATGCATTCAACTGAATGGAGTGTACTGTTCAATTTTGCTGATAACTACTATGTGCTGACATGATCTAAACATTGTTATCACACTATCCATCTGATTTAGAGTTCACTGCAACTAATTTTATGAGTGTGCTACCTATTCTCCAGAAGTTACTTTCAGTAACATTACATTCTCTACACAGTGGAACTTTAGCGTTTGCAGAAGTAAACCAAGTCAATGGCTGTTCCACTGTAAATGGTACCAGGTAGGTTAGTGCATTCACATTGCATTGGAGTATTCCATGGCACTGAGCACTCTACATGCAAAATCTATACAGTTCCAAACCACCCAGAGCAGTTATGTACACAACCTTACCACAGAATGCATTGAATAGAAAGTAATGCATTCAAGTGAATGGAGTGTACAGTTCAATTTTGCTGATACCTACTATGTGCTAACATGATCTAAACATTGTTAGCGCACTAACCATGTGATGTAGAGTTGTCTGCAACCAATTTTATGAGTGTGCTACCTATGCAGCAGAAGTTACTTTCAGTAACATTACCTTCTCTACACAGTGGAACTTTAGCCTTTGTAGAAGTAAAACAAGTCAATGGCTGTTCCACTGTAAATGGTACCAAGTAGGTTACTGAATTCACCTTGCATTGGAGTATTCCATGGCACTGAGAACTCTACATGCATTGTCTGTACAGTTCCAAACCACCCAGAGTAGTTATGTACACAACCTTACCACAGAATGAATTGAATAGAAAGTAATGCATTCAACTGAAAGGAGTGTACTTTCAATTTTGCTGATAACTACTATGTGCTGACATGATCTAAACATTGTTTGCACACTAGCCATATGATTTAGTGTTCACTGCAACTAATTTTATGAGTGTGCTACCTATTCTCCAGAAGTTACTTTCAGTAACATTACATTCTCTACACAGTGGAACTTTAGCGTTTGCAGAAGTAAACCAAGTCAATGGCTGTTCCACTGTAAATGGTACCAGGTAGGTTAGTGCATTCACATTGCATTGGAGTATTCCATGGCACTGAGCACTCTACATGCAAAATCTATACAGTTCCAAACCACCCAGAGCAGTTATGTACACAACCTTACCACAGAATGCATTGAATAGAAAGTAATGCATTCAAGTGAATGGAGTGTACAGTTCAATTTTGCTGATACCTACTATGTGCTAACATGATCTAAACATTGTTAGCGCACTAACCATGTGATGTAGAGTTGTCTGCAACCAATTTTATGAGTGTGCTACCTATGCAGCAGAAGTTACTTTCAGTAACATTACCTTCTCTACACAGTGGAACTTTAGCCTTTGTAGAAGTAAAACAAGTCAATGGCTGTTCCACTGTAAATGGTACCAAGTAGGTTACTGAATTCACCTTGCATTGGAGTATTCCATGGCACTGAGAACTCTACATGCATTGTCTGTACAGTTCCAAACCACCCAGAGTAGTTATGTACACAACCTTTTCCACAGAATGAATTGAATAGAAAGTAATGCATTCAAATGAAAGGAGTGTACTTTCAATTTTGCTGATAACTACTATGTGCTGACATGATCTAAACATTGTTTGCACACTAGCCATATGATTTAGAGTTCACTGCAACTAATTTTATGAGTGTGCTACCTATTCTCCAGAAGTTACTTTCAGTAACATTACATTCTCTACACAGTGGAACTTTAGCGTTTGCAGAAGTAAACCAAGTCAATGGCTGTTCCACTGTAAATGGTACCAGGTAGGTTAGTGCATTCACATTGCATTGGAGTATTCCATGGCACTGAGCACTCTACATGCAAAATCTATACAGTTCCAAACCACCCAGAGCAGTTATGTACACAACCTTACCACAGAATGCATTGAATAGAAAGTAATGCATTCAAGTGAATGGAGTGTACAGTTCAATTTTGCTGATACCTACTATGTGCTAACATGATCTAAACATTGTTAGCGCACTAACCATGTGATGTAGAGTTGTCTGCAACCAATTTTATGAGTGTGCTACCTATGCAGCAGAAGTTACTTTCAGTAACATTACCTTCTCTACACAGTGGAACTTTAGCCTTTGTAGAAGTAAAACAAGTCAATGGCTGTTCCACTGTAAATGGTACCAAGTAGGTTACTGAATTCACCTTGCATTGGAGTATTCCATGGCACTGAGAACTCTACATGCATTGTCTGTACAGTTCCAAACCACCCAGAGTAGTTATGTACACAACCTTACCACAGAATGAATTGAATAGAAAGTAATGCATTCAAATGAAAGGAGTGTACAGTTCAATTTTGCTGATAACTACTATGTGCTGACATGATCTAAACATTGTTTGCACACTAGCCATATGATTTCGAGTTGTCTGCAACCAATTTTATGAGTGTGCTACCTATGCAGGAGAAGTTACTTTCAGTAACATTACCTTCTCTACACAGTGGAACTTTAGCCTTTGTAGTAGTAAACCAAGTCAATGGCTGTTCCACTGTAAATGGTACCAGGTAGGTTAGTGAATTCACATTGCATTGGAGTATTCCATGGCACTGAGCACTCTACATGCAAAATCTATACAGTTCCAAACCACCCAGAGCAGTTATGTACACAACCTTACCACAGAATGCATTGAATAGAAAGTAATGCATTCAACTGAATGGAGTGTATAGTTCAATTTTGCTGATACCTACTATGTGCTAACATGATCTAAACATTGTTAGCGCACTAACCATATGATTTAGAGTTGTCTGCAACCAATTTTATGAGTGTGCTACCTATGCAGCAGAAGTTACTTTCAGTAACATTACCTTCTCTACACAGTGGAACTTTAGTCTTTGCAGAAGAAATCCAAGTCAATGGCTGTTCCACTGTAAATGGTACCAAGTAGGTTACTGAATTCAGCTTGCATTGGAGTATTCCATGGCACTGAGCACTCTACATGCAATATCTGTACAGTTCCAAACCACCCAGAGTAGTTATGTACACAACCTTACCACAGAATGAATTGAATAGAAAGTACTGCATTCAACTGAATGGAGTGTACAGTTCAATTTTGCTGATAACTACTATGTGCTGACATGATCTAAACATTGTTTGCACACTAGCCATATGATTCAGAGTTGTCTGCAACCAATTTTATGAGTGTGCTACCTATGCAGCAGAAGTTACTTTTGGTAACATTACCTTCTCTACACAGTGGAACTTTAGCCTTTGCAGAAGAAATCCAAGTCAATGGCTGTTCCACTGTAAATGGTACCAAGTAGGTTACTGAATTCAGCTTGCATTGGAGTATTCCATGGCACTGAGCACTCTACATGCAATATCTGTACAGTTCCAAACCACCCAGAGTAGTTATGTACACAACCTTACCACAGAATGAATTGAATAGAAAGTAATGCATTCAACTGAATGCAGGGTACAGTTCAATTTTGCTGATAACTACTATGTGCTGACATGATCTAAACATTGTTAACACACTAACCATATGATTTAGATTTGTCTGCAACCAATTTTTTGAGTATGCTACCTATTCTCCAGAAGTTACTTTCATTAACATTACATTCTCTACACAGAGGAACTTTAGCCTTTGCAGAAGTAAACCAGTTCAATGCCTGTTCCACTGTAAATGGTACCAGGTATGTTAGTGAATTCACCTTGCATTGGAGTATTCCATGGCACTGAGCACTCTACATGCAAAATCTATACAGTTCCAAACCACCCAGAGTAGTTATGTACACAACCTTACCACAGAATGAATTGAATAGAAAGTAATGCATTCAACTGAATGGAGTGTACAGATCAATTTTGCTGATAACTACTATGTGCTAACATGATCTAAACATTGTTAGCGCACAAACCATATGATTTAGAGTTGTCTGCAACCAATTTTATGTGTGTGCTACCCATGGTCCAGAAGTTACTTTCAGTAACATTACCTTCACTGCACAGTGGAACTTTAGCCTTTGCAGAAGTAAACCAAGTCAATGGCTGTTCCACTGAAATGGTACCAGGTAGGTTAGTGAATTCACCTTGCATTGGAGTATTCCATGGCACTGAGCACTCTACATGCAACATCTATACAGTTCCAAACCACCCAGAATAGTTATGTACACAACCTTACCACAGAATGCATTGAATAGAATGTAATGCTTTCAACTCAAAGGAGTGTACAGTTCAATTTTGCTGATAACTACTATGTGCTAACATGATCTAAACATTGTTAGTGCACTAACCATATGATTTAGAGTTGTCTGCAACCAATTTTATGAGTGTGCTACTTATGGTTCAGAAGTTACTTTCAGTAACATTACCTTCACTGCACAGTGGAACTTTAGCCTTTGCAGAAGTAAAGCAAGTCAATGGGTGTTCCACTGTAAATGGAACCAGGTAGGTTACTGAATGCACCTTGGACTGGAGTATTCCACTGCACTGAGCACTCTACAACAAAATCGATACATTTCCAAACCACACAGAGTAGTTATGTGCACAACCTTACCACAGAATGCATTGAATAGAAGTAATGCATTCAACTCAATGAAGTGTACAGCTCAATTTTGCTGATAACTACTATATGCTGAGATTGGCTAAACATTGTTAGCACACTATCCGTATGATTTAGAGTTGTCTGCAACCAATTTTATGAGTGTGCTACCTATCCAGCAGAAGTTTCAGTAACATAACCTTCTCTACACAGTGGAACTTTAGCCTTTGCAGAAGTAAACCAAGTCAATGGCTGTTCCACTGTAAATGGTACCAAGTAGGTTACAGAATTCAGTTTGCTTTGGAGTATTCCATGGCACTGAGCACTCTACATGCAATATCTGTACAGTTCCAAACCACCCAGAGTAGTTATGTACACAACCTTACCACAGAATGCATTGAATAGAAAGTGATGCATTCAACTCAATGGAGTGTACAGTTCAATTTCGCTGATAACTACTATGTGCTGTCATGATGTAAACATTGTTAGCACACTAAGCATATGATTTAGAGTTGTCTGCAACCAATTTTATGAGTGTGCTACCTATGCAGCAGAACTTACTTTCAGTAACATTACCTTCTCTACAGAGTGGACTTTAGCCTTTGCAGAAGAAAATCAAGTCAATGGCTGTTCCACTGTAAATGGTACCAAGTAGGTTACTGAATTCAGCTTGCATTGGAGTAATCCATGGCACTGAGCACTCTAAATGCAATATCTGTACAGTTCCAAACCACCCAGAGTAGTTATGTACACAACCTTACCACAGAATGCATTGAATAGAAAGTAATGCATTCAACTCAATGTAGTGTACAGATCAATTTTGCTGATAACTACTATGTGCTGACATGATCTAAACATTGTTATCACACAAACCATATGATTTAGAGTTGTCAGCAACCAATTTTATGAGTGTGCTTCCTTTCCAGCAGAAGTTACTTTCAGTAACATTACCTCTACACTGTGGAACTTTAGACTTTGCAGAAGTAAACCAAGTCAATGGCTCTTCCACTGAAATGGTACCAGGTAGGTTAGTGAATTCACCTTGCATTGGAGTATTCCATGGCACTGAGCACTCTACATGCAACATCTATACAGTTCCAAACCACCCAGAATAGTTATGTACACAACCTTACCACAGAATGCATTGAATAGAATGTAATGCTTTCAACTCAAAGGAGTGTACAGTTCAATTTTGCTGATAACTACTATGTGCTAACATGATCTAAACATTGTTAGTGCACTAACCATATGATTTAGAGTTGTCTGCAACCAATTTTATGAGTGTGCTACTTATGGTTCAGAAGTTACTTTCAGTAACATTACCTTCACTGCACAGTGGAACTTTAGCCTTTGCAGAAGTAAAGCAAGTCAACGGCTGTTCCACTGTAAATGGTACCAGGTAGGTTACTGAATGCACCTTGGACTGGAGTATTCCACAGCACTGAGCACTCTACAACAAAATCGATACATTTCCAAACCACACAGAGTAGTTATGTGCACAACCATACCACTGAATGCATTGAATAGAAGTAATGCATTCAACTCAATGAAGTGTACAGCTCAATTTTGCTGATAACTACTATATGCTGACATTGGCTAAACATTGTTAGCACACTATCCGTATGATTTAGAGTTGTCTGCAACCAATTTTATGAGTGTGCTACCTATGCAGCAGAAGTTTCAGTAACATAACCTTCTCTACACAGTGGAACTTTAGCCTTTGCAGAAGTAAACCAAGTCAATGGCTGTTCCACTGTAAATGGTACCAAGTAGGTTACTGAATTCAGTTTGCATTGGAGTATTCCATGGCACTGAGCACTCTACATGCAATATCTGTACAGTTCCAAACCACCCAGAGTAGTTATGTACACAACCTTACCACAGAATGCATTGAATAGAAAGTAATGCATTCAACTCAATGGAGTGAACAGTTCAATTTCGCTGATAATTAATATGTGCTGTCATGATGTAAACATTGTTAGCACACTAAGCATATGATTTAGAGTTGTCTGCAACCAATTTTATGAGTGTGCTACCTATGCAGCAGAACTTACTTTCAGTAACATTACCTTCTCTACAGAGTGGACTTTAGCCTTTGCAGAAGAAAACCAAGTCAATGGCTGTTCCACTGTAAATGGTACCAAGTAGGTTACTGAATTCAGCTTGCATTGGAGTAATCCATGGCACTGAGCACTCTAAATGCAATATCTGTACAGTTCCAAACCACCCAGAGTAGTTATGTACACAACCTTACCACAGAATGCATTGAATAGAAAGTAATGCATTCAACTCAATGTAGTGTACAGTTCAATTTTGCTGATAACTACTATGTGCTGACATGATCTAAACATTGTTATCACACTAACCATATGATTTAGAGTTGTCAGCAACCAATTTTATGAGTGTGCTTCCTTTCCAGCAGAAGTTACTTTCAGTAACATTACCTCTACACTGTGGAACTTTAGCCTTTGCAGAAGTAAACCAAGTCAATGGCTGTTCCACTGAAATGGTACCAGGTAGGTTAGTGAATTCACCTTGCATTGGAGTATTCCATGGCACTGAGCACTCTACATGCAACATCTATACAGTTCCAAACCACCCAGAATAGTTATGTACACAACCTTACCACAGAATGCATTGAATAGAATGTAATGCTTTCAACTCAAAGGAGTGTACAGTTCAATTTTGCTGATAACTACTATGTGCTAACATGATCTAAACATTGTTAGTGCACTAACCATATGATTTAGAGTTGTCTGCAACCAATTTTATGAGTGTGCTACTTATGGTTCAGAAGTTACTTTCAGTAACATTACCTTCACTGCACAGTGGAACTTTAGCCTTTGCAGAAGTAAAGCAAGTCAATGGCTGTTCCACTGTAAATGGTACCAGGTAGGTTACTGAATGCACCTTTGACTGGAGTATTCCACGGCACTGAGCACTCTACAACAAAATCGATACATTTCCAAACCACACAGAGTAGTTATGTGCACAACCTTACCACAGAATGCCTTGAATAGAAGTAATGCATTCAACTCAATGAAGTGTACAGCTCAATTTTGCTGATAACTACTATATGCTGACATTGGCTAAACATTGTTAGCACACTATCCGTATGATTTAGAGTTGTCTGCAACCAATTTTATGAGTGTGCTACCTATGCAGCAGAAGTTTCAGTAACATAACCTTCTCTGCACAGTGGAACTTTAGCCTTTGCAGAAGTAAACCAAGTCAATGGCTGTTCCACTGTAAATGGTACCAAGTAGGTTACTGAATTCAGATTGCATTGGAGTATTCCATGGCACTGAGCACTCTACATGCAACATCTATACAGTACCAAACCACCCGGAATAGTTATGCACACACCCTTACCAAAGAATGCATTGAATAGAATGTAATGCATTCAACTCAAAGGAGTGTACAGTTCAATTTTGCTTATAACTACTATGTGCTAACATGATCTAAACATTGTTAGTGCACTAACCATATGATTTAGAGTTGTCTGCAACCAATGTTATGAGTGTGCTACTTATGGTTCAGAAGTTACTTTCAATAACATTACCTTCACTGCACAGTGGAACTTTAGCCTTTGCAGAAGTAAAGCAAGTCAATGGCTGTTCCACTGTAAATGGTACCAAGTAGGTTACTGAATTCAGTTTGCATTGGAGTATTCCATGGCACTGAGCACTCTACATGCAATATCTGTACAGTTCCAAACCACCCAGAGTAGATATGTACAAAACCTTACCACAGAATGCATTGAATAGAAAGTAATGCATTCAACTCAATGGAGTGTACAGTTCAATTTCGCTGATAACTACTATGTGCTGTCATGATGTAAACATTGTTAGCACACTAAGCATATGATTTAGAGTTGTCTGCAACCAATTTTATGAGTGTGCTACCTATGCAGCAGAACTTACTTTCAGTAACATTACCTTCTCTACAGAGTGGACTTTAGCCTTTGCAGAAGAAAACCAATTCAATGGCTGTTCCACTGTAAATGGTACCAAGTAGGTTACTGAATTCAGCTTGCATTGGAGTAATCCATGGCACTGAGCACTCTAAATGCAATATCTGTACATTTCCAAACCACCCAGAGTAGTTATGTACACAACCTTACCACAGAATGCATTGAATAGAAAGTAATGCATTCAACTCAATGTAGTGTACAGTTCAATTTTGCTGATAACTACTATGTGCTGACATGATCTAAACATTGTTATCACAGTAACCATATGATTTAGAGTTGTCAGCAACCAATTTTATGAGTGTGCTTCCTTTCCAGCAGAAGTTACTTTCAGTAACATTACCTCTACACTGTGGAACGTTAGCCTTTCCAGAAGTAAACCAAGTCAATGGCTGTTCCACTGTAAATGGTACCAGGTAGGTTACTGAATGCACCTTGGATTGGAGTATTCCACGGCACTGAGCACTCTACAGCAAAATCTATACACTTCCAAACAACACAGAGTAGTTATGTGCACAACCTTACCACAGAATGCATTGAATAGAAGTAATGCATTCAACTCAATGGAGTGTACAGTTCCATTTTGCTGATAACTACTATGTGCTGACATGATGTAAACATTGTTATCACACTAACCATATGATTTAGAGTTGTCTGCAACCAATTTTATGAGTGTGCTACCTATTCTCCAAAAGTTACTTTCAGTAACACTACATTCTCTACACAGTGGAACTTTAGCCTTTGCAGAAGTAAACCAAGTCAAAGGCTTTTCCACTGTAAATGGTACCAGGTAGGTTTGTGAATTCACCTTGCATTGGAGTATTCCATGGCACTGAGCACTCTACATGCAAAATCTGTACAGTTACAAACCAGCCAGAGTAGTTATGTACACAACCTTACCACAGAATGCATTGAATAGAAAGTAATGCATTCAACTCAATGGAGTGTACAGTTCAATTTCGCTGATAACTACTATGTGCTGTCATGATGTAAACATTGTTAGCACACTAAGCATATGATTTAGAGTTGTCTGCAACCAATTTTATGAGTGTGCTACCTATGCAGCAGAAGTTACTTTCAGTATCATTACCTTCTCTACACAGTGGACTTTAGCCTTTGCAGAAGAAAACCAAGTCAATGGCTGTTACACTGTAAATAGTACCAAGTAGGTTACTGAATTCAGCTTGCTTTGGAGTAATCTATGGCACTGAGCACTCTACATGCAATATCTGTACAGTTCCAAACCACCCAGAGTAGTTATGTACACAACCTTACCACAGAATGCATTGAATAGAAAGTAATGCATTCAACTAAATGGAGTGTACAGTTCAATTTTGCTGATAACTACTATGTGCTGACATGATCTAAACATTGTTATCACAGTAACCATATGATTTAGAGTTGTCAGCAACCAATTTTATGAGTGTGCTTCCTTTCCAGCAGAAGTTACTTTCAGTAACATTACCTCTACACTGTGGAACGTTAGCCTTTCCAGAAGTAAACCAAGTCAATGGCTGTTCCACTGTAAATGGTACCAGGTAGGTTACTGAATGCACCTTGGATTGGAGTATTCCACGGCACTGAGCACTCTACAGCAAAATCTATACACTTCCAAACAACACAGAGTAGTTATGTGCACAACCTTACCACAGAATGCATTGAATAGAAGTAATGCATTCAACTCAATGGAGTGTACAGTTCCATTTTGCTGATAACTACTATGTGCTGACATGATGTAAACATTGTTATCACACTAACCATATGATTTAGAGTTGTCTGCAACCAATTTTATGAGTGTGCTACCTATTCTCCAAAAGTTACTTTCAGTAACACTACATTCTCTACACAGTGGAACTTTAGCCTTTGCAGAAGTAAACCAAGTCAAAGGCTTTTCCACTGTAAATGGTACCAGGTAGGTTTGTGAATTCACCTTGCATTGGAGTATTCCATGGCACTGAGCACTCTACATGCAAAATCTGTACAGTTACAAACCAGCCAGAGTAGTTATGTACACAACCTTACCACAGAATGCATTGAATAGAAAGTAATGCATTCAACTCAATGGAGTGTACAGTTCAATTTCGCTGATAACTACTATGTGCTGTCATGATGTAAACATTGTTAGCACACTAAGCATATGATTTAGAGTTGTCTGCAACCAATTTTATGAGTGTGCTACCTATGCAGCAGAAGTTACTTTCAGTATCATTACCTTCTCTACACAGTGGACTTTAGCCTTTGCAGAAGAAAACCAAGTCAATGGCTGTTACACTGTAAATAGTACCAAGTAGGTTACTGAATTCAGCTTGCTTTGGAGTAATCTATGGCACTGAGCACTCTACATGCAATATCTGTACAGTTCCAAACCACCCAGAGTAGTTATGTACACAACCTTACCACAGAATGCATTGAATAGAAAGTAATGCATTCAACTAAATGGAGTGTACAGTTCAATTTTGCTGATAACTACTATGTGATGACATGATCTAAACATTGTTATCACACTAACCATATGATTTAGAGTTGTCTGCAACCAATTTTATGAGTGTGCTTCCTTTTCAGCAGAAGTTACTTTCAGTAACATTACCTCTACACTGTGGAATTTTAGCCTTTGCAGAAGTAAACCAAGTCAATGGCTGTTCCACTGTAAATGGTACCAGGTAGGTTACTGAATGCACCTTGGATTGGAGTATTCCACGTCACTGAGCACTCTACCGCAAAATCTGTACACTTCCAAACCACACAGAGTAGTTATGTGCACAACCTTACCACAGAATGCATTGAATAGAAGTAATGCATTCAACTCAATGGATTGTACAGTTCAATTTTGCTGATAACTACTATGTGCTGACATGATGTAAACATTGTTAGCACACTATCCATATGATTTAGAGTTGTCTGCAACCAATTTTATGAGTGTGCTACCTATGCAGCAGAAGTTTCAGTAACATAACCTTCTCTACACAGTGGAACTTTAGCCTTTGCAGAAGTAAACCAAGTCAGTGGCTGTTCCACTGTAAATGGTACCAGGTAGGTTAGTGAATTCACCTTGCATTGGAGTATTCCATGGCACTGAGCACTCTACATGCAAAATCTATACAGTTCCAAACCACCCAGCGCAGTTATGTACACAACCGTACCACAGAATGCATTGAATAGAATGTAATGCATTCAACTCAAAGGAGTGTACAGTTCAATTTTGCTTATAACTACTATGTTCTAACATGATCTAAACATTGTTAGTGCACTAACCATATGATTTAGAGTTGTCTGCAACCAATGTTATGAGTGTGCTACTTATGCAGCAGAACTTACTTTCAGTAACATTACCTTCTCTACAGAGTGGACTTTAGCCTTTGCAGAAGAAAACCAATTCAATGACTGTTCCACTGTAAATGGTACCAAGTAGGTTACTGAATTCAGCTTGCATTGGAGTAATCCATGGCACTGAGCACTCTAAATGCAATATCTGCACAGTTCCAAACCACCCAGAGTAGTTATGTACACAAACTTACCACAGAATGCATTGAATAGAAAGTAATGCATTCAACTCAATGTAGTGTACAGTTCAATTTTGCTGATAACTACTATGTGCTGACATGATCTAAACATTGTTATCACACTAACCATATGATTTAGAGTTGTCAGCAACCAATTTTATGAGTGTGCTTCCTTTCCAGCAGAAGTTACTTTCAGTAACATTACCTCTACACTGTGGAACCTTAGCCTTTCCAGAAGTAAACCAAGTCAATGGCTGTTCCACTGTAAATGGTACCAGGTAGGTTACTGAATGCACCTTGGATTGGAGTATTCCACGGCACTGAGCACTCTACAGCAAAATCTATACACTTCCAAACAACACAGAGTAGTTATGTGCACAACCTTACCACAGAATGCATTGAATAGAAGTAATGCATTCAACTCAATGGAGTGTACAGTTCCATTTTGCTGATAACTACTATGTGCTGACATGATGTAAACATTGTTATCACACTAACCATATGATTTAGAGTTGTCTGCAACCAATTTTATGAGTGTGCTACCTATTCTCCAAAAGATACTTTCAGTAACATTACATTCTCTACACAGTGGAACTTTAGCCTTTGCAGAAGTAAACCAAGTCAAAGGCTTTTCCACTGTAAATGGTACCAGGTAGGTTTGTGAATTCACCTTGCATTGGAGTATTCCATGGCACTGAGCACTCTACATGCAAAATCTGTACAGTTACAAACCAGCCAGAGTAGTTATGTACACAACCTTACCACAGAATGCATTGAATAGAAAGTAATGCATTCAACTCAATGGAGTGTACAGTTCAATTTTGCTGATAACTACTATGTGCTGACATGATCTAAACATTGTTATCACACTAACCATATGATTTAGAGTTGTCAGCAACCAATTTTATGAGTGTGCTTCCTTTCCAGCAGAAGTTACTTTCAGTAACATTACCTCTACACTGTGGAACGTTAGCCTTTCCAGAAGTAAACCAAGTCAATGGCTGTTCCACTGTAAATGGTACCAGGTAGGTTACTGAATGCACCTTGGATTGGAGTATTCCACGGCACTGAGCACTCTACAGCAAAATCTATACACTTCCAAACAACACAGAGTAGTTATGTGCACAACCTTACCACAGAATGCATTGAATAGAAGTAATGCATTCAACTCAATGGAGTGTACAGTTCCATTTTGCTGATAACTACTATGTGCTGACATGATGTATACATTGTTATCACACTAACCATATGATTTAGAGTTGTCTGCAACCAATTTTATGAGTGTGCTACCTATTCTCCAAAAGTTACTTTCAGTAACATTACATTCTCTACACAGTGGAACTTTAGCCTTTGCAGAAGTAAACCAAGTCAAAGGCTTTTCCACTGTAAATGGTACCAGGTAGGTTTGTGAATTCACCTTGCATTGGAGTATTCCATGGCACTGAGCACTCTACATGCAAAATCTGTACAGTTACAAACCAGCCAGAGTAGTTATGTACACAACCTTACCACAGAATGCATTGAATAGAAAGTAATGCATTCAACTCAATGGAGTGTACAGTTCAATTTTGCTGAATAACTACTATGTGCTGACATGATCTAAACATTGTTATCACACTAACCATATGATTTAGAGTTGTCAGCAACCAATTTTATGAGTGTGCTTCCTTTCCAGCAGAAGTTACTTTCAGTAACATTACCTCTACACTGTGGAACGTTAGCCTTTCCAGAAGTAAACCAAGTCAATGGCTGTTCCACTGTAAATGGTACCAGGTAGGTTACTGAATGCACCTTGGATTGGAGTATTCCACGGCACTGAGCACTCTACAACAAAATCTATACACTTCCAAACAACACAGAGTAGTTATGTGCACAACCTTACCACAGAATGCATTGAATAGAAGTAATGCATTCAACTCAATGGAGTGTACAGTTCCATTTTGCTGATAACTACTATGTGCTGACATGATGTAAACATTGTTATCACACTAACCATATGATTTAGAGTTGTCTGCAACCAATTTTATGAGTGTGCTACCTATTCTCCAAAAGTTACTTTCAGTAACATTACATTCTCTACACAGTGGAACTTTAGCCTTTGCAGAAGTAAACCAAGTCAAAGGCTTTTCCACTGTAAATGGTACCAGGTAGGTTTGTGAATTCACCTTGCATTGGAGTATTCCATGGCACTGAGCACTCTACATGCAAAATCTGTACAGTTACAAACCAGCCAGAGTAGTTATGTACACAACCTTACCACAGAATGCATTGAATAGAAAGTAATGCATTCAACTCAATGGAGTGTACAGTTCAATTTCGCTGATAACTACTATGCGCTGTCATGATGTAAACATTGTTAGCACACTAAGCATATGATTTAGAGTTGTCTGCAACCAATTTTATGAGTGTGCTACCTATGCAGCAGAAGTTACTTTCAGTGTCATTACCTTCTCTACACAGTGGACTTTAGCCTTTGCAGAAGAAAACCAAGTCAATGGCTGTTACACTGTAAATAGTACCAAGTAGGTTACTGAATTCAGCTTGCTTTGGAGTAATCTATGGCACTGAGCACTCTACATGCAATATCTGTACAGTTCCAAACCACCCAGAGTAGTTATGTACACAACCTTACCACAGAATGCATTGAATAGAAAGTAATGCATTCAACTAAATGGAGTGTACAGTTCAATTTTGCTGATAACTACTATGTGATGACATGATCTAAACATTGTTATCACACTAACCATATGATTTAGAGTTGTCTGCAACCAATTTTATGAGTGTGCTTCCTTTTCAGCAGAAGTTACTTTCAGTAACATTACCTCTACACTGTGGAACTTTAGCCTTTGCAGAAGTAAACCAAGTCAATGGCTGTTCCACTGTAAATGGTACCAGGTAGGTTACTGAATGCACCTTGGATTGGAGTATTCCACGGCACTGAGCACTCTACAGCAAAATCTATACACTTCCAAACAACACAGAGTAGTTATGTGCACAACCTTACCACAGAATGCATTGAATAGAAGTAATGCATTCAACTCAATGGAGTGTACAGTTCCATTTTGCTGATAACTACTATGTGCTGACATGATGTAAACATTGTTATCACACTAACCATATGATTTAGAGTTGTCTGCAACCAATTTTATGAGTGTGCTACCTATTCTCCAAAAGATACTTTCAGTAACATTACATTCTCTACACAGTGGAACTTTAGCCTTTGCAGAAGTAAACCAAGTCAAAGGCTTTTCCACTGTAAATGGTACCAGGTAGGTTTGTGAATTCACCTTGCATTGGAGTATTCCATGGCACTGAGCACTCTACATGCAAAATCTGTACAGTTACAAACCAGCCAGAGTAGTTATGTACACAACCTTACCACAGAATGCATTGAATAGAAAGTAATGCATTCAACTCAATGGAGTGTACAGTTCAATTTTGCTGATAACTACTATGTGCTGACATGATCTAAACATTGTTATCACACTAACCATATGATTTAGAGTTGTCAGCAACCAATTTTATGAGTGTGCTTCCTTTCCAGCAGAAGTTACTTTCAGTAACATTACCTCTACACTGTGGAACGTTAGCCTTTCCAGAAGTAAACCAAGTCAATGGCTGTTCCACTGTAAATGGTACCAGGTAGGTTACTGAATGCACCTTGGATTGGAGTATTCCACGGCACTGAGCACTCTACAGCAAAATCTATACACTTCCAAACAACACAGAGTAGTTATGTGCACAACCTTACCACAGAATGCATTGAATAGAAGTAATGCATTCAACTCAATGGAGTGTACAGTTCCATTTTGCTGATAACTACTATGTGCTGACATGATGTATACATTGTTATCACACTAACCATATGATTTAGAGTTGTCTGCAACCAATTTTATGAGTGTGCTACCTATTCTCCAAAAGTTACTTTCAGTAACATTACATTCTCTACACAGTGGAACTTTAGCCTTTGCAGAAGTAAACCAAGTCAAAGGCTTTTCCACTGTAAATGGTACCAGGTAGGTTTGTGAATTCACCTTGCATTGGAGTATTCCATGGCACTGAGCACTCTACATGCAAAATCTGTACAGTTACAAACCAGCCAGAGTAGTTATGTACACAACCTTACCACAGAATGCATTGAATAGAAAGTAATGCATTCAACTCAATGGAGTGTACAGTTCAATTTTGCTGAATAACTACTATGTGCTGACATGATCTAAACATTGTTATCACACTAACCATATGATTTAGAGTTGTCAGCAACCAATTTTATGAGTGTGCTTCCTTTCCAGCAGAAGTTACTTTCAGTAACATTACCTCTACACTGTGGAACGTTAGCCTTTCCAGAAGTAAACCAAGTCAATGGCTGTTCCACTGTAAATGGTACCAGGTAGGTTACTGAATGCACCTTGGATTGGAGTATTCCACGGCACTGAGCACTCTACAACAAAATCTATACACTTCCAAACAACACAGAGTAGTTATGTGCACAACCTTACCACAGAATGCATTGAATAGAAGTAATGCATTCAACTCAATGGAGTGTACAGTTCCATTTTGCTGATAACTACTATGTGCTGACATGATGTAAACATTGTTATCACACTAACCATATGATTTAGAGTTGTCTGCAACCAATTTTATGAGTGTGCTACCTATTCTCCAAAAGTTACTTTCAGTAACATTACATTCTCTACACAGTGGAACTTTAGCCTTTGCAGAAGTAAACCAAGTCAAAGGCTTTTCCACTGTAAATGGTACCAGGTAGGTTTGTGAATTCACCTTGCATTGGAGTATTCCATGGCACTGAGCACTCTACATGCAAAATCTGTACAGTTACAAACCAGCCAGAGTAGTTATGTACACAACCTTACCACAGAATGCATTGAATAGAAAGTAATGCATTCAACTCAATGGAGTGTACAGTTCAATTTCGCTGATAACTACTATGCGCTGTCATGATGTAAACATTGTTAGCACACTAAGCATATGATTTAGAGTTGTCTGCAACCAATTTTATGAGTGTGCTACCTATGCAGCAGAAGTTACTTTCAGTGTCATTACCTTCTCTACACAGTGGACTTTAGCCTTTGCAGAAGAAAACCAAGTCAATGGCTGTTACACTGTAAATAGTACCAAGTAGGTTACTGAATTCAGCTTGCTTTGGAGTAATCTATGGCACTGAGCACTCTACATGCAATATCTGTACAGTTCCAAACCACCCAGAGTAGTTATGTACACAACCTTACCACAGAATGCATTGAATAGAAAGTAATGCATTCAACTAAATGGAGTGTACAGTTCAATTTTGCTGATAACTACTATGTGATGACATGATCTAAACATTGTTATCACACTAACCATATGATTTAGAGTTGTCTGCAACCAATTTTATGAGTGTGCTTCCTTTTCAGCAGAAGTTACTTTCAGTAACATTACCTCTACACTGTGGAACTTTAGCCTTTGCAGAAGTAAACCAAGTCAATGGCTGTTCCACTGTAAATGGTACCAGGTAGGTTACTGAATGCACCTTGGATTGGAGTATTCCACGTCACTCAGCACTCTACCGCAAAATCTGTACACTTCCAAACCACACAGAGTAGTTATGTGCACAACCTTACCACAGAATGCATTGAATAGAAGTAATGCATTCAACTCAATGGATTGTACAGTTCAATTTTGCTGATAACTACTATGTGCTGACATGATGTAAACATTGTTAGCACACTATCCATATGATTTAGAGTTGTCTGCAACCAATTTTATGAGTGTGCTACCTATGCAGCAGAAGTTACTTTCAGTAACATAACCTTCTCTACACAGTGGAACTTTAGCCTTTGCAGAAGTAAACCAAGTCAGTGGCTGTTCCACTGTAAATGGTACCAGGTAGGTTAGTGAATTCACCTTGCATTGGAGTATTCCATGGCACTGAGCACTCTACATGCAAAATCTATACAGTTCCAAACCACCCAGAGCAGTTATGTACACAACCGTACCACAGAATGCATTGAATAGAAAGTGATGCATTCAACTGAATGGAGTGTACAGTTCAATTTTGCTGATACATACTATGTGCTAACATGATCTAAACATTGTTAGCGCACTAAACATATGATTTAGAGTTGTCTGCAACCAATTTTATGAGTGTGCTACCTATGCAGCAGAAGTTACTTTCAGTAACATTACCTTCTCTACACAGTGGAACTTTAGCCTTTGTAGAAGTAAACCAAGTCAATGGCTGTTCCACTGTAAATGGTACCAAGTAGGTTACTGAATTCAGCTTGCATTGGAGTATTCCATGGCACTGAGCACTCTACATGCAATATCTGTACAGTTCCAAACCACCCAGAGTAGTTATGTACACAACCTTAACACAGAATGAATTGAATAGAAAGTAATGCATTCAACTCAATGGAGTGTACAGTTCAATTTTGCTGATAACTACTATGTGCTGACATGATCTAAACATTGTTATCACACTAACCATATGATTTAGAGTTGTCTGCAACCAATTTTATGAGTGTGCTACCTTTTCTCCAGAAGTTACTTTCAGTAAAATTACCTTCACTGCACAGTGGAACTTTAGTCTTTGTAGAAGTAAACCAAGTCAATGGCTGTTCCACTGTAAATGGTACTAAGTAGGTTACTGAATTCAGCTTGCATTGGAGTATTCCATGGCACTGAGCATTCTACATGCATTATCTGTACAGTTCCAAACCACCCAGAGTAGTTATGTTCACAACCTTACCACAGAATGAATTGAATAGAAAGTAATGCATTCAACTCAATGGAGTGTACAGTTCAATTTTGCTGATAACTACTATGTGCTGACATGATCTAAACATTGTTATCACACTATCCATATGATTTCGAGTTCTCTGCAACCAATTTTATGAGTGTGCTACCTATGCAGCAGAAGTTACTTTCAGTAACATTACCTTCTCTACACAGTGGAACTTTAGCCTTTGTAGAAGTAAACCAAGTCAATGGCTGTTCCACTGTAAATGGTACCAAGTAGGTTACTGAATTCAGTTTGCATTGGAGTATTCCATGGCACTGAGCACTCTACATGCAATATCTGTACAGTTCCAAACCACCCAGAGTAGTTATGTACACAACCTTACCACAGAATGCATTGAATAGAAAGTAATGCATTCAACTCAATGGAGTGTACAGTTCAATTTCGCTGATAACTACTATGTGCTGTCATGATGTAAACATTGTTAGCACACTAAGCATATGATTTAGAGTTGTCTGCAACCAATTTTATGAGTGTGCTACCTATGCAGCAGAACTTACTTTCAGTAACATTACCTTCTCTACAGAGTGGACTTTAGCCTTTGCAGAAGAAAACCAAGTCAATGGCTGTTCCACTGTAAATGGTACCAAGTAGGTTAGTGAATTCAGCTTGCATTGGAGTAATCCATGGCACTGAGCACTCTAAATGCAATATCTGTACAGTTCCAAACCACCCAGTGTAGTTATGTACACAACCTTACCACAGAATGCATTGAATAGAAAGTAATGCATTCAACTCAATGTAGTGTACAGTTCAATTTTGCTGATAACTACTATGTGCTGACATGATCTAAACATTGTTATCACACTAACCATATGATTTAGAGTCGTCAGCAACCAATTTTATGAGTGTGCTTCCTTTCCAGCAGAAGTTACTTTCAGTAACATTACCTCTACACTGTGGAACTTTAGCCTTTGCAGAAGTAAACCATGTCAATGGCTGTTCCACTGAAATGGTACCAGGTAGGTTAGTGAATTCACCTTGCATTGGAGTATTCCATGGCACTGAGCACTCTACATGCAACATCTATACAGTTCCAATCCACCCAGAGTAGTTATGTACACAACCTTACCACAGAATGCATTGAATAGAATGTAATGCTTTCAACTCAAAGGAGTGTACAGTTCAATTTTGCTGATAACTACTATGTGCTAACATGATGTAAACATTGTTAGTGCACTAACCATATGATTTAGAGTTGTCTGCAACCAATTTTATGAGTGTGCTACTTATGGTTCAGAAGTTACTTTCAGTAACATTACCTTCACTGCACAGTGGAACTTTAGCCTTTGCAGAAGTAAAGCAAGTCAATGGCTGTTCCACTGTAAATGGTACCAGGTAGGTTACTGAATGCACCTTTGACTGGAGTATTCCACGGCACTGAGCACTCTACAACAAAATCGATACATTTCCAAACCACACAGAGTAGTTATGTGCAGAACCTTACCACAGAATGCATTGAATAGAAGTAATGCATTCAACTCAATGAAGTGTACAGCTCAATTTTGCTGATAACTACTATATGCTGACATTGGCTAAACATTGTTAGCACACTATCCGTATGATTTAGAGTTGTCTGCAACCAATTTTATGAGTGTGCTACCTATGCAGCAGAAGTTTCAGTAACATAACCTTCTCTGCACAGTGGAACTTTAGCCTTTGCAGAAGTAAACCAAGTCAATGGCTGTTCCACTGTAAATGGTACCAAGTAGGTTACTGAATTCAGATTGCATTGGAGTATTCCATGTCACTGAGCACTCTACATGCAACATCTATACAGTACCAAACCACCCGGAATAGTTATGCACACACCCTTACCAAAGAATGCATTGAATAGAATGTAATGCATTCAACTCAAAGGAGTGTACAGTTCAATTTTGCTTATAACTACTATGTGCTAACATGATCTAAACATTGTTAGTGCACTAACCATATGATTTAGAGTTGTCTGCAACCAATGTTATGAGTGTGCTACTTATGGTTCAGAAGTTACTTTCAGTAACATTACCTTCACTGCACAGTGGAACTTTAGCCTTTGCAGAAGTAAAGCAAGTCAATGGCTGTTCCACTGTAAATGGTACCAAGTAGGTTACTGAATTCAGTTTGCATTGGAGTATTCCATGGCACTGAGCACTCTACATGCAATATCTGTACAGTTCCAAACCACCCAGATTAGTTATGTACAAAACCTTACCACAGAATGCATTGAATAGAAAGTAATGCATTCAACTCAATGGAGTGTACAGTTCAATTTTGCTGATAACTACTATGTGCTGACATGATCTAAACATTGTTATCACACTAACCATATGATTTAGAGTTGTCAGCAACCAATTTTATGAGTGTGCTTCCTTTCCAGCAGAAGTTACTTTCAGTAACATTACCTCTACACTGTGGAACGTTAGCCTTTCCAGAAGTAAACCAAGTCAATGGCTGTTCCACTGTAAATGGTACCAGGTAGGTTACTGAATGCACCTTGGATTGGAGTATTCCACGGCACTGAGCACTCTACAGCAAAATCTATACACTTCCAAACAACACAGAGTAGTTATGTGCACAACCTTACCACAGAATGCATTGAATAGAAGTAATGCATTCAACTCAATGGAGTGTTCAGTTCCATTTTGCTGATAACTTCTATGTGCTGACATGATGTAAACATTGTTATCACACTAACCATATGATTTAGAGTTGTCTGCAACCAATTTTATGAGTGTGCTACCTATTCTCCAAAAGTTACTTTCAGTAACATTACATTCTCTACACAGTGGAACTTTAGCCTTTGCAGAAGTAAACCAAGTCAAAGGCTTTTCCACTGTAAATGGTACCAGGTAGGTTTGTGAATTCACCTTGCATTGGAGTATTCCATGGCACTGAGCTCTCTACATGCAAAATCTGTACAGTTACAAACCAGCCAGAGTAGTTATGTACACAACCTTACCACAGAATGCATTGAATAGAAAGTAATGCATTCAACTCAATGGAGTGTACAGTTCAATTTCGCTGATAACTACTATGTGCTGTCATGATGTAAACATTGTTAGCACACTAAGCATATGATTTAGAGTTGTCTGCAACCAGTTTTATGAGTGTGCTACCTATGCAGCAGAAGTTACTTTCAGTAACATTACCTTCTCTACACAGTGGACTTTAGCCTTTGCAGAAGAAAACCAAGTCAATGGCTGTTACACTGTAAATAGTACCAAGTAGGTTACTGAATTCAGCTTGCTTTGGAGTAATCTATGGCACTGAGCACTCTACATGCAATATCTGTACAGTTCCAAACCACCCAGAGTAGTTATGTACACAACCTTACCACAGAATGCATTGAATAGAAAGTAATGCATTCAACTAAATGGAGTGTACAGTTCAATTTTCCTGATAACTACTATGTGATGACATGATCTAAACATTGTTATCACACTAACCATATGATTTAGAGTTGTCTGCAACCAATTTTAAGAGTGTGCTTCCTTTTCAGCAGAAGTTACTTTCAGTAACATTACCTCTACACTGTGGAACTTTAGCCTTTGCAGAAGTAAACCAAGTCAATGGCTGTTCCACTGTAAATGGTACCAGGTAGGTTACTGAATGCACCTTGGATTGGAGTATTCCACGTCACTGAGCACTCTACCGCAAAATCTGTACACTTCCAAACCACACAGAGTAGTTATGTGCACAACCTTACCACAGAATGCATTGAATAGAAGTAATGCATTCAACTCAATGGATTGTACAGTTCAATTTTGCTGATAACTACTATGTGCTGACATGATGTAAACATTGTTAGCACACTATCCATATGATTTAGAGTTGTCTGCAACCAATTTTATGAGTGTGCTACCTATGCAGCAGAAGTTTCAGTAACATAACCTTCTCTACACAGTGGAATTTTAGCCTTTGCAGAAGTAAACCAAGTCAGTGGCTGTTCCACTGTAAATGGTACCAAGTAGGTTACTGAATTCAGCTTGCATTCGAGTATTCCATGGCACTGAGCACTCTACATGCAAAATCTATACAGTTCCAAACCACCCAGAGTAGTTAAGTACACAACCTTACCACAGAATGAATTGAATACAAAGTAATGCATTCAACTGAATGGAGTGTACAGTTCAATTTTGCTGATAACTACTATGTGCTGACATGATCTAAACATCGTTTGCACACTAGCCATATGATTTAGAGTTGTCTGCAACCAATTTTATGAGTGTGCTACCTATGCAGCAGAAGTTACTTTTAGTAACATTACCTTCTCTACACAGTGGAACTTTAGCCTTTGCAGAAGAAAACCAAGTCAATGGCTGTTCCACTGTAAATGGTACCAAGTAGGTTACTGAATTCAGCTTGCATTGGAGTATTCCATTGCACTGAGCACTCTACATGCAATATCTGTAAAGTTCCCAACCACCCAGAGTAGTTAAGTACACAACCTTACCACAGAATGAATTGAATAGAAAGTAATGCATTCAACTGAATGGAGTGTACAGTTCAATTTTGCTGATAACTACTATGTGCTGACATGATCTAAACATTGTTAGCACACTAGCCATATGATTTAGAGTTGTCTGCAACGAATTTTATGAGTGTGCTACCTATGCAGCAGGTTACTTTTAGTAACATTACCTGCTCTACACAGTGGAACTTTAGCCTTTGCAGAAGAAATCCAAGTCAATGGCTGTTCCACTGTAAATGGTACCAGGTAGGTTAGTGAATTCACCTTGCATTGGAGTATTCCATTGCACTGAGCACTCTACATGCAAAATCTATACAGTTCCAAACCACCCAGAGCAGTTATGTACACAACCGTACCACAGAATGCATTGAATAGAAAGTGATGCATTCAACTGAATGGAGTGTACAGTTCAATTTTGCTGATACATACTATGTGCTAACATGATCTAAACATTGTTAGCGCACTAAACATATGATTTAGAGTTGTCTGCAACCAATTTTATGAGTGTGCTACCTATGCAGCAGAAGTTACTTTCAGTAACATTACCTTCTCTACACAGTGGAACTTTAGCCTTTGTAGAAGTAAACCAAGTCAATGGCTGTTCCACTGTAAATGGTACCAAGTAGGTTAATGAATTCAGCTTGCATTGGAGTATTCCATGGCACTGAGCACTCTACATGCAATATCTGTACAGTTCCAAACCACCCAGAGTAGTTATGTACATAACCTTAACACAAAATGAATTGAATAGAAAGTAATGCATTCAACTCAATGGAGTGTACAGTTCAATTTTGCTGATAACTACTATGTGCTGACATGATCTAAACATTGTTATCACACTAACCATATGATTTAGAGTTGTCTGCAACCAATTTTATGAGTGTGCTACCTTTTCTCCAGAAGTTACTTTCAGTAACATTACCTTCACTGCACAGTGGAACTTTAGTCTTTGTAGAAGTAAACCAAGTTAATGGCTGTTCCACTGTAAATGGTACTAAGTAGGTTACTGAATTCAGCTTGCATTGGAGTATTCCATGGCACTGAGCATTCTACATGCATTATCTGTACAGTTCCAAACCACCCAGAGTAGTTATGTTCACAACCTTACCACAGAATGAATTGAATAGAAAGTAATGCATTCAACTCAATGGAGTGTACAGTTCAATTTTGCTGATAACTACTATGCGCTGACATGATCTAAACATTGTTATCACACTATCCATATGATTTAGAGTTGTCTGCAAAACAATTTTATGAGTGTGCTACCTATGCAGCAGAAGTTACTTTCAGTAACATTATCTTCTCTACACAGTGGAACTTTAGCCTTTGTAGAAGTAAACCAAGTCAATGGCTGTTCCAGTGTAAATGGTACCAAGTAGGTTACTGAATTCAGCTTGCATTGGAGTATTCCATGGCACTGAGCACTCTACATGCATTATCTGTACAGTTCCGAACCACCCAGAGTAGTTAAGTACACAACCTTACCACAGAATGAATTGAATAGAAAGTAATGCATTCAACTGAATGGAGTGTACAGTTCAATTTTGCTGATAACTACTATGTGCTGACATGATCTAAACATTGTTAGCACACTAGCCATATGATTTAGAGTTGTCTGCAACCAATTTTATGAGTGTGCTACCTATGCAGCAGGTTACTTTTAGTAACATTACCTGCTCTACACAGTGGAACTTTAGCCTTTGCAGAAGAAATCCAAGTCAATGGCTGTTCCACTGTAAATGGTACCAGGTAGGTTAGTGAATTCACCTTGCATTGGAGTATTCCATGGCACTGAGCACTCTACGTGCAAAATCTATACAGTTCCAAACCATCCAGAGTAGTTATGTACACAACCTTACCACAGAATGAATTGAATAGAAAGTAATGCATTCAACTGAATGCAGGGTACTGTTCAATTTTGCTGATAACTACTATGTGCTGACATGATCTAAACATTGTTATCACACTATCCATATGATTTAGAGTTGACTGCAACTAATTTTATGAGTGTGCTACCTATTCTCCAGAAGTTACTTTCAGTAACATTACATTCTCTACACAGTGGAACTTTAGCGTTTGCAGAAGTAAACCAAGTCAATGGCTGTTCCACTGTAAATGGTACCAGGTAGGTTAGTGAATTCACCTTGCATTGGAGTATTCCATGGCACTGAGCACTCTACATGCAAAATCTATACAGTTCCAAACCACCCAGAGCAGTTATGTACACAACCGTACCACAGAATGCATTGAATAGAAAGTGATGCATTCAACTGAATGGAGTGTACAGTTCAATTTTGCTGATACATACTATGTGCTAACATGATCTAAACATTGTTAGCGCACTAAACATATGATTTAGAGTTGTCTGCAACCAATTTTATGAGTGTGCTACCTATGCAGCAGAAGTTACTTTTAGTAACATTACCTTCTCTACACAGTGGAACTTTAGCCTTTGCAGAAGAAATCCAAGTCAATGGCTGTTCCACTGTAAATGGTACCAGGTAGGTTAGTGAATTCACCTTGCATTGGAGTATTCCATGGCACTGAGCACTCTACATGCAAAATCTATACAGTTCCAAACCACCCAGAGCAGTTATGTACACAACCTTACCACAGAATGAATTGAATAGAAAGTAATGCATTCAACTGAATGGAGTGTACAGTTCAATTTTGCTGATAACTACTATGTGCTGACATGATCTAAACATTGTTAACACACTAACCATATGTTTTAGATTTGTCTGCAACCAATTTTTTGAGTGTGCTACCTATTCTCCAGAAGTTACTTTCAGTAACATTACATTCTCTACACAGTGGAACTTTAGCCTTTGCAGAAGTAAACCAGTTCAATGGCTGTTCCACTGTAAATGGTACCAGGTATGTTAGTGAATTCACTTTGCATTGGAGTATTCCATGGCACTGAGCACTCTACATGCAAAATCTATACAGTTCCAAACCACCCAGAGTAGTTATGTACACAACCTTACCACAGAATGAATTGAATAGAAAGTACTGCATTCAACTGAATGGAGTGTACAGTTCAATTTTGCTGATAACTACTATGTGCTGACATGATCTAAACATTGTTTGCACACTAGCCATATGATTCAGAGTTGTCTGCAACCAATTTTATGAGTGTGCTACCTATTCTCCAGAAGTTACTTTCAGTAACATTACATTCTCTACACAGTGGAACTTTAGCGTTTGCAGAAGTAAACCAAGTCAATGGCTGTTCCACTGTAAATGGTACCAGGTAGGTTAGTGAATTCACCTTGCATTGGAGTATTCCATGGCACTGAGCACTCTACATGCAAAATCTATACAGTTCCAAACCACCCAGAGCAGTTATGTACACAACCGTACCACAGAATGCATTGAATAGAAAGTGATGCATTCAACTGAATGGAGTGTACAGTTCAATTTTGCTGATACATACTATGTGCTAACATGATCTAAACATTGTTAGCGCACTAAACATATGATTTAGAGTTGTCTGCAACCAATTTTATGAGTGTGCTACCTATGCAGCAGAAGTTACTTTTAGTAACATTACCTTCTCTACACAGTGGAACTTTAGCCTTTGCAGAAGAAATCCAAGTCAATGGCTGTTCCACTGTAAATGGTACCAGGTAGGTTAGTGAATTCACCTTGCATTGGAGTATTCCATGGCACTGAGCACTCTACATGCAAAATCTATACAGTTCCAAACCACCCAGAGCAGTTATGTACACAACCTTACCACAGAATGAATTGAATAGAAAGTAATGCATTCAACTGAATGGAGTGTACAGTTCAATTTTGCTGATAACTACTATGTGCTGACATGATCTAAACACTGTTAACACACTAACCATATGTTTTAGATTTGTCTGCAACCAATTTTTTGAGTGTGCTACCTATTCTCCAGAAGTTACTTTCAGTAACATTACATTCTCTACACAGTGGAACTTTAGCCTTTGCAGAAGTAAACCAGTTCAATGGCTGTTCCACTGTAAATGGTACCAGGTATGTTAGTGAATTCACCTTGCATTGGAGTATTCCATGGCACTGAGCACTCTACATGCAAAATCTATACAGTTCCAAACCACCCAGAGTAGTTATGTACACAACCTTACCACAGAATGAATTGAATAGAAAGTAATGCATTCAACTGAATGGAGTGTACAGTTCAATTTTGCTGATAACTACTATGTGCTGACATGATCTAAACATTGTTTGCACACTAGCCATATGATTTCGAGTTGTCTGCAACCAATTTTATGAGTGTGCTACCTATGCAGGAGAAGTTACTTTCAGTAACATTACCTTCTCTACACAGTGGAACTTTAGCCTTTGTAGAAGTAAACCAAGTCAATGGCTGTTCCACTGTAAATGGTACCAAGTAGGTTACTGAATTCAGCTTGCATTGGAGTATTCCATGGCACTGAGCACTCTACATGCATTATCTGTACAGTTCCAAACCACCCAGAGTTGTTATGTTCACAACCTTACCACAGAATGAATTGAATAGAAAGTAATGCATTCAACTCAATGGAGTGTACAGTTCAATTTTGCTGATAACTACTATGTGCTGACATGATCTAAACATTGTTAACACACTAGCCATATGATTTCGAGTTGTCTGCAACCAATTTTATGAGTGTGCTACCTTTTCTCCAGAAGTTACTTTCAGTAACATTACCTTCACTGCACAGTGGAACTTTAGTCTTTGTAGAAGTAAACCAAGTCAATGGCTGTTCCACTGTAAATGGTACCAAGTAGGTTACTGAATTCAGCTTGCATTGGAGTATTCCATGGCACTGAGCATTCTACATGCATTATCTGTACAGTTCCAAACCACCCAGAGTAGTTATGTTCACAACGTTGCCACAGAATGAATTGAATAGAAAGTAATGCATTCAACTCAATGGAGTGTACAGTTCAATTTTGCTGATAACTACTATGTGCTGACATGATCTAAACATTGTTATCACACTATCCATATGATTTCGAGTTCTCTGCAACCAATTTTATGAGTGTGCTACCTATGCAGCAGAAGTTACTTTCAGTAACATTACCTTCTCTACACAGTGGAACTTTAGCCTTTGCAGAAGTAAACCAAGTCAATGGCTGTTCCACTGTAAATGGTACCAAGTAGGTTACTGAATTCAGCTTGCATTGGAGTATTCCATGGCACAGAGCACTCTACATGCATTACCTGTACAGTTCCAAACCACCCAGAGTTGTTCTGTTCACAACCTTACCACAGAATGAATTGAATAGAAAGTAATGCATTCAACTCAATGGAGTGTACAGTTCAATTTTGCTGATAACTACTATGTGCTGGCATGATCTAAACATTGTTAACACACTAACCATATGATTTAGATTTGTCTGCAATCAATTTTTTGAGTGTGCTACCTATTCTCCAGAAGTTACTTTCAGTAACATTACATTCTCTACACAGTGGAACTTTAGCGTTTGCAGAAGTAAACCAATGGCTGTTCCACTGTAAATGGTACCAGGTATGTTAGTGAGTTCACCTTGCATTGGAGTATTCCATGGCACTGAGCACTCTACATGCAAAATCTATACAGTTCCAAACCACCCAGAGTAGTTATGTACACAACTTTACCACAGAATGAATTGAATAGAAAGTAATGCATTCAACTGAATGGAGTGTACAGTTCAATTTTGCTGATAACTACTATGTGCTGACATGATCTAAACATTGTTTCCACACTAGCCATATGATTCAGAGTTGTCTGCAACCAATTTTATGAGTGTGCTACCTATGCAGCAGAAGTTACTTTTGGTAACATTACCTTCTCTACACAGTGGAACTTTAGCCTTTGCAGAAGAAATCCAAGTCAATGGCTGTTCCATTGTAAATGGTACCAAGTAGGGTACTGAATTCAGCTTGCATTGGAGTATTCCATGGCACTGAGCACTCTACATGCAATATCTGTACAGTTCCAACCACCCAGAGTAGTTATGTACACAACCTTACCACAGAATGAATTGAATAGAAAGTAATGCATTCAACTGAATGCAGGGTACTGTTCAATTTTGCTGATAACTACTGTGCTGACATGATCTAAATATTGTTATCACACTATCCATATGATTTAGAGTTGACTGCAACTAATTTTATGAGTGTGCTACCTATTCTCCAGAAGTTACTTTCAGTAACATTACATTCTCTACACAGTGGAACTTTAGCGTTTGCAGAAGTAAACCAAGTCAATGGCTGTTCCACTGTAAATGGTACCAGGTAGGTTAGTGAATTCACATTGCATTGGAGTATTCCATGGCACTGAGCACTCTACATGCAAAATCTGTACAGTTCCAAACCACCCAGAGCAGTTATGTACACAACCTTACCACAGAATGCATTGAATAGAAAGTAATGCATTCAACTGAATGGAGTGTATAGTTCAATTTTGCTGATACCTACTATGTGCTAACATGATCTAAACATTGTTAGCGCACTAACCATATGATTTAGAGTTGTCTGCAACCAATTTTATGAGTGTGCTACCTATGCAGCAGAAGTTACTTTCAGTAACATTACCTTCTCTACACAGTGGAACTTTAGCCTTTGCAGAAGAAATCCAAGTCAATGGCTGTTCCACTGTAAATGGTACCAAGTAGGTTACTGAATTCAGCTTGCATTGGAGTATTCCATGGCACTGAGCACTCTACATGCATTACCTGTACAGTTCCAAACCACCCAGAGTTGTTCTGTTCACAACCTTACCACAGAATGAATTGAATAGAAAGTAATGCTTTCAACTCAATGGAGTGTACAGTTCAATTTTGCTGATAACTACTATGTGCTGGCATGATCTAAACATTGTTAACACACTAACCATATGATTTAGATTTCTCTGCAATCAATTTTTTGAGTGTGCTACCTATTCTCCAGAAGTTACTTTCAGTAACATTACATTCTCTACACAGTGGAACTTTAGCGTTTGCAGAAGTAAACCAGTTCAATGGCTGTTCCACTGTAAATGGTACCAGGTATGTTCGTGAGTTCACCTTGCATTGGAGTATTCCATGGCACTGAGCACTCTACATGCAAAATCTATACAGTTCCAAACCACCCAGAGTAGTTATGTACACAACCTTACCACAGAATGAATTGAATAGA
The DNA here is from genome assembly GCF_030144855.1 of Hypanus sabinus. Lineage (NCBI taxonomy): Eukaryota > Metazoa > Chordata > Chondrichthyes > Myliobatiformes > Dasyatidae > Hypanus > Hypanus sabinus. Next base: position 81,547,560 of record NC_082723.1, read on the forward strand.
AAGTAATGCATTCAACTGAATGGAGTGTACAGTTCAATTTTGCTGATAACTACTATGTGCTGACATGATCTAAACATTGTTTCCACACTAGCCATATGATTCAGAGTTGTCTGCAACCAATTTTATGAGTGTGCTACCTATGCAGCAGAAGTTACTTTTGGTAACATTACCTTCTCTACACAGTGGAACTTTAGCCTTTGCAGAAGAAATCCAAGTCAATGGCTGTTCCATTGTAAATGGTACCAAGTAGGGTACTGAATTCAGCTTGCATTGGAGTATTCCATGGCACTGAGCACTCCACATGCAATATCTGTACAGTTCCAACCACCCAGAGTAGTTATGTTCACAACCTTACCACAGAATGAATTGAATAGAAAGTAATGCATTCAACTGAATGCAGGGTACTGTTCAATTTTGCTGATAACTACTGTGCTGACATGATCTAAACATTGTTATCACACTATCCATATGATTTAGAGTTGACTGCAACTAATTTTATGAGTGTGCTACCTATTCTCCAGGTTACTTTCAGTAACATTACATTCTCTACACAGTGGAACTTTAGCGTTTGCAGAAGTAAACCAAGTCAATGGCTGTTCCACTGTAAATGGTACCAGGTAGGTTAGTGAATTCACATTGCATTGGAGTATTCCATGGCACTGAGCACTCTACATGCATTTTCTGTACAGTTCCAAACCACCCAGAGTTGTTATGTTCACAACCTTACCACAGAATGAATTGAATAGAAAGTAATGCATTCAACTCAATGGAGTGTACAGTTGAATTTTGCTGATAACTACTATGTGCTGACATGATCTAAACATTGTTAACACACTAACCATATGATTTAGATTTGTCTGCAAACAATTTTTTGAGTGTGCTACCTATTCTCCAGAAGTTACTTTCAGTAGCATTACATTCTCTACACAGTGGAACTTTAGCCTTTGCTGAAGTAAACCAGTTCAATGGCTGTTCCACTGTAAATGGTACCAGGTATGTTAGTGAATTCACCTTGCATTGGAGTATTCCATGGCACTGAGCACTCTACATGCAAAATCTATACAGTTCCAAACCACCCAGAGTAGTTATGTACACAACCTTACCACAGAATGAATTGAATAGAAAGTAATGCATTCAACTGAATGGAGTGTACAGATCAATTTTGCTGATAACTACTATGTGCTGACATGATCTAAACATTTTTAGCACACTAGACATATGATTTAGAGTTGTCTGCAACCAATTTTATGAGTGTGCTACCTATGCAGCAGGTTACTTTTAGTAACATTACCTTCTCTACACAGTGGAACTTTAGCCTTTGCAGAAGAAATCCAAGTCAATGGCTGTTCCACTGTAAATGGTACCAGGTAGGTTAGTGAATTCACCTTGCATTGGAGTATTCCATGGCACTGAGCACTCTACATGCAAAATCTATACAGTTCCAAACCACCCAGGGCAGTTATGTACTCAACCTTACCACAGAATGAATTGAATAGAAAGTAATGCATTCAACTCAATGGAGTGTACAGTTCAATTTTGCTGATAACTACTATGTGCTGACATGATCTAAACATTGTTAACACACTAACCATATGATTTACATTTGTCTGCAACCAATTTTTTGAGTGAGCTACCTATTCTCCAGAAGTTACTTTCAGTAACATTACATTCTCTACACAGTGGAACTTTAGCCTTTGCAGAAGAAATCCAAGTCAATGGCTGTTCCACTGTAAATGGTACCAAGTAGGTTACTGAATTCAGCTTGCATTGGAGTATTCCATGGCACTGAGCACTCTACATGCAATATCTGTACAGTTCCAAACCACCCAGAGTAGTTATGTACACACCCTTACCACAGAATGAATTGAATAGAAAGTAATGCATTCAACTGAATGGAGTGTACTGTTCAATTTTGCTGATAACTACTATGTGCTGACATGATCTAAACATTGTTACCACACTATCCATATGATTTAGAGTTGACTGCAACTAATTCTATGAGTGTGCTACCTATTCTCCAGAAGTTACTTTCAGTAACATTACATTCTCTACACAGTGGAACTTTAGCGTTTGCAGAAGTAAACCAAGTCAATGGCTGTTCCACTGTAAATGGTACCAGGTAGGTTAGTGAATTCACATTGCATTGGAGTATTCCATGGCACTGAGCACTCTACATGCAAAATCTATACAGTTCCAAACCACCCAGAGCAGTTATGTACACAACCTTACCACAGAATGCATTGAATAGAAAGTAATGCATTCAAGTGAATGGAGTGTACAGTTCAATTTTGCTGATACCTACTATGTGCTAACATGATCTAAACATTGTTAGCGCACTAACCATATGATTTAGATTTGTCTGCAACCAATTTTATGAGTGTGCTAACTATGCAGCAGAAGTTACTTTCAGTAACATTACCTTCTCTACACAGTGGAACTTTAGCCTTTGTAGAAGTAAACCAAGTCAGTGGATGTTCCACTGTAAATGGTACCAAGTAGGCTACTGAATTCACCTTGCATTGGAGTATTCCATGGCACTGAGAACTCTACATGCATTGTCTGTACAGTTCCAAACCACCCAGAGTAGTTATGTTCACAACCTTACCACAGAATGAATTGAATAGAAAGTAATGCATTCAACTCAATGGAGTGTACAGTTCAATTTTGCTGATAGCTACTATGTGCTGACGTGATCTAAACATTGTTAACACACTAACCATATGATTTAGATTTGTCTGCAACCAATTTTTTGAGTGTGCTACCTATTCTCCAGAAGTTACTTTCAGTAACATTACATTCTCTACACAGTGGAACTTTAGCCTTTGCAGAAGTAAACCAGTTCAATGGCTGTTCCACTGTAAATGGTACCAGGTATGTTAGTGAATTCACCTTGCATTGGAGTATTCCACGGCACTGAGCACTCTACATGCAAAATCTATACAGTTCCAAACCACCCAGAGTAGTTATGTACACAACCTTACCACAGAATGAATTGAATAGAAAGTAATGCATTCAACTGAATGGAGTGTACAGATCAATTTTGCTGATAACTACTATGTGCTGACATGATCTAAACATTTTTAGCACACTAGACATATGATTTAGAGTTGTCTGCAACCAATTTTATGAGTGTGCTACCTATGCAGCAGAAGTTACTTTCAGTAACATTACCTTCTCTACACAGTGGAACTTTAGCCTTTGCAGAAGAAATCCAAGTCAATGGCTGTTCCACTGTAAATGGTACCAAGTAGGTTACTGAATTCAGCTTGCATTGGAGTATTCCATGGCACTGAGGACTCTACATGCAATATCTGTACAGTTCCAAACCACCCAGAGTAGTTATGTACACAACCTTACCACAGAATGAATTGAATAGAAAGTAATGCATTCAACTGAATGCAGGGTACTGTTCAATTTTGCTGATAACTACTATGTGCTGACATGATCTAAACATTGTTATCACACTATCCATATGATTTTGAGTTCTCTGCAACCAATTTTATGAGTGTGCTACCTATGCAGCAGAAGTTACTTTCAGTAAAATTACCTTCTCTACACAGTGGAACTTTAGCCTTTGTAGAAGTAAACCAAGTCAATGGCTGTTCCACTGTAAATGGTACCAAGTAGGTTACTGAATTCAGCTTGCATTGGAGTATTCCATGGCACTGAGCACTCTACATGCATTACCTGTACAGTTCCAAACCACCCAGAGTTGTTCTGTTCACAACCTTACCACAGAATGAATTGAATAGAAAGTAATGCATTCAACTCAATGGAGTGTACAGTTCAATTTTGCTGATAACTACTATGTGCTGGCATGATCTAAACATTGTTAACACACTAACCATATGATTTAGATTTCTCTGCAATCAATTTTTTGAGTGTGCTACCTATTCTCCAGAAGTTACTTTCAGTAACATTACATTCTCTACACAGTGGAACTTTAGCGTTTGCAGAAGTAAACCAGTTCAATGGCTGTTCCACTGTAAATGGTACCAGGTATGTTCGTGAGTTCACCTTGCATTGGAGTATTCCATGGCACTGAGCACTCTACATGCAAAATCTATACAGTTCCAAACCACCCAGAGTAGTTATGTACACAACCTTACCACAGAATGAATTGAATAGAAAGTAATGCATTCAACTGAATGGAGTGTACAGTTCAATTTTGCTGATAACTACTATGTGCTGACATGATCTAAACATTGTTTCCACACTAGCCATATGATTCAGAGTTGTCTGCAACCAATTTTATGAGTGTGCTACCTATGCAGCAGAAGTTACTTTTGGTAACATTACCTTCTCTACACAGTGGAACTTTAGCCTTTGCAGAAGAAATCCAAGTCAATGGCTGTTCCATTGTAAATGGTACCAAGTAGGGTACTGAATTCAGCTTGCATTGGAGTATTCCATGGCACTGAGCACTCCACATGCAATATCTGTACAGTTCCAACCACCCAGAGTAGTTATGTACACAACCTTACCACAGAATGAATTGAATAGAAAGTAATGCATTCAACTGAATGCAGGGTACTGTTCAATTTTGCTGATAACTACTGTGCTGACATGATCTAAACATTGTTATCACACTATCCATATGATTTAGAGTTGACTGCAACTAATTTTATGAGTGTGCTACCTATTCTCCAGGTTACTTTCAGTAACATTACATTCTCTACACAGTGGAACTTTAGCGTTTGCAGAAGTAAACCAAGTCAATGGCTGTTCCACTGTAAATGGTACCAGGTAGGTTAGTGAATTCACATTGCATTGGAGTATTCCATGGCACTGAGCACTCTACATGCATTTTCTGTACAGTTCCAAACCACCCAGAGTTGTTATGTTCTCAACCTTACCACAGAATGAATTGAATAGAAAGTAATGCATTCAACTCAATGGAGTGTACAGTTGAATTTTGCTGATAACTACTATGTGCTGACATGATCTAAACATTGTTAACACACTAACCATATGATTTAGATTTGTCTGCAAACAATTTTTTGAGTGTGCTACCTATTCTCCAGAAGTTACTTTCAGTAGCATTACATTCTCTACACAGTGGAACTTTAGCCTTTGCTGAAGTAAACCAGTTCAATGGCTGTTCCACTGTAAATGGTACCAGGTATGTTAGTGAATTCACCTTGCATTGGAGTATTCCATGGCACTGAGCACTCTACATGCAAAATCTATACAGTTCCAAACCACCCAGAGTAGTTATGTACACAACCTTACCACAGAATGAATTGAATAGAAAGTAATGCATTCAACTGAATGGAGTGTACAGATCAATTTTGCTGATAACTACTATGTGCTGACATGATCTAAACATTTTTAGCACACTAGACATATGATTTAGAGTTGTCTGCAACCAATTTTATGAGTGTGCTACCTATGCAGCAGGTTACTTTTAGTAACATTACCTTCTCTACACAGTGGAACTTTAGCCTTTGCAGAAGAAATCCAAGTCAATGGCTGTTCCACTCTAAATGGTACCAGGTAGGTTAGTGAATTCACCTTGCATTGGAGTATTCCATGGCACTGAGCACTATACATGCAAAATCTATACAGTTCCAAACCACCCAGGGCAGTTATGTACACAACCTTACCACAGAATGAATTGAATAGAAAGTAATGCATTCAACTCAATGGAGTGTACAGTTCAATTTTGCTGATAACTACTATGTGCTGACATGATCTAAACATTGTTAACACACTAACCATATGATTTACATTTGTCTGCAACCAATTTTTTGAGTGTGCTACCTATTCTCCAGAAGTTACTTTCAGTAACATTACATTCTCTACACAGTGGAACTTTAGCCTTTGCAGAAGAAATCCAAGTCAATGGCTGTTCCACTGTAAATGGTACCAAGTAGGTTACTGAATTCAGCTTGCATTGGAGTATTCCATGGCACTGAGCACTCTACATGCAATATCTGTACAGTTCCAAACCACCCAGAGTAGTTATGTACACACCCTTACCACAGAATGAATTGAATAGAAAGTAATGCATTCAACTGAATGGAGTGTACTGTTCAATTTTGCTGATAACTACTATGTGCTGACATGATCTAAACATTGTTATCACACTATCCATATGATTTAGAGTTGACTGCAACTAATTCTATGAGTGTGCTACCTATTCTCCAGAAGTTACTTTCAGTAACATTACATTCTCTACACAGTGGAACTTTAGCGTTTGCAGAAGTAAACCAAGTCAATGGCTGTTCCACTGTAAATGGTACCAGGTAGGTTAGTGAATTCACATTGCATTGGAGTATTCCATGGCACTGAGCACTCTACATGCAAAATCTATACAGTTCCAAACCACCCAGAGCAGTTATGTACACAACCTTACCACAGAATGCATTGAATAGAAAGTAATGCATTCAACTCAATGGAGTGTACAGTTCAATTTTGCTGATAACTACTATGTGCTGACGTGATCTAAACATTGTTAACACACTAACCATATGATTTAGATTTGTCTGCAACCAATTTTTTGAGTGTGCTACCTATTCTCCAGAAGTTACTTTCAGTAACATTACATTCTCTACACAGTGGAACTTTAGCCTTTGCAGAAGTAAACCAGTTCAATGGCTGTTCCACTGTAAATGGTACCAGGTATGTTAGTGAATTCACCTTGCATTGGAGTATTCCATGGCACTGAGCACTCTACATGCAAAATCTATACAGTTCCAAACCACCCAGAGTAGTTATGTACACAACCTTACCACAGAATGAATTGAATAGAAAGTAATGCATTCAACTGAATGGAGTGTACAGATCAATTTTGCTGATAACTACTATGTGCTGACATGATCTAAACATTTTTAGCACACTAGACATATGATTTAGAGTTGTCTGCAACCAATTTTATGAGTGTGCTACCTATGCAGCAGGTTACTTTTAGTAACATTACCTTCTCTACACAGTGGAACTTTAGCCTTTGCAGAAGAAATCCAAGTCAATGGCTGTTCCACTCTAAATGGTACCAGGTAGGTTAGTGAATTCACCTTGCATTGGAGTATTCCATGGCACTGAGCACTATACATGCAAAATCTATACAGTTCCAAACCACCCAGGGCAGTTATGTACACAACCTTACCACAGAATGAATTGAATAGAAAGTAATGCATTCAACTCAATGGAGTGTACAGTTCAATTTTGCTGATAACTACTATGTGCTGACATGATCTAAACATTGTTAACACACTAACCATATGATTTACATTTGTCTGCAACCAATTTTTTGAGTGTGCTACCTATTCTCCAGAAGTTACTTTCAGTAACATTACATTCTCTACACAGTGGAACTTTAGCCTTTGCAGAAGAAATCCAAGTCAATGGCTGTTCCACTGTAAATGGTACCAAGTAGGTTACTGAATTCAGCTTGCATTGGAGTATTCCATGGCACTGAGCACTCTACATGCAATATCTGTACAGTTCCAAACCACCCAGAGTAGTTATGTACACACCCTTACCACAGAATGAATTGAATAGAAAGTAATGCATTCAACTGAATGGAGTGTACTGTTCAATTTTGCTGATAACTACTATGTGCTGACATGATCTAAACATTGTTATCACACTATCCATATGATTTAGAGTTGACTGCAACTAATTCTATGAGTGTGCTACCTATTCTCCAGAAGTTACTTTCAGTAACATTACATTCTCTACACAGTGGAACTTTAGCGTTTGCAGAAGTAAACCAAGTCAATGGCTGTTCCACTGTAAATGGTACCAGGTAGGTTAGTGAATTCACATTGCATTGGAGTATTCCATGGCACTGAGCACTCTACATGCAAAATCTATACAGTTCCAAACCACCCAGAGCAGTTATGTACACAACCTTACCACAGAATGCATTGAATAGAAAGTAATGCATTCAACTCAATGGAGTGTACAGTTCAATTTTGCTGATAACTACTATGTGCTGACGTGATCTAAACATTGTTAACACACTAACCATATGATTTAGATTTGTCTGCAACCAATTTTTTGAGTGTGCTACCTATTCTCCAGAAGTTACTTTCAGTAACATTACATTCTCTACACAGTGGAACTTTAGCCTTTGCAGAAGTAAACCAGTTCAATGGCTGTTCCACTGTAAATGGTACCAGGTATGTTAGTGAATTCACCTTGCATTGGAGTATTCCATGGCACTGAGCACTCTACATGCAAAATCTATACAGTTCCAAACCACCCAGAGTAGTTATGTACACAACCTTACCACAGAATGAATTGAATAGAAAGTAATGCATTCAACTGAATGGAGTGTACAGATCAATTTTGCTGATAACTACTATGTGCTGACATGATCTAAACATTTTTAGCACACTAGACATATGATTTAGAGTTGTCTGCAACCAATTTTATGAGTGTGCTACCTATGCAGCAGGTTACTTTTAGTAACATTACCTTCTCTACACAGTGGAACTTCAGCCTTTGTAGAAGTAAACCAAGTCAATGGTTGTTCCACTGTAAATGGTACCAAGTAGGTTACTGAATTCAGCTTGCATTGGAGTATTCCATGGCACTGAGCACTCTACATGCATTTTCTGTACAGTTCCAAACCACCCAGAGTTGTTATGTTCACAACCTTACCACAGAATGAATTGAATAGAAAGTAATGCATTCAACTCAATGGAGTGTACAGATCAATTTTGCTGATAACTACTATGTGCTGACATGATCTAAACATTTTTAGCACACTAGACATATGATTTAGAGTTGTCTGCAACCAATTTTATGAGTGTGCTACCTATGCAGCAGGTAACTTTTAGTAACATTACCTTCTCTACACAGTGGAACTTTAGCCTTTGCAGAAGAAATCCAAGTCAATGGCTGTTCCACTGTAAATGGTACCAGGTAGGTTAGTGAATTCACCTTGCATTGGAGTATTCCATGGCACTGAGCACTCTACATGCAAAATCTATACAGTTCCAAACCACCCAGGGCAGTTATGTACACAACCTTACCACAGAATGAATTGAATAGAAAGTAATGCATTCAACTCAATGGAGTGTACAGTTCAATTTTGCTGATAACTACTATGTGCTGACATGATCTAAACATTGTTAACACACTAACCATATGATTTACATTTGTCTGCAACCAATTTTTTGAGTGTGCTACCTATTCTCCAGAAGTTACTTTCAGTAACATTACATTTTCTACACAGTGGAACTTTAGCCTTTGCAGAAGTAAACCAGTTCAATGGCTGTTCCACTGTAAATGGTACCAGGTATGTTAGTGAATTCACCTTGCATTGGAGTATTCCATGGCACTGAGCACTCTACATGCAAAATCTATACAGTTCCAAACCACCCAGAGTAGTTATGTACACAACCTTACCACAGAATGAATTGAATAGAAAGTAATGCATTCAACTGAATGGAGTGTACAGTTCAATTTTGCTGATAACTACTATGTGCTGACATGATCTAAACATTGTTTGCACACTAGCCATATGATTTCGAGTTGTCTGCAGCCAATTTTATGAGTGTGCTACCTATGCAGCAGAAGTTACTTTCAGTAACATTACCTTCTCTACACAGTGGAACTTTAGCCTTTGTAGAAGTAAACCAAGTCAATGGCTGTTCGACTGTAAATGGTACCAAGTAGGTTACTGAATTTAGCTTGCATTGGAGTATTCCATGGCACTGAGCACTCTACATGCATTTTCTGTACAGTTCCAAACCACCCAGAGTTGTTATGTTCACAACCTTACCACAGAATGAATTGAATAGAAAGTAATGCATTCAACTCAATGGAGTGTACAGTTCAATTTTGCTGATAACTACTATGTGCTGACATGATCTAAACATTGTTAACACACTAACCATATGATTTAGATTTGTCTGCAACCAATTTTTTGAGTGTGCTACCTATTCTCCAGAAGTTACTTTCAGTAACATTACATTCTCTACACAGTGGAACTTTAGCCTTTGCAGAAGTAAACCAGTTCAATGGCTGTTCCACTGTAAATGGTACCAGGTATGTTAGTGAATTCACCTTGCATTGGAGTATTCCATGGCACTGAGCACTCTACATGCAAAATCTATACAGTTCCAAACCACCCAGAGTAGTTATGTACACAACCTTACCACAGAATGAATTGAATAGAAAGTAATGCATTCAACTGAATGGAGTGTACAGATCAATTTTGCTGATAACTACTATGTGCTGGCATGATCTAAACATTTTTAGCACACTAGACATATGATTTAGAGTTGTCTGCAACCAATTTTATGAGTGTGCTACCTATGCAGCAGGTTACTTTTAGTAACATTACCTTCTCTACACAGTGGAACTTTAGCCTTTGCAGAAGAAATCCAAGTCAATGGCTGTTCCACTGTAAATGGTACCAGGTAGGTTAGTGAATTCACATTGCATTGGAGTATTCCATGGCACTGAGCACTCTACATGCAAAATCTATACAGTTCCAAACCACCCAGAGCAGTTATGTACACAACCTTACCACAGAATGCATTGAATAGAAAGTAATGCATTCAAGTGAATGGAGTGTACAGTTCAATTTTGCTGATACCTACTATGTGCTAACATGATCTAAACATTGTTAGCGCACTAACCATATGATTTAGATTTGTCTGCAACCAATTTTATGAGTGTGCTACCTATGCAGCAGAAGTTACTTTCAGTAACATTACCTTCTCTACACAGTGGAACTTTAGCCTTTGCAGAAGTAAACCAAGTCAATGGATGTTCCACTGTAAATGGTACCAAGTAGGTTACTGAATTCACCTTGCATTGGAGTATTCCATGGCACTGAGAACTCTACATGCATTGTCTGTACAGTTCCAAACCACCCAGAGTAGTTATGTACACAACCTTACCACAGAATGAATTGAATAGAAAGTAATGCATTCAACTGAATGGAGTGTACAGATCAATTTTGCTGATAACTACTATGTGCTGACATGATCTAAACATTTTTAGCACACTAGACATATGATTTAGAGTTGTCTGCAACCAATTTTATGAGTGTGCTACCTATGCAGCAGGTTACTTTTAGTAACATTACCTTCTCTACACAGTGGAACTTCAGGCTTTGTAGAAGTAAACCAAGTCAATGGTTGTTCCACTGTAAATGGTACCAAGTAGGTTACTGAATTCAGCTTGCATTGGAGTATTCCATGGCACTGAGCACTCTACATGCATTTTCTGTACAGTTCCAAACCACCCAGAGTTGTTATGTTCACAACCTTACCACAGAATGAATTGAATAGAAAGTAATGCATTCAACTCAATGGAGTGTACAGTTCAATTTTGCTGATAACTACTATGTGCTGACATGATCTAAACATTGTTAACACACTAACCATATGATTTAGATTTGTCTGCAACCAATTTTTTGAGTGTGCTACCTATTCTCCAGAAGTTACTTTCAGTAGCATTACATTCTCTACACAGTGGAACTTTAGCATTTGCTGAAGTAAACCAGTTCAATGGCTGTTCCACTGTAAATGGTACCAGGTATGTTAGTGAATTCACCTTGCATTGGAGTATTCCATGGCACTGAGCACTCTACATGCAAAATCTATACAGTTCCAAACCACCCAGAGTAGTTATGTACACAAACTTACCACAGAATGAATTGAATAGAAAGTAATGCATTCAACTGAATGGAGTGTACAGATCAATTTTGCTGATAACTACTATGTGCTGACATGATCTAAACATTTTTAGCACACTAGACATATGATTTAGAGTTGTCTGCAACCAATTTTATGAGTGTGCTACCTATGCAGCAGGTTACTTTTAGTAACATTACCTTCTCTACACAGTGGAACTTTAGCCTTTGCAGAAGAAATCCAATTCAATGGCTGTTCCACTGTAAATGGTACCAGGTAGGTTAGTGAATTCACCTTGCATTGGAGTATTCCATGGCACTGAGCACTCTACATGCAAAATCTATACAGTTCCAAACCACCCAGGGCAGTTATGTACACAACCTTACCACAGAATGAATTGAATAGAAAGTAATGCATTCAACTCAATGGAGTGTACAGTTCAATTTTGCTGATAACTACTATGTGCTGACATGATCTAAACATTGTTAATACATTAACCATATGATTTACATTTGTCTGCAACCAATTTTTTGAGTGTGCTACCTATTCTCCAGAAGTTACTTTCAGTAACATTACATTCTCTACACAGTGGAACTTTAGCCTTTGCAGAAGTAAACCAGTTCAATGGCTGTTCCACTGTAAATGGTACCAGGTATGTTAGTGAATTCACCTTGCATTGGAGTATTCCATGGCACTGAGCACTCTACATGCAAAATCTATACAGTTCCAAACCACCCAGAGTAGTTATGTACACAACCTTACCACAGAATGAATTGAATAGAAAGTAATGCATTCAACTGAATGGAGTGTACAGTTAAATTTTGCTGATAACTACTATGTGCTAACATGATCTAAACATTGTTAGCGCACTAACCATATGATTTAGATTTGTCTGCAACCAATTTTATGAGTGTGCTACCTATGCAGCAGAAGTTACTTTCAGTAACATTACCTTCTCTACACAGTGGAACTTTAGCCTTTGCAGAAGTAAACCAAGTCAATGGATGTTCCACTGTAAATGGTACCAAGTAGGTTACTGAATTCACCTTGCATTGGAGTATTCCATGGCACTGAGAACTCTACATGCATTGTCTGTACAGTTCCAAACCACACAGAGTAGTTATGTTCACAACCTTACCACAGAATGAATTGAATAGAAAGTAATGCATTCAACTCAATGGAGTGTACAGTTCAATTTTGCTGATAACTACTATGTGCTGACGTGATCTAAACATTGTTAACACACTAACCATATGATTTAGATTTGTCTGCAACCAATTTTTTGAGTGTGCTACCTATTCTCCAGAAGTTACTTTCAGTAACATTACATTCTCTACACAGTGGAACTTTAGCCTTTGCAGAAGTAAACCAGTTCAATGGCTGTTCCACTGTAAATGGTACCAGGTATGTTAGTGAATTCACCTTGCATTGGAGTATTCCATGGCACTGAGCACTCTACATGCAAAATCTATACAGTTCCAAACCACCCAGAGTAGTTATGTACACAACCTTACCACAGAATGAATTGAATAGAAAGTAATGCATTCAACTGAATGGAGTGTACAGATCAATTTTGCTGATAACTACTATGTGCTGACATGATCTAAACATTTTTAGCACACTAGACATATGATTTAGAGTTGTCTGCAACCAATTTTATGAGTGTGCTACCTATGCAGCAGGTTACTTTTAGTAACATTACCTTCTCTACACAGTGGAACTTCAGGCTTTGTAGAAGTAAACCAAGTCAATGGTTGTTCCACTGTAAATGGTTCCAAGTAGGTTACTGAATTCAGCTTGCATTGGAGTATTCCATGGCACTGAGCACTCTACATGCATTTTCTGTACAGTTCCAAACCACCCAGAGTTGTTATGTTCACAACCTTACCACAGAATGAATTGAATAGAAAGTAATGCATTCAACTCAATGGAGTGTACAGTTCAATTTTGCTGATAACTACTATGTGCTGACATGATCTAAACATTGTTAACACACTAACCATATGATTTAGATTTGTCTGCAACCAATTTTTTGAGTGTGCTACCTATTCTCCAGAAGTTACTTTCAGTAGCATTACATTCTCTACACAGTGGAACTTTAGCATTTGCTGAAGTAAACCAGTTCAATGGGTGTTCCACTGTAAATGGTACCAGGTATGTTAGTGAATTCACCTTGCATTGCATTGGAGTATTCCATGGCACTGAGCACTCTACATGCAAAATCTATACAGTTCCAAACCACCCAGAGTAGTTATGTACACAACCTTACCACAGAATGAATTGAATAGAAAGTAATGCATTCAACTCAATGGAGTGTACAGTTCAATTTTGCTGATAACTACTATGTGCTGACATGATCTAAACATTGTTAACACACTAACCATATGATTTAGATTTGTCTGCAACCAATTTTTTGAGTGTGCTACCTATTCTCCAGAAGTTACTTTCAGTAGCATTACATTCTCTACACAGTGGAACTTTAGCATTTGCTGAAGTAAACCAGTTCAATGGGTGTTCCACTGTAAATGGTACCAGGTATGTTAGTGAATTCACCTTGCATTGCATTGGAGTATTCCATGGCACTGAGCACTCTACATGCAAAATCTATACAGTTCCAAACCACCCAGAGTAGTTATGTACACAACCTTACCACAGAATGAATTGAATAGAAAGTAATGCATTCAACTGAATGGAGTGTACAGATCAATTTTGCTGATAACTACTATGTGCTGACATGATCTAAACTTTTTTAGCACACTAGACATATGATTTAGAGTTGTCTGCAACCAATTTTATGAGTGTGCTACCTATGCAGCAGGTTACTTTTAGTAACATTACCTTCTCTACACAGTGGAACTTTAGCCTTTGCAGAAGAAATCCAAGTCAATGGCTGTTCCACTCTAAATGGTACCAGGTAGGTTAGTGAATTCACCTTGCATTGGAGTATTCCATGGCACTGAGCACTCTACATGCAAAATCTATACAGTTCCAAACCACCCAGAGCAGTTATGTACACAACCTTACCACAGAATGAATTGAATAGAAAGTAATGCATTCAACTGAATGGAGTGTACAGTTCAATTTTGCTGATAACTACTATGTGCTGACATGATCTAAACATTGTTAACACACTAACCATATGTTTTAGATTTGTCTGCAACCAATTTTTTGAGTGTGCTACCTATTCTCCAGAAGTTACTTTCAGTAACATTACATTCTCTACACAGTGGAACTTTAGCCTTTGCAGAAGTAAACCAGTTCAATGGCTGTTCCACTGTAAATGGTACCAGGTACGTTAGTGAATTCACCTTGCATTGGAGTATTCCATGGCACTGAGCACTCTACATGCAAAATCTATACAGTTCCAAACCACCCAGAGTAGTTATGTACACAACCTTACCACAGAATGAATTGAATAGAAAGTAATGCATTCAACTGAATGGAGTGTACAGTTCAATTTTGCTGATAACTACTATGTGCTGACATGATCTAAACATTGTTTGCACACTAGCCATATGATTTCGAGTTGTCTGCAACCAATTTTATGAGTGTGCTACCTTTTCTCCAGAAGTTACTTTCAGTAACATTACCTTCACTGCACAGTGGAACTTTAGTCTTTGTAGAAGTAAACCAAGTCAATGGCTGTTCCACTGTAAATGGTACCAAGTAGGTGACTGAATTCAGCTTGCATTGGAGTATTCCATGGCACTGAGCATTCTACATGCATTATCTGTACAGTTCCAAACCACCCAGAGTAGTTATGTTCACAACCTTGCCACAGAATGAATTGAATAGAAAGTAATGCATTCAACTCAATGGAGTGTACAGTTCAATTTTGCTGATAACTACTATGTGCTGACATGATCTAAACATTGTTATCACACTATCCATATGATTTAGAGTTGTCTGCAAACAATTTTATGAGTGTGCTACCTATGCAGCAGAAGTTACTTTCAGTAACATTATCTTCTCTACACAGTGGAACTTTAGCCTTTGTAGAAGTAAACCAAGTCAATGGCTGTTCCAGTGTAAATGGTACCAAGTAGGTTACGGAATTCAGCTTGCATTGGAGTATTCCATGGCACTGGGCACTCTACATGCATTATCTGTACAGTTCCAAACCACCCAGAGTAGTTATGTTCACAACCTTACCACAGAATGAATTGAATAGAAAGTAATGCATTCAACTCAATGGAGTGTACAGTTCAATTTTGCTGATAACTACTATGTGCTGACATGATCTAAACATTGTTATCACACTATCCATATGATTTCGAGTTCTCTGCAACCAATTTTATGAGTGTGCTACCTATGCAGCAGAAGTTACTTTCAGTAACATTACCTTCTCTACACAGTGGAACTTTAGCCTTTGCAGAAGTAAACCAAGTCAATGGCTGTTCCACTGTAAATGGTACCAAGTAGGTTACTGAATTCAGCTTGCATTGGAGTATTCCATGGCACAGAGCACTCTACATGCATTACCTGTACAGTTCCAAACCACCCAGAGTTGTTCTGTTCACAACCTTACCACAGAATGAATTGAATAGAAAGTAATGCATTCAACTCAATGGAGTGTACAGTTCAATTTTGCTGATAACTACTATGTGCTGACATGATCTAAACATTGTTATCACACTAACCATATGATTTAGAGTTGTCTGCAACCAATTTTATTAGTGTGCTACCTATGCAGTAGAAGTTTCAGTCACATTACCTTCTCTACACAGTGGAACTTTAGCCTTTGCAGAAGTCAACCAAGTCAATGGCTGTTCCACTGTAAATGGTACCAAGTAGGTTACTGAATTCAGCATGCATTGGAGTATTCCATTTCACTGAGCACTCTACATGCAATGTCTGTACAGTTCCAAACCACCCAGAGTAGTTATGTACACAACCTTACCACAGAATGAATTTAATAGAAAGTAAAGCGTTCAACTCAATGGAGTGTACAGTTCAATTTCGCTGATAACTACTATGTGCTGACATGATGTAAACATTGTTAGCACACTATCCATATGATTTAGAGTTGTCTGCAACCAATTTTATGAGTGTGCTACCTATGCAGCAGAAGTTTCAGTAACATTACCTTCTCTACACAGTGGAACTTTAGCCTTTGCAGAAGTCAATCAAGTCAATGGCTGTTCCACTGTAAATGGTACCAAGTAGGTTACTGAATTCAGCATGCATTGGAGTATTCCATTTCACTGAGCACTCTACATGCAATGTCTGTACAGTTCCAAACCACCCAGAGTAGTTATGTACACAACCTTACCACAGAATGAATTTAATAGAAAGTAAAGCGTTCAACTGAATGGAGTGTACAGTTCAATTTCGCTGATAACTACTATGTGCTGACATGATGTAAACATTGTTAGCACACTATCCATATGATTTAGAGTTGTCTGCAAACAATTTTATGAGTGTGCTACCTATGCAGCAGAAGTTACTTTCAGTAACATTACCTTCTCTACACTGTGGAACTTTAGCCTTTGCAGAAGAAAACCAAGTCAATGGCTGTTCCACTGTAAATGGTACCAAGTAGGTTACTGAATTCAGCTTGCATTGGAGTATTCCATGGCACTGAGCACTCTACATGCAATATCTGTACAGTTCCAAACCACCCAGAGTAGTTATGTACACAACCTTACCACAGAATGAATTTAATGGAAAGTAAAGCATTCAAATCAATGGAGTGTACAGTTCAATTTCGCTGATAACTACTGTGTGCTGACATGATGTAAACATTGTTAGCACACTATCCATCTGATTTAGAGTTGTCTGCAACCAATTTTATGAGTGTGCTACTTATGGTCCAGAAGTTACTTTCAGTAACATTACCTTCACTGCACAGTGGAACTTTAGCCTTTGCAGAAGTAAACCAAGTCAATGG
Organism: Hypanus sabinus; assembly: GCF_030144855.1. NCBI lineage: Eukaryota > Metazoa > Chordata > Chondrichthyes > Myliobatiformes > Dasyatidae > Hypanus > Hypanus sabinus. The sequence goes on from NC_082723.1 coordinate 81,565,050, forward strand.
CTGTTCCACTGTAAATGGTACCAGGTAGGTTACTGAATGCACCTTGGATTGGAGTATTCCACGGCACTGAGCACTCTACATGCAAAATCTATAAACTTCCAAACCACCTAGAGTAGTTATGTGCACAACCTTACCGCAGAATGCATTGAATAGAAAGTAATGCATTCAACTCAATGGAGTGTACAGTTCAATTTTGCTGATAACTACTATGTGCTGACATGATCTAAACATTGTTAGCACACTATCCAGATGATTTAGAGTTGTCTGCAACCAATTTTATGAGTGTGCTACCTATGCAGCAGAAGTTTCAGTAACATTACCTTCTCTACACAGTGGAACTTCAGCCTTTGCAGAAGTAAACCAAGTCAAAGGCTGTTCCACTGTAAATGGTACCAGGTATGTTAGTGAATTCACTTTGCATTGGAGTATTCCATGGCGCTGAGCACTCTAAATGCAAAATCTATACATTTCCAAACCACCCAGAGTAGTTATGTGCACAACCTTACCACAGAATGCATTGAATAGAAAGTAATGCATTCAACTCAAAGGAGTGTACTGTTCAATTTTGCTGATAACTACTATGTGCTGACATGATCTAAACATTGTTATCACACTAAACATATGATTTAGAGTTGTCTGCAACCAATTTTATGAGTGTGCTACCTATTCTCCGGAAGTTACTTTCAGTAACATTACCTTATCTACACAGTGGAACTTTAGCCTTTGCAGAAGAAAACCAAGTCATTGGCTGTTCCACTGTAAATGGTACCAAGTAGGTTACTGAATTCAGCTTGCATTGGAGTATTCCATGGCACTGAGCACTCTACATGCAATATCTGTACAGTTCCAAACCACCCAGTGTAGTTATGTACACAACTTACCACAGAATGCATTGAATAGAAAGTAATGCATTCAACTCAATGGAGTGTACAGCTCAATTTTGCTGATAACTACTATGTGCTGACATGATGTAAATATTGTTAGCACACTATCCATATAATTTAGAGTTGTCTGCAACCAATTTTATGAGTGTGCTACCTGTGCAGCAGAAGTTACTTTCAGTAAAATTACCTTCTCTACACAGTGGAACTTTAGCCTTTGCAGAGGTAAACCAAGTCAATGGCTGTTCCACTGTAAATGGTACCAAGTAGGTTACTGAATTCAGCTTGCTTTGGAGTATTCCATGGCACTGAGCACTCTACATGCATTATCTGTACAGTTCCAAACCACCCAGAGTAGTTATGTTCACAACCTTACCACAGAATGAATTGAATAGAAAGTAATGCATTCAACTCAATGGAGTGTACAGTTCAATTTTGCTGATAACTACTATGTGCTGACATGATCTAAACATTGTTATCACACTAACCATATGATTTAGATTTGTCTGCAACCAATTTTGTGAGTGTGCTACCTATTCTCCAGAAGTTACTTTCAGTTACATTACATTCTCTACACAGTGGAACTTTAGCCTTTGCAGAAGTAAACCAAGTCAATGGCTGTTCCACTGTAAATGGTACCAGGTATATTAGTGAATTCACCTTGCATTGGAGTATTCCATGGCACTGAGCACTCTACATGCAAAATCTATACACTTCCAAACCACACAGAGTAGTTATGTGCACAACCTTACCGCAGAATGCATTGAATAGAAAGTAATGCATTCAACTCAATGGAGTGTACAGCTCAATTTTGCTGATAACTACTATGTGCTGACATGATGTAAACATTGTTAGCACACTGTCCATATGATTTAGAGTTGTCTGCAACCAATTTTATGAGTGTGCTACCTATTCTCCAGAAGTTACTTTCAGTAACATTACCTTCTCTACACAGTGGAACTTTAGCTTTTGCAAAAGTAAACCATGTCAAAGGCTGTTCCACTGTAAATGGTACCAGGTAGGTTACTGAATTCAGCTTGCATTGGAGTATTCCATGGCACTGAGCACTCTACATGCAATATCTACACAGTTCCAAACCACCCAGTGTAGTTATGTACACAACTTACCACAGAATGCATTGAATACAAAGTAATGCATTCAAATCAATGGAGTGTAGAGTTCAATTTTGCTGATAACTACTATTTGCTGACATGATCTAAACATTGTTATCACACTAACCATATGATTTAGATTTGTCTGCAACCAATTTTATGAGTGTGCTACCACAGGTCCAGAAGTTACTTTCAGTAACATTACCTTCACTGCACAGTGGAACTTTAGCCTTTGCAGAAGTAAACCAAGTCAATAGCTGTTCCACTGTAAATGGTACCGAGTAGGTTACTGAATTCAGATTGCATTGGAGTATTCCATGGCACTGAGCACTCTGCATGCATTATCTGTACAGTTACAAACCACCCAGAGTAGTTATGTTCACAACCTTACCACAGAATGAAAGCAATGCATTCAACTCAATGGAGTGTACAGTTCAATTTTGCTGATAACTACTATGTGCTGACATGATCTAAACTTTGTTATCACACTAACCATATGATTTAGATTTGTCTGTAACCAATTTTATGAGTGTGCTACCTATTCTCCAGAAGTTACTTTCAGTAACATTACATTCTCTACACAGTGGAACTTTAGCCTTTGCAGAAGTAAACCAAGTCAATGGCTGTTCCACTGTAAATGGTACCAAGTAGGTTACTGAATTCAGCTTGCATTGGAGTATTCCATGGCACTGAGCACTCTACATGCAATATCTGTACAGTTCCAAACCACCCAGTGTAGTTATGTACACAACTTACCACAGAATGCATTGAATAGAAAGTAATGCATTCAAATCAATGGAGTGTACAGTTCAATTTTGCTGATAACTACTATGTGCTGACATGATGTAAACATTGTTAGCACACTATCCATATAATTTAGAGTTGTCTGCAACCAATTTTATGAGTGTGCTACCTATGCAGCAGAAATTTCAGTAACATTACCTTCTCTACACAGTGCAACTTTAGCCTTTGCAGAAGTAAACCAAGTCAATGGCTGTTCCACTGTAAATGGTACCAAGTAGGTTACTGAATTCAGCTTGCATTGGAGTATTCCATGGCACTGAGCACTCAACATGCAAAATCTATACATTTCCAAACCACCCAGAGTAGTTATGTGCACAACCTTACTACAGAATGCATTGAATAGAAAGTACTGCATTCAACTCGAAGGAGTGTACAGTTCAATTTTGCTGATAACTACTATGTGCTAACATGATCCAGACATTGTTAGCGCACTAACCATATGTTTTAGAGTTGTCTGCAACCAATTTTATGAGCGTGCTACCTATGGTCCAGAAGTTACTTTCAGTAACTTTACCTTCACTGCACAGTGGAACTTTAGCCTTTTCAGAAGTAAACCAAGTCAATGGCTGTTCCACTGTAATTGGTACCAGTTAGGTTAGTGAATTCAGTTTGCATTGGAGTATTCCATGGCACTGAGCACTCTACATGCAAAATCTATACAGTTCCAAAGCACCCAGAGTTGTTATGTACACAACCTTACCACAGAATACACTGAATTGAAAGTAATGCGTTCAACTGAATGGAGTATATAGTTCAATTTCGCTGATAACTACTATGTGCTGACATGTTGTAAACATTGTTAGCACACTATCCATATGATTTAGAGTTGTCTGCAACCAATTTTATGAGTGTGCTACCTATGCAGCAGAAGTTACATTCAGTAACATTACCTTCTCTACACAGTGGAACTTTAGCCTTTGCAGAAGAAAACCATGTCAATGGCTGTTCCACTGTAAATGGTACCAAGTAAGTTACTGAATTCAGCTTGCATTGGAGTATTCAATGTCACCGAGCTCTCTACATGCAATATCTGTACAGTTCCATACCACCCAGAGTAGTTATGTACACAAGCTTACCACAGAATGAATTGAATAGAAAGTAATGCATTCAACTGAATGGAGTGTACAGTTCAATTTTGCTGATAACTACTATTTGCTGACATGATGTAAACATTGTTAGCACACTATCCATATGATTTAGAGTTGTCTGCAACCAATTTTATGAGTGTGCTACCTATGCAGCAGAAGTTACTTTCAGTAACATTACCTTCTCTACACAGTGGAACTTTAGCCTTTGCAGAAGTAGACCAAGTCAATGGCTGTTCCACTGTAAATGGTACCAGGTAGGTTAGTGAATTCACCTTGCATTGGAGTATTCCATGGCACTGAGAACTCGACATGCAAAATCTATACAGTTCCAAACCACCCAGAGTAGTTATGTACACAACCTTACCACAAAATGCATTGAATAGAAAGTAATGCATTCAAATCAAAGGAGTGTACAGTTGAATTTTGCTGATACCTACTATGTGCTAACATGATCTAAACATTGTTAGCGCACTAACCATATGTTTTAGAGTTGTCTGCAACCAATTTTATGAGCGTGCTACCTATGGTCCAGAAGTTACTTTCAGTAACATTACCTTCACTGCACAGTGGAACTTTAGCCTTTTCAGAAGTAAACCAAGTCAATGGCTGTTCCACTGTAATTGGTACCAGTTAGGTTAGTGAATTCAACTTGCATTGGAGTATTCCATGGCACTGAGCACTCTACATGCAAAATCTATACATTTCCAAACCACCCAGAGTAGTTATGTACACAACCTTACCACAGAATACACTGAATACAAAGTAATGCGTTCAACTGAATGGAGTATACAGTTCAATTTCGCTGATAACTACTATGTGCTGACATGTTGTAAACATTGTTAGCACACTATCCATATGATTTAGAGTTGTCTGCAACCAATTTTATGAGTGTGCTACCTATGCAGCAGAAGTTACATTCAGTAACATTACCTTCTCTACACAGTGGAACTTTAGCCTTTGCAGAAGAAAACCAAGTCAATGGCTGTTCCACTGTAAATGGTACCAAGTAAGTTACTGAATTCAGCTTGCATTGGAGTATTCCATGTCACCGAGCTCTCTACATGCAATATCTGTACAGTTCCATACCACCCAGAGTAGTTATGTACACAAGCTTACCACAGAATGAATTGAATAGAAAGTAATGCATTCAACTGAATGGAGTATACTGTTCAATTTTGCTGATAACTACTATGTGCTGACATGATCTAAACATTGTTATCACACTAACCATATGATTTAGATTTGTCTGCAACCAATTTTATAAGTGTGCTACCTATTCTCCAGAAGTTACTTTCAGTAACATTACCTTCTCTACACAGTGGAACTTTAGCCTTTGCGGAATTAAACCAAGTCAAAGGCTGTTCCACTGTAAATGGTACCAGGTAGGTAAGTGAATTCACCTTGCATTGGAGTATTCCATGGCACTGAGCACTCTACATGCAAAATCTATACAGTTCCAAACCACCCAGAGTAGTTATGTGCACAACCTTACCACAGAATGCATTGAATGGAAAGTAATGCATTCAACTCAAAGGAGTGTACAGTTGAATTTTGCTGATACCTACAATGTGCTGACATGATGTAAACATTGTTAGCACACTATCCATATGATTTAGAGTTGTCTGCAACCAATTTTATGAGTGTGCTACCTATGCAGCAGAAATTTCAGTAACATTACCTTCTCTACACAGTGGAACTTTAGCGTTTGCAGAAGTAAACCAAGTCAATGGCTGTTCCACTGTAAATGGTACCAGGTAGATTACTGAATGCACCTTGGATTGGAGTATTCCATGGCACTGATCACTCTACATGCAAAATCAATACACTTCCAAACCACACAGAGTAGTTATGTGCACAACCTTACCGCAGAATGCATTGAATAGAAAGTAATGCATTCAACTCAATGGAGTGTACAGCTCAATTTTGCTGATAACTACTATGTGCTGACATGATGTAAACATTGTTAGCACACTGTCCATATGATTTAGAGTTGTCTGCAACCAATTTTATGAGTGTGCTACCTATTCTCCAGAAGTTACTTTCAGTAACATTACCTTCTCTACACAGAGGAACTTTAGCCTTTGCAGAAGAAAACCAAGTCATTGGCTGTTCCACTGTAAATGGTACCAAGTAGGTTACTGAATTCAGCTTGCATTGGAGTATTCCATGGCACTGAGCACTCTACATGCAATATCTGTACAGTTCCAAACCACCCAGTGTAGTTGTGTACACAACTTACCACAGAATGCATTGAATAGAAAGTAATGCATTCAAATCAATGGAGTGTACAGTTCAATTTTGCTGATAACTGCTATGTGCTGACATGATGTAAACATTGTTAGCACACTATCCATATAATTTAGAGTTGTCTGCAACCAATTTTATGAGTGTGCTACCTGTGCAGCAGAAGTTACTTTCAGTAAAATTACCTTCTCTACACAGTGGAACTTTAGCCTTTGCAGAGGTAAACCAAGTCAATGGCTGTTCCACTGTAAATGGTACCAAGTAGGTTACTGAATTCAGCTTGCATTGGAGTATTCCATGGCACTGAGCACTCTACATGCATTATCTGTACAGTTCCAAACCACCCAGAGTAGTTATGTTCACAACCTTACCACAGAATGAATTGAATAGAAAGTAATGCATTCAACTCAATGGAGTGTACAGTTCAATTTTGCTGATAACTACTATGTGCTGACATGATCTAAACATTGTTATCACACTAACCATATGATTTAGATTTGTCTGCAACCAATTTTGTGAGTGTGCTACCTATTCTCCGGAAGTTACTTTCAGTTACATTACATTCTCTACACAGTGGAACTTTAGCCTTTGCAGAAGTAGACCAAGTCAATGGCTGTTCCACTGTAAATGGTACCAGGTATGTTAGTGAATTCACCTTGCATTGGAGTATTCCATGGCACTGAGCACTCTACATGCAAAATCTATACACTTCCAAACCACACCGAGTAGTTGTGTGCACAACCTTACCGCAGAACGCATTGAATAGAAAGTAATGCATTCAACTCAATGGAGTGTACAGTTCAATTTTGCTGAGAACTACTATGTGCTGACATGATCTAAACATTGTTAGCACACTATCCATATGATTTAGAGTTGTCTGCAACCAATTTTATGAGTGTGCTACCTATGCAGCAGAAATTTCAGTAACATTACCTTCTCTACACACTGCAACTTTAGCCTTTGCAGAAGTAAACCAAGTCAATGGCTGTTCCACTGTAAATGGTACCAGGTAGATTACTGAATGCACCTTCGATTGGAGTATTCCATGGCACTGAGCACTCTACATGCAAAATCTATACACTTCCAAACCACACAGAGTAGTTATGTGCACAACCTTACCGCAGAATGCATTGAATAGAAAGTAATGCATTCAACTCAATGGAGTGTACAGCTCAATTTTGCTGATAACTACTATGTGCTGACATGATGTAAACATTGTTAGCACACTGTCCATATGATTTAGAGTTGTCTGCAACCAATTTTATGAGTGTGCTACCTATTCTCCAGAAGTTACTTTCAGTAACATTACCTTCTCTACACAGTGGAACTTTAGCTTTTGCAAAAGTAAACCATGTCAAAGGCTGTTCCACTGTAAATGGTACCAGGTAGGTTACTGAATTCAGCTTGCATTGGAGTATTCCATGGCACTGAGCACTCTACATGCAATATCTACACAGTTCCAAACCACTCAGTGTAGTTATGTACACAACTTACCACAGAATGCATTGAATACAAAGTAATGCATTCAAATCAATGGAGTGTAGAGTTCAATTTTGCTGATAACTACTATTTGCTGACATGATCTAAACATTGTTATCACACTAACCATATGATTTAGATTTGTCTGCAACCAATTTTATGAGTGTGCTACCACAGGTCCAGAAGTTACTTTCAGTAACATTACCTTCACTGCACAGTGGAACTTTAGCCTTTGCAGAAGTAAACCAAGTCAATAGCTGTTCCACTGTAAATGGTACCGAGTAGGTTACTGAATTCAGATTGCATTGGAGTATTCCATGGCACTGAGCACTCTGCATGCATTATCTGTACAGTTACAAACCACCCAGAGTAGTTATGTTCACAACCTTACCACAGAATGAAAGCAATGCATTCAACTCAATGGAGTGTACAGTTCAATTTTGCTGATAACTACTATGTGCTGACAAGATCTAAACTTTGTTATCACACTAACCATATGATTTAGATTTGTCTGCAACCAATTTTATGAGTGTGCTACCTATTCTCCAGAAGTTACTTTCAGTAACATTACATTCTCTACACAGTGGAACTTTAGCCTTTGCAGAAGTAAACCAAGTCAATGGCTGTTCCACTGTAAATGGTACCAAGTAGGTTACTGAATTCAGCTTGCATTGGAGTATTCCATGGCACTGAGCACTCTACATGCAATATCTGTACAGTTCCAAACCACCCAGTGTAGTTATGTACACAACTTACCACAGAATGCATTGAATAGAAAGTAATGCATTCAAATCAATGGAGTGTACAGTTCAATTTTGCTGATAACTACTATGTGCTGACATGATGTAAACATTGTTAGCACACTATCCATATAATTTAGAGTTGTCTGCAACCAATTTTATGAGTGTGCTACCTATGCAGCAGAAATTTCAGTAACATTACCTTCTCTACACAGTGCAACTATAGCATTTGCAGAAGTAAACCAAGTCAATGGCTGTTCCACTGTAAATGGTACCAAGTAGGTTACTGAATTCAGCTTGCATTGGAGTATTCCATGGCACTGAGCACTCAACATGCAAAATCTATACATTTCCAAACCACCCAGAGTAGTTATGTTCACAACCTTACTACAGAATGCATTGAATAGAAAGTACTGCATTCAACTCGAAGGAGTGTACAGTTCAATTTTGCTGATAACTACTATGTGCTAACATGATCTAAACATTGTTAGCGCACTAACCATATGTTTTAGAGTTGTCTGCAACCAATTTTATGAGCGTGATACCTATGGTCCATAAGTTACTTTCAGTAACATTACCTTCTCTGCACAGTGGAACTTTAGTCTTTTCAGAAGTAAACCAAGTCAATGGCTGTTCCACTGTAATTGGTACCAGTTAGGTTAGTGAATTCACCTTGCATTGGAGTATTCCATGGCACTGAGCACTCTACATGCAAAATCTATACAGTTCCAAACCACCCAGAGTTGTTATGTACACAACCTTACCACAGAATACACTGAATTGAAAGTAATGCGTTCAACTGAATGGAGTATACAGTTCAATTTCGCTGATAACTACTATGTGCTGACATGTTGTAAACATTGTTAGCACACTATCCATATGATTTAGTGTTGTCTGCAACCAATTTTATGAGTGTGCTACCTATGCAGCAGAAGTTACATTCAGTAACATTACCTTCTCTACACAGTGGAACTTTAGCCTTTGCAGAAGAAAACCATGTCAATGGCTGTTCCACTGTAAATGGTACCAAGTAAGTTACTGAATTCAGCTTGCATTGGAGTATTCCATGTCACCGAGCTCTCTACATGCAATATCTGTACAGTTCCATACCACCCAGAGTAGTTATGTACACAAGCTTACCACAGAATGAATTGAATAGAAAGTAATGCATTCAACTGAATGGAGTGTACAGTTCAATTTTGCTGATAACTACTATTTGCTGACATGATGTAAACATTGTTAGCACACTATCCATATGATTTAGAGTTGTCTGCAACCAATTTTATGAGTGTTCTACCTATGCAGCAGAAGTTACTTTCAGTAACATTACCTTCTCTACACAGTGGAACTTTAGCCTTTGCAGAAGTAGACCAAGTCAATGGCTGTTCCACTGTAAATGGTACCAGGTAGGTTAGTGAATTCACCTTGCATTGGAGTATTCCATGGCACTGAGAACTCGACATGCAAAATCTATACAGTTCCAAACCACCCAGAGTAGTTATGTGCACAACCTTACCACAGAATGCATTGAATGGAAAGTAATGCATTCAACTCAAAGGAGTGTACAGTTGAATTTTGCTGATACCTACAATGTGCTGACATGATGTAAACATAGTTAGCACACTATCCATATGATTTAGAGTTGTCTGCAACCAATTTTATGAGTGTGCTACCTATGCAGCAGAAGTTACTTTCAGTAACATTACCTTCTCTACACAGTGGAACTTTAGCGTTTGCAGAAGAAAACCAAGTCAATGGCTGTTCCACTGTAAATGGTACCAAGTAAGTTACTGAATTCAGCTTGCATTGGAGTATTCCATGTCACTGAGCTCTCTACATGCAATATCTGTACACATCCATACCACCCAGAGTAGTTATGTACACAAGCTTACCACAGAATGCATTGAATAGAAAGTAATGCATTCAAATCAAAGGAGTGTACAGTTGAATTTTGCTGATACCTACAATGTGCTAACATGATTTAAACATTGTTAGCGCACTAACCATATGTTTTAGAGTTGTCTGCAACCAATTTTATGAGTGTGCTACCTATGCAGCAGAAGTTACTTTCAGTAACATTACCTTCTCTACACAGTGGAACTTTAGCCTTTGCAGAAGTAAACCAAGTCAATAGCAGTTCCACTGTAAAGGGTAACAAGTAGGTTACTGAATTCAGCTTGCATTGGAATATTCCATGGCATTGCGCACTCTACATGCAATGTCTGTACAGTTCCAAACCACCCAGAGTAGTTATGTACACAACCTTACCACAGAATGAATTGAATAGAAAGTAATGCATTCAACTCAATGGAGTGTACAGTTGAATTTTGCTGATAACTACTATGTGCTGACATGATCTAAACATTGTTATCACACTAACCATATGAATTAGAGTTGTCTGCAACCAATTTTATGAGTGTGCTACCTGTTCTCCAGAAGTTACTTTCAGTAACATTACATTCTCTATACAGTGGAACTTTAGCCTTTGCAGAAGTAAACCAAGTCAATGGCTGTTGCACTGTAAATGGCACCAGGTAGGTTAGTGAATTCAGCTTGCATTGGAGTATTCCATGGCACTGAGCACTCTGCATGCATTATCTGTACAGTTCCAAACCACCCAGAGTAGTTATGTTCACAACCTTACCACAGAATGAAAGCAAGGCATTCAACTCAATGGAGTGTACAGTTCAATTTTGCTGATAACTACTATGTGCTGACATGATCTAAACATTGTTAGCACACTATCCATATGATTTAGATTTGTCTGCAACCAATTTTATGAGTGTGCTACCTATGCAGCAGAAGTTACTTTCAGTAACATTACCTTCTCTACACAGTGGAACTTTAGCCTTTGCAGAAGTAGACCAAGTCAATGGCTGTTCCACTGTAAATGGTACCAGGTAGGTTAGTGAATTCACATTGCATTGGAGTATTCCATGGCACTGAGCACTCTACATGCAAAATCTATACAGTTCCATACCACCCAGAGTAGTTATGTACACAACCTTACCACAGAATGCATTGAATAGAAAGTAATGCATTCAAATCAAAGGAGTGTACAGTTGAATTTTGCTGATACCTACTATGTGCTAACATGATCTAAACATTGTTAGCGCACTAACCATATGTTTTAGAGTTGTCTGCAACCAATTTTATGAGCGTGCTACCTATGGTCCAGAAGTTACTTTCAGTAACATTACCTTCACTGCACAGTGGAACTTTAGCCTTTTCAGAAGTAAACGAAGTCAATGGCTGTTCCACTGTAATTGGTACCAGTTAGGTTAGTGAATTCAACTTGCATTGGAGTATTCCATGGCACTGAGCACTCTACATGCAAAATCTATACAGTTCCAAACCACCCAGAGTAGTTATGTACACAACCTTACCACAGAATGCACTGAATAGAAAGTAATGCGTTCAACTGAAAGGAGTATACAGTTCAATTTCGCTGATAACTACTATGTGCTGACATGTGGTAAACATTGTTAGCACACTATCCATATGATTTAGAGTTGTCTGCAACCAATTTTCTGAGTGTGCTACCTATGCAGCAGAAGTTACATTCAGTAACATTACCTTCTCTACACAGTGGAACTTTAGCCTTTGCAGAAGAAAACCAAGTCAATGGCTGTTCCACTGTAAATGGTACCAAATAAGTTACTGAATTCAGCTTGCATTGGAGTATTCCATGTCACTGAGCTCTCTACATGCAATATCTGTACAGTTCCATACCACCCAGAGTAGTTATGTACACAAGCTTACCACAGAATGCATTGAATAGAAAGTAATGCATTCAAATCAAAGGAGTGTACAGTTGAATTTTGCTGATACCTACAATGTGCTAACATGATCTAAACATTGTTAGCGCACTACCATATGTTTTAGAGTTGTCTGCAACCAATTTTATGAGTGTGCTACCTATGCAGCAGAAGTTACTTTCAGTAACATTACCTTCTCTACACAGTGGAACTTTAGCCTTTGCAGAAGTAAACCAAGTCAATGTCTGTTGCACTGTAAATGGCACCAGGTAGGTTAGTGAATTCACCCTTGCATTGGAGTATTCCATGGCACTGAGCACTCTGCATGCATTATCTGTACATTTCCAAACCACCCAGAGTAGTTATGTGCACAAACTTACCACAGAATGCATTGAATAGAAAGTAATGCATTCAACTCAAAGGAGTGTACTGTTCAATTTTGCTGATAACTACTATGTGCTGACATGATCTAAACATTGTTATCACACTAAACATATGATTTAGAGTTGTCTGCAACCAATTTTATGAGTGTGCTACCTATGCAGCAGAAGTTACTTTCAGTAACATTACCTTATCTACACAGTGGAACGTTAGCCTTTGCAGAAGAAAACCAAGTCATTGGCTGTTCCACTGTAAATGGTACCAAGTAGGTTACTGAATTCAGCTTGCATTGGAGTATTCCATGGCACTGAGCACTCTACATGCAATATCTGTACAGTTCCAAACCACCCAGTGTAGTTATGTACACAACTTACCACAGAATGCATTGAATAGAAAGTAATGCATTCAACTCAATGGAGTGTACAGTTCAATTTTGCTGATAACTACTATGTGCTGACATGATCTAAACATTGTTATCACACTAACCGTATGATTTAGATTTGTCTGCAACCAATTTTGTGAGTGTGCTACCTATTCTCCAGAAGTTACTTTCAGTTACATTACATTCTCTACACAGTGGAACTTTAGCCTTTGCAGAAGTAAACCAAGTCAATGGCTGTTCCACTGTAAATGGTACCAGGTATGTTAGTGAATTCACCTTGCATTGGAGTATTCCATGGCACTGAGCACTCTACATGCAAAATCTATACACTTCCAAACCACACTGAGTAGTTGTGTGCACAACCTTACCGCAGAACGCATTGAATAGAAAGTAATGCATTCAACTCAATGGAGTGTACAGTTCAATTTTGCTGAGAACTACTATGTGCTGACATGATCTAAACATTGTTAGCACACTATCCATATGATTTAGAGTTGTCTGCAACCAATTTTATGAGTGTGCTACCTATGCAGCAGAAATTTCAGTAACATTACCTTCTCTACACAGTGCAACTTTAGCCTTTGCAGAAGTAAACCAAGTCAATGGCTGTTCCACTGTAAATGGTACCAGGTAGATTACTGAATGCACCTTCGATTGGAGTATTCCATGGCACTGAGCACTCTACATGCAAAATCTATACACTTCCAAACCACACAGAGTAGTTATGTGCACAACCTTACCGCAGAATGCATTGAATAGAAAGTAATGCATTCAACTCAATGGAGTGTACAGCTCAATTTTGCTGATAACTACTATGTGCTGACATGATGTAAACATTGTTAGCACACTGTCCATATGATTTAGAGTTGTCTGCAACCAATTTTATGAGTGTGCTACCTATTCTCCAGAAGTTACTTTCAGTAACATTACCTTCTCTACACAGTGGAACTTTAGCTTTTGCAAAAGTAAACCATGTCAAAGGCTGTTCAACTGTAAATGGTACCAGGTAGGTTTCTGAATTCAGCTTGCATTGGAGTATTCCATGGCACTGAGCACTCTACATGCAATATCTACACAGTTCCAAACCACCCAGTGTAGTTATGTACACAACAACCACAGAATGCATTGAATACAAAGTAATGCATTCAAATCAATGGAGTGTAGAGTTCAATTTTGCTGATAACTACTATTTGCTGACATGATCTAAACATTGTTATCACACTAACCATATGATTTAGATTTGTCTGCAACCAATTTTATGAGTGTGCTACCACAGGTCCAGAAGTTACTTTCAGTAACATTACATTCACTGCACAGTGGAACTTTAGCCTTTGCAGAAGTAAACCAAGTCAATAGCTGTTCCACTGTAAATGGTACCGAGTAGGTTACTGAATTCAGATTGCATTGGAGTATTCCATGGCACTGAGCACTCTGCATGCATTATCTGTACAGTTACAAACCACCCAGAGTAGTTATGTTCACAACCTTACCACAGAATGAAAGCAATGCATTCAACTCAATGGAGTGTACAGTTCAATTTTGCTGATAACTACTATGTGCTGACATGATCTAAACTTTGTTATCACACTAACCATATGATTTAGATTTGTCTGCAACCAATTTTATGAGTGTGCTACCTATTCTCCAGAAGTTACTTTCAGTAACATTACATTCTCTACACAGTGGAACTTTAGCCTTTGCAGAAGTAAACCAAGTCAATGGCTGTTCCACTGTAAATGGTACCAAGTAGGTTACTGAATTCAGCTTGCATTGGAGTATTCCATGGCACTGAGCACTCTACATGCAATATCTGTACAGTTCCAAACCACCCAGTGTAGTTATGTACACAACTTACCACAGAATGCATTGAATAGAAAGTAATGCATTCAAATCAATGGAGTGTACAGTTCAATTTTGCTGATAACTACTATGTGCTGACATGATGTAAACATTGTTAGCACACTATCCATATAATTTAGAGTTGTCTGCAACCAATTTTATGAGTGTGCTACCTATGCAGCAGAAATTTCAGTAACATTACCTTCTCTACACAGTGCAACTTTAGCCTTTGCAGAAGTAAACCAAGTCAATGGCTGTTCCACTGTAAATGGTACCAAGTAGGTTACTGAATTCAGCTTGCATTGGAGTATTCCATGGCACTGAGCACTCAACATGCAAAATCTATACATTTCCAAACCACCCAGAGTAGTTATGTGCACAAACTTACTACAGAATGCATTGAATAGAAAGTACTGCATTCAACTCGAAGGAGTGTACAGTTCAATTTTGCTGATAACTACTATGTGCTAACATGATCTAAACATTGTTAGCGCACTAACCATATGTTTTAGAGTTGTCTGCAACCAATTTTATGAGCGTGCTACCTATGGTCCAGAAGTTACTTTCAGTAACATTACCTTCACTGCACAGTGGAGCTTTAGCCTTTTCAGAAGTAAACCAAGTCAATGGCTGTTCCACTGTAATTGGTACCAGTTAGGTTAGTGAATTCAGTTTGCATTGGAGTATTCCATGGCACTGAGCACTCTACATGCAAAATCTATACAGTTCCAAACCACCCAGAGTTGTTATGTACACAACCTTACCACAGAATACACTGAATTGAAAGTAATGCGTTCAACTGAATGGAGTATATAGTTCAATTTCGCTGATAACTACTATGTGCTGACATGTTGTAAACATTGTTAGCACACTATCCATATGATTTAGAGTTGTCTGCAACCAATTTTATGAGTGTGCTACCTATGCAGCAGAAGTTACATTCAGTAACATTACCTTCTCTACACAGTGGAACTTTAGCCTTTGCAGAAGAAAACCATGTCAATGGCTGTTCCACTGTAAATGGTACCAAGTAAGTTACTGAATTCAGCTTGCATTGGAGTATTCAATGTCACCGAGCTCTCTACATGCAATATCTGTACAGTTCCATACCACCCAGAGTAGTTATGTACACAAGCTTACCACAGAATGAATTGAATAGAAAGTAATGCATTCAACTGAATGGAGTGTACAGTTCAATTTTGCTGATAACTACTATTTGCTGACATGATGTAAACATTGTTAGCACACTATCCATATGATTTAGAGTTGTCTGCAACCAATTTTATGAGTGTGCTACCTATGCAGCAGAAGTTACTTTCAGTAACATTACCTTCTCTACACAGTGGAACTTTAGCCTTTGCAGAAGTAGACCAAGTCAATGGCTGTTCCACTGTAAATGGTACCAGGTAGGTTAGTGAATTCACCTTGCATTGGAGTATTCCATGGCACTGAGAACTCGACATGCAAAATCTATACAGTTCCAAACCACCCAGAGTAGTTATGTACACAACCTTACCACAAAATGCATTGAATAGAAAGTAATGCATTCAAATCAAAGGAGTGTACAGTTGAATTTTGCTGATACCTACTATGTGCTAACATGATCTAAACATTGTTAGCGCACTAACCATATGTTTTAGAGTTGTCTGCAACCAATTTTATGAGCGTGCTACCTATGGTCCAGAAGTTACTTTCAGTAACATTACCTTCACTGCACAGTGGAACTTTAGCCTTTTCAGAAGTAAACCAAGTCAATGGCTGTTCCACTGTAATTGGTACCAGTTAGGTTAGTGAATTCAACTTGCATTGGAGTATTCCATGGCACTGAGCACTCTACATGCAAAATCTATACATTTCCAAACCACCCAGAGTAGTTATGTACACAACCTTACCACAGAATACACTGAATACAAAGTAATGCGTTCAACTGAATGGAGTATACAGTTCAATTTCGCTGATAACTACTATGTGCTGACATGTTGTAAACATTGTTAGCACACTATCCATATGATTTAGAGTTGTCTGCAACCAATTTTATGAGTGTGCTACGTATGCAGCAGAAGTTACATTCAGTAACATTACCTTCTCTACACAGTGGAACTTTAGCCTTTGCAGAAGAAAACCAAGTCAATGGCTGTTCCACTGTAAATGGTACCAAGTAAGTTACTGAATTCAGCTTGCATTGGAGTATTCCATGTCACCGAGCTCTCTACATGCAATATCTGTACAGTTCCATACCACCCAGAGTAGTTATGTACACAAGCTTACCACAGAATGAATTGAATAGAAAGTAATGCATTCAACTGAATGGAGTATACAGTTCAATTTTGCTGATAACTACTATGTGCTGACATGATCTAAACATTGTTATCACACTAACCATATGATTTAGATTTGTCTGCAACCAATTTTATAAGTGTGCTACCTATTCTCCAGAAGTTACTTTCAGTAACATTACCTTCTCTACACAGTGGAACTTTAGCCTTTGCAGAATTAAACCAAGTCAAAGGCTGTTCCACTGTAAATGGTACCAGGTAGGTAAGTGAATTCACCTTGCATTGGAGTATTCCATGGCACTGAGCACTCTACATGCAAAATCTATACAGTTCCAAACCACCCAGAGTAGTTATGTGCACAACCTTACCACAGAATGCATTGAATGGAAAGTAATGCATTCAACTCAAAGGAGTGTACAGTTGAATTTTGCTGATACCTACAATGTGCTGACATGATGTAAACATTGTTAGCACACTATCCATATGATTTAGAGTTGTCTGCAACCAATTTTATGAGTGTGCTACCTATGCAGCAGAAATTTCAGTAACATTACCTTCTCTACACAGTGGAACTTTAGCGTTTGCAGAAGTAAACCAAGTCAATGGCTGTTCCACTGTAAATGGTACCAGGTAGATTACTGAATGCACCTTGGATTGGAGTATTCCATGGCACTGAGCACTCTACATGCAAAATCAATACACTTCCAAACCACACAGAGTAGTTATGTGCACAACCTTACCGCAGAATGCATTGAATAGAAAGTAATGCATTCAACTCAATGGAGTGTACAGCTCAATTTTGCTGATAACTACTATGTGCTGACATGATGTAAACATTGTTAGCACTCTGTCCATATGATTTAGAGTTGTCTGCAACCAATTTTATGAGTGTGCTACCTATTCTCCAGAAGTTACTTTCAGTAACATTACCTTCTCTACACAGAGGAACTTTAGCCTTTGCAGAAGAAAACCAAGTCATTGGCTGTTCCACTGTAAATGGTACCAAGTAGGTTACTGAATTCAGCTTGCATTGGAGTATTCCATGGCACTGAGCACTCTACATGCAATATCTGTACAGTTCCAAACCACCCAGTGTAGTTGTGTACACAACTTACCACAGAATGCATTGAATAGAAAGTAATGCATTCAAATCAATGGAGTGTACAGTTCAATTTTGCTGATAACTGCTATGTGCTGACATGATGTAAACATTGTTAGCACACTATCCATATAATTTAGAGTTGTCTGCAACCAATTTTATGAGTGTGCTACCTGTGCAGCAGAAGTTACTTTCAGTAAAATTACCTTCTCTACACAGTGGAACTTTAGCCTTTGCAGAGGTAAACCAAGTCAATGGCTGTTCCACTGTAAATGGTACCAAGTAGGTTACTGAATTCAGCTTGCATTGGAGTATTCCATGGCACTGAGCACTCTACATGCATTATCTGTACAGTTCCAAACCACCCAGAGTAGTTATGTTCACAACCTTACCACAGAATGAATTGAATAGAAAGTAATGCATTCAACTCAATGGAGTGTACAGTTCAATTTTGCTGATAACTACTATGTGCTGACATGATCTAAACATTGTTATCACACTAACCATATGATTTAGATTTGTCTGCAACCAATTTTGTGAGTGTGCTACCTATTCTCCGGAAGTTACTTTCAGTTACATTACATTCTCTACACAGTGGAACTTTAGCCTTTGCAGAAGTAAACCAAGTCAATGGCTGTTCCACTGTAAATGGTACCAGGTATGTTAGTGAATTCACCTTGCATTGGAGTATTCCATGGCACTGAGCACTCTACATGCAAAATCTATACACTTCCAAACCACACCGAGTAGTTGTGTGCACAACCTTACCGCAGAACGCATTGAATAGAAAGTAATGCATTCAACTCAATGGAGTGTACAGTTCAATTTTGCTGAGAACTACTATGTGCTGACATGATCTAAACATTGTTAGCACACTATCCATATGATTTAGAGTTGTCTGCAACCAATTTTATGAGTGTGCTACCTATGCAGCAGAAATTTCAGTAACATTACCTTCTCTACACAGTGCAACTTTAGCCTTTGCAGAAGTAAACCAAGTCAATGGCTGTTCCACTGTAAATGGTACCAGGTAGATTACTGAATGCACCTTCGATTGGAGTATTCCATGGCACTGAGCACTCTACATGCAAAATCTATACACTTCCAAACCACACAGAGTAGTTATGTGCACAACCTTACCGCAGAATGCATTGAATAGAAAGTAATGCATTCAACTCAATGGAGTGTACAGCTCAATTTTGCTGATAACTACTATGTGCTGACATGATGTAAACATTGTTAGCACACTGTCCATATGATTTAGAGTTGTCTGCAACCAATTTTATGAGTGTGCTACCTATTCTCCAGAAGTTACTTTCAGTAACATTACCTTCTCTACACAGTGGAACTTTAGCTTTTGCAAAAGTAAACCATGTCAAAGGCTGTTCCACTGTAAATGGTACCAGGTAGGTTACTGAATTCAGCTTGCATTGGAGTATTCCATGGCACTGAGCACTCTACATGCAATATCTACACAGTTCCAAACCACTCAGTGTAGTTATGTACACAACTTACCACAGAATGCATTGAATACAAAGTAATGCATTCAAATCAATGGAGTGTAGAGTTCAATTTTGCTGATAACTACTATTTGCTGACATGATCTAAACATTGTTATCACACTAACCATATGATTTAGATTTGTCTGCAACCAATTTTATGAGTGTGCTACCACAGGTCCAGAAGTTACTTTCAGTAACATTACCTTCACTGCACAGTGGAACTTTAGCCTTTGCAGAAGTAAACCAAGTCAATAGCTGTTCCACTGTAAATGGTACCGAGTAGGTTACTGAATTCAGATTGCATTGGAGTATTCCATGGCACTGAGCACTCTGCATGCATTATCTGTACAGTTACAAACCACCCAGAGTAGTTATGTTCACAACCTTACCACAGAATGAAAGCAATGCATTCAACTCAATGGAGTGTACAGTTCAATTTTGCTGATAACTACTATGTGCTGACAAGATCTAAACTTTGTTATCACACTAACCATATGATTTAGATTTGTCTGCAACCAATTTTATGAGTGTGCTACCTATTCTCCAGAAGTTACTTTCAGTAACATTACATTCTCTACACAGTGGAACTTTAGCCTTTGCAGAAGTAAACCAAGTCAATGGCTGTTCCACTGTAAATGGTACCAAGTAGGTTACTGAATTCAGCTTGCATTGGAGTATTCCATGGCACTGAGCACTCTACATGCAATATCTGTACAGTTCCAAACCACCCAGTGTAGTTATGTACACAACTTACCACAGAATGCATTGAATAGAAAGTAATGCATTCAAATCAATGGAGTGTACAGTTCAATTTTGCTGATAACTACTATGTGCTGACATGATGTAAACATTGTTAGCACACTATCCATATAATTTAGAGTTGTCTGCAACCAATTTTGTGAGTGTGCTACCTATGCAGCAGAAATTTCAGTAACATTACCTTCTCTACACAGTGCAACTTTAGCCTTTGCAGAAGTAAACCAAGTCAATGGCTGTTCCACTGTAAATGGTACCAAGTAGGTTACTGAATTCAGCTTGCATTGGAGTATTCCATGGCACTGAGCACTCAACATGCAAAATCTATACATTTCCAAACCACCCAGAGTAGTTATGTGCACAACCTTACTACAGAATGCATTGAATAGAAAGTACTGCATTCAACTCGAAGGAGTGTACAGTTCAATTTTGCTGATAACTACTATGTGCTAACATGATCTAAACATTGTTAGCGCACTAACCATATGTTTTAGAGTTGTCTGCAACCAATTTTATGAGCGTGATACCTATGGTCCATAAGTTACTTTCAGTAACATTACCTTCTCTGCACAGTGGAACTTTAGCCTTTTCAGAAGTAAACCAAGTCAATGGCTGTTCCACTGTAATTGGTACCAGTTAGGTTAGTGAATTCACCTTGCATTGGAGTATTCCATGGCACTGAGCACTCTACATGCAAAATCTATACAGTTCCAAACCACCCAGAGTTGTTATGTACACAACCTTACCACAGAATACACTGAATTGAAAGTAATGCGTTCAACTGAATGGAGTATACAGTTCAATTTCGCTGATAACTACTATGTGCTGACATGTTGTAAACATTGTTAGCACACTATCCATATGATTTAGAGTTGTCTGCAACCAATTTTATGAGTGTGCTACCTATGCAGCAGAAGTTACATTCAGTAACATTACCTTCTCTACATAGTGGAACTTTAGCCTTTGCAGAAGAAAACCATGTCAATGGCTGTTCCACTGTAAATGGTACCAAGTAAGTTACTGAATTCAGCTTGCATTGGAGTATTCCATGTCACCGAGCTCTCTACATGCAATATCTGTACAGTTCCATACCACCCAGAGTAGTTATGTACACAAGCTTACCACAGAATGAATTGAATAGAAAGTAATGCATTCAACTGAATGGAGTGTACAGTTCAATTTTGCTGATAACTACTATTTGCTGACATGATGTAAACATTGTTAGCACACTATCCATATGATTTAGAGTTGTCTGCAACCAATTTTATGAGTGTTCTACCTATGCAGCAGAAGTTACTTTCAGTAACATTACCTTCTCTACACAGTGGAACTTTAGCCTTTGCAGAAGTAGACCAAGTCAATGGCTGTTCCACTGTAAATGGTACCAGGTAGGTTAGTGAATTCACCTTGCATTGGAGTATTCCATGGCACTGAGAACTCGACATGCAAAATCTATACAGTTCCAAACCACCCAGAGTAGTTAGGTACACAACCTTACCACAAAATGCATTGAATAGAAAGTAATGCATTCAAATCAAAGGAGTGTACAGTTGAATTTTGCTGATACCTACTATGTGCTAACATGATCTAAACATTGTTAGCGCACTAACCATATGTTTTAGAGTTGTCTGCAACCAATTTTATGAGCGTGCTACCTATGGTCCAGAAGTTACTTTCAGTAACATTACCTTCACTGCACAGTGGAACTTTAGCCTTTTCAGAAGTAAACCAAGTCAATGGCTGTTCCACTGTAATTGGTACCAGTTAGGTTAGTGAATTCAACTTGCATTGGAGTATTCCATGGCACTGAGCACTCTACATGCAAAATCTATACATTTCCAAACCACCCAGAGTAGTTATGTACACAACCTTACCACAGAATACACTGAATACAAAGTAATGCGTTCAACTGAATGGAGTATACAGTTCAATTTCGCTGATAACTACTATGTGCTGACATGTTGTAAACATTGTTAGCACAGTATCCATATGATTTAGAGTTGTCTGCAACCAATTTTATGAGTGTGCTACCTATGCAGCAGAAGTTACATTCAGTAACATTACCTTCTCTACACAGTGGAACTTTAGCCTTTGCAGAAGAAAACCAAGTCAATGGCTGTTCCACTGTAAATGGTACCAAGTAAGTTACTGAATTCAGCTTGCATTGGAGTATTCCATGTCACCGAGCTCTCTACATGCAATATCTGTACAGTTCCATACCACCCAGAGTAGTTATGTACACAAGCTTACCACAGAATGAATTGAATAGAAAGTAATGCATTCAACTGAATGGAGTATACAGTTCAATTTTGCTGATAACTACTATGTGCTGACATGATCTAAACATTGTTATCACACTAACCATATGACTTAGATTTGTCTGCAACCAATTTTATAAGTGTGCTACCTATTCTCCAGAAGTTACTTTCAGTAACATTACCTTCTCTACACAGTGGAACTTTAGCCTTTGCAGAATTAAACCAAGTCAAAGGCTGTTCCACTGTAAATGGTACCAGGTAGGTAAGTGAATTCACCTTGCATTGGAGTATTCCATGGCACTGAGCACTCTACATGCAAAATCTATACAGTTCCAAACCACCCAGAGTAGTTATGTGCACAACCTTACCACAGAATGCATTGAATGGAAAGTAATGCATTCAACTCAAAGGAGTGTACAGTTGAATTTTGCTGATACCTACAATGTGCTGACATGATGCAAACATTGTTAGCACACTATCCATATGATTTAGAGTTGTCTGCAACCAATTTTATGAGTGTGCTACCTATGCAGCAGAAGTTACTTTCAGTAACATTACCTTCTCTACACAGTGGAACTTTAGCGTTTGCAGAAGAAAACCAAGTCAATGGCTGTTCCACTGTAAATGGTACCAAGTAAGTTACTGAATTCAGCTTGCATTGGAGTATTCCATGTCACTGAGCTCTCTACATGCAATATCTGTACAGATCCATACCACCCAGAGTAGTTATGTACACAAGCTTACCACAGAATGCATTGAATAGAAAGTAATGCAT
This sequence comes from Hypanus sabinus, assembly GCF_030144855.1. Taxonomy (NCBI): domain Eukaryota; kingdom Metazoa; phylum Chordata; class Chondrichthyes; order Myliobatiformes; family Dasyatidae; genus Hypanus; species Hypanus sabinus. Next base: position 81,588,424 of record NC_082723.1, read on the forward strand.
TCAAATCAAAGGAGTGTACAGTTGAATTTTGCTGATACCTACAATGTGCTAACATGATCTAAACATTGTTAGCGCACTAACCATATGTTTTAGAGTTGTCTGCAACCAATTTTATGAGTGTGCTACCTATGCAGCAGAAGTTACTTTCAGTAACATTACCTTCTCTACACAGTGGAACTTTAGCCTTTGCAGAAGTAAACCAAGTCAATAGCAGTTCCACTGTAAAGGGTAACAAGTAGGTTACTGAATTCAGCTTGCATTGGAATATTCCATGGCATTGCGCACTCTACATGCAATGTCTGTACAGTTCCAAACCACCCAGAGTAGTTATGTACACAACCTTACCACAGAATGAATTGAATAGAAAGTAATGCATTCAACTCAATGGAGTGTACAGTTGAATTTTGCTGATAACTACTATGTGCTGACATGATCTAAACATTGTTATCACACTAACCATATGAATTAGAGTTGTCTGCAACCAATTTTATGAGTGTGCTACCTGTTCTCCAGAAGTTACTTTCAGTAACATTACATTCTCTATACAGTGGAACTTTAGCCTTTGCAGAAGTAAACCAAGTCAATGGCTGTTGCACTGTAAATGGCACCAGGTAGGTTAGTGAATTCAGCTTGCATTGGAGTATTCCATGGCACTGAGCACTCTGCATGCATTATCTGTACAGTTCCAAACCACCCAGAGTAGTTATGTTCACAACCTTACCACAGAATGAAAGCAAGGCATTCAACTCAATGGAGTGTACAGTTCAATTTTGCTGATAACTACTATGTGCTGACATGATCTAAACATTGTTAGCACACTATCCATATGATTTAGATTTGTCTGCAACCAATTTTATGAGTGTGCTACCTATGCAGCAGAAGTTACTTTCAGTAACATTACCTTCTCTACACAGTGGAACTTTAGCCTTTGCAGAAGTAGACCAAGTCAATGGCTGTTCCACTGTAAATGGTACCAGGTAGGTTAGTGAATTCACATTGCATTGGAGTATTCCATGGCACTGAGCACTCTACATGCAAAATCTATACAGTTCCAAACCACCCAGAGTAGTTATGTACACAACCTTACCACAGAATGCATTGAATAGAAAGTAATGCATTCAAATCAAAGGAGTGTACAGTTGAATTTTGCTGATACCTACTATGTGCTAACATGATCTAAACATTGTTAGCGCACTAACCATATGTTTTAGAGTTGTCTGCAACCAATTTTATGAGCGTGCTACCTATGGTCCAGAAGTTACTTTCAGTAACATTACCTTCACTGCACAGTGGAACTTTAGCCTTTTCAGAAGTAAACGAAGTCAATGGCTGTTCCACTGTAGTTGGTACCAGTTAGGTTAGTGAATTCAACTTGCATTGGAGTATTCCATGGCACTGAGCACTCTACATGCAAAATCTATACAGTTCCAAACCACCCAGAGTAGTTATGTACACAACCTTACCACAGAATGCACTGAATAGAAAGTAATGCGTTCAACTGAAAGGAGTATACAGTTCAATTTCGCTGATAACTACTATGTGCTGACATGTGGTAAACATTGTTAGCACACTATCCATATGATTTAGAGTTGTCTGCAACCAATTTTCTGAGTGTGCTACCTATGCAGCAGAAGTTACATTCAGTAACATTACCTTCTCTACACAGTGGAACTTTAGCCTTTGCAGAAGAAAACCAAGTCAATGGCTGTTCCACTGTAAATGGTACCAAGTAAGTTACTGAATTCAGCTTGCATTGGAGTATTCCATGTCACCGAGCTCTCTACATGCAATATCTGTACAGTTCCATACCACCCAGAGTAGTTATGTACACAAGCTTACCACAGAATGAATTGAATAGAAAGTAATGCATTCAACTGAATGGAGTATACAGTTCAATTTTGCTGATAACTACTATGTGCTGACATGATCTAAACATTGTTATCACACTAACCATATGACTTAGATTTGTCTGCAACCAATTTTATAAGTGTGCTACCTATTCTCCAGAAGTTACTTTCAGTAACATTACCTTCTCTACACAGTGGAACTTTAGCCTTTGCAGAATTAAACCAAGTCAAAGGCTGTTCCACTGTAAATGGTACCAGGTAGGTAAGTGAATTCACCTTGCATTGGAGTATTCCATGGCACTGAGCACTCTACATGCAAAATCTATACAGTTCCAAACCACCCAGAGTAGTTATGTGCACAACCTTACCACAGAATGCATTGAATGGAAAGTAATGCATTCAACTCAAAGGAGTGTACAGTTGAATTTTGCTGATACCTACAATGTGCTGACATGATGCAAACATTGTTAGCACACTATCCATATGATTTAGAGTTGTCTGCAACCAATTTTATGAGTGTGCTACCTATGCAGCAGAAGTTACTTTCAGTAACATTACCTTCTCTACACAGTGGAACTTTAGCGTTTGCAGAAGAAAACCAAGTCAATGGCTGTTCCACTGTAAATGGTACCAAGTAAGTTACTGAATTCAGCTTGCATTGGAGTATTCCATGTCACTGAGCTCTCTACATGCAATATCTGTACAGATCCATACCACCCAGAGTAGTTATGTACACAAGCTTACCACAGAATGCATTGAATAGAAAGTAATGCATTCAAATCAAAGGAGTGTACAGTTGAATTTTGCTGATACCTACAATGTGCTAACATGATCTAAACATTGTTAGCGCACTAACCATATGTTTTAGAGTTGTCTGCAACCAATTTTATGAGTGTGCTACCTATGCAGCAGAAGTTACTTTCAGTAACATTACCTTCTCTACACAGTGGAACTTTAGCCTTTGCAGAAGTAAACCAAGTCAATAGCAGTTCCACTGTAAAGGGTAACAAGTAGGTTACTGAATTCAGCTTGCATTGGAATATTCCATGGCATTGCGCACTCTACATGCAATGTCTGTACAGTTCCAAACCACCCAGAGTAGTTATGTACACAACCTTACCACAGAATGAATTGAATAGAAAGTAATGCATTCAACTCAATGGAGTGTACAGTTGAATTTTGCTGATAACTACTATGTGCTGACATGATCTAAACATTGTTATCACACTAACCATATGAATTAGAGTTGTCTGCAACCAATTTTATGAGTGTGCTACCTGTTCTCCAGAAGTTACTTTCAGTAACATTACATTCTCTATACAGTGGAACTTTAGCCTTTGCAGAAGTAAACCAAGTCAATGGCTGTTGCACTGTAAATGGCACCAGGTAGGTTAGTGAATTCAGCTTGCATTGGAGTATTCCATGGCACTGAGCACTCTGCATGCATTATCTGTACAGTTCCAAACCACCCAGAGTAGTTATGTTCACAACCTTACCACAGAATGAAAGCAAGGCATTCAACTCAATGGAGTGTACAGTTCAATTTTGCTGATAACTACTATGTGCTGACATGATCTAAACATTGTTAGCACACTATCCATATGATTTAGATTTGTCTGCAACCAATTTTATGAGTGTGCTACCTATGCAGCAGAAGTTACTTTCAGTAACATTACCTTCTCTACACAGTGGAACTTTAGCCTTTGCAGAAGTAGACCAAGTCAATGGCTGTTCCACTGTAAATGGTACCAGGTAGGTTAGTGAATTCACATTGCATTGGAGTATTCCATGGCACTGAGCACTCTACATGCAAAATCTATACAGTTCCAAACCACCCAGAGTAGTTATGTACACAACCTTACCACAGAATGCATTGAATAGAAAGTAATGCATTCAAATCAAAGGAGTGTACAGTTGAATTTTGCTGATACCTACTATGTGCTAACATGATCTAAACATTGTTAGCGCACTAACCATATGTTTTAGAGTTGTCTGCAACCAATTTTATGAGCGTGCTACCTATGGTCCAGAAGTTACTTTCAGTAACATTACCTTCACTGCACAGTGGAACTTTAGCCTTTTCAGAAGTAAACGAAGTCAATGGCTGTTCCACTGTAGTTGGTACCAGTTAGGTTAGTGAATTCAACTTGCATTGGAGTATTCCATGGCACTGAGCACTCTACATGCAAAATCTATACAGTTCCAAACCACCCAGAGTAGTTATGTACACAACCTTACCACAGAATGCACTGAATAGAAAGTAATGCGTTCAACTGAAAGGAGTATACAGTTCAATTTCGCTGATAACTACTATGTGCTGACATGTGGTAAACATTGTTAGCACACTATCCATATGATTTAGAGTTGTCTGCAACCAATTTTCTGAGTGTGCTACCTATGCAGCAGAAGTTACATTCAGTAACATTACCTTCTCTACACAGTGGAACTTTAGCCTTTGCAGAAGAAAACCAAGTCAATGGCTGTTCCACTGTAAATGGTACCAAATAAGTTACTGAATTCAGCTTGCATTGGAGTATTCCATGTCACTGAGCTCTCTACATGCAGTATCTGTACAGTTCCATACCACCCAGAGTAGTTATGTAAACAAGCTTACCACAGAATGCATTGAATAGAAAGTAATGCATTCAAATCAAAGGAGTGTACAGTTGAATTTTGCTGATACCTACAATGTGCTAACATGATCTAAACATTGTTAGCGCACTAACCATATGTTTTAGAGTTGTCTGCAACCAATTTTATGAGTGTGCTACCTATGCAGCAGAAGTTACTTTCAGTAACATTACCTTCTCTACACAGTGGAACTTTAGCCTTTGCAGAAGTAAACCAAGTCAATAGCAGTTCCACTGTAAAGGGTAACAAGTAGGTTACTGAATTCAGCTTGCATTGGAATATTCCATGGCACTGCGCACTCTACATGCAATGTCTGTACAGTTCCAAACCACCCAGAGTAGTTATGTACACAACCTTACCACAGAATACACTGAATAGAAAGTAATGCGTTCAACTGAATGGAGTATACAGTTCAATTTCGCTGATAACTACTATGTGCTGACATGTTGTAAACATTGTTAGCACACTATCCATATGATTTAGAGTTGTCTGCAACCAATTTTCTGAGTGTGCTACCTATGCAGCAGAAGTTACATTCAGTAACATTACTTTCTCTACACAGTGGAACTTTAGCCTTTGCAGAAGTAAACCAAGTCAATGGCAGTTCCACTGTAAAGGGTAACAAGTAGGTTACTGAATTCAGCTTGCATTGGAATATTCCATGGCATTGCGCACTCTACATGCAATGTCTGTACAGTTCCAAACCACCCAGAGTAGTTATGTACACAACCTTACCACAGAATACACTGAATAGAAAGTAATGCGTTCAACTGAATGGAGTATACAGTTCAATTTCGCTGATAACTACTATGTGCTGACATGTTGTAAACATTGTTAGCACACTATCCATATGATTTAGAGTTGTCTGCAACCAATTTTCTGAGTGTGCTACCTATGCAGCAGAAGTTACATTCAGTAACATTACTTTCTCTACACAGTGGAACTTTAGCCTTTGCAGAAGTAAACCAAGTCAATGGCAGTTCCACTGTAAAGGGTAACAAGTAGGTTACTGAATTCAGCTTGCATTGGAATATTCCATGGCACTGCGCACTCTACATGCAATGTCTGTACAGTTCCAAACCACCCAGAGTAGTTATGTACACAACCTTACCACAGAATGAATTGAATAGAAAGTAATGCATTCAACTCAATGGAGTATACAGTTGAATTTTGCTGATAACTACTATGTGCTGACATGATCTAAACATTGTTATCACACTAACCATATGATTTAGAGTTGTCTGCAACCAATTTTATGAGTGCGCTACCTGTTCTCCAGAAGTTACTTTCAGTAACATTACATTCTCTATACAGTGGAACTTTAGCCTTTGCAGAAGTAAACCAAGTCAATGTCTGTTGCACTGTAAATGGCACCAGGTAGGTTACTGAATTCAGCTTGCATTGGAATATTCCATGGCATTGCGCACTCTACATGCAATGTCTGTACAGTTCCAAACCACCCAGAGTAGTTATGTACACAACCTTACCACAGAATGAATTGAATAGAAAGTAATGCATTCAACTCAATGGAGTGTACAGTTGAATTTTGCTGATAACTACTATGTGCTGACATGATCTAAACATTGTTATCACACTAACCATATGAATTAGAGTTGTCTGCAACCAATTTTATGAGTGTGCTACCTGTTCTCCAGAAGTTACTTTCAGTAACATTACATTCTCTATACAGTGGAACTTTAGCCTTTGCAGAAGTAAACCAAGTCAATGGCTGTTGCACTGTAAATGGCACCAGGTAGGTTAGTGAATTCAGCTTGCATTGGAGTATTCCATGGCACTGAGCACTCTGCATGCATTATCTGTACAGTTCCAAACCACCCAGAGTAGTTATGTTCACAACCTTACCACAGAATGAAAGCAAGGCATTCAACTCAATGGAGTGTACAGTTCAATTTTGCTGATAACTACTATGTGCTGACATGATCTAAACATTGTTAGCACACTATCCATATGATTTAGATTTGTCTGCAACCAATTTTATGAGTGTGCTACCTATGCAGCAGAAGTTACTTTCAGTAACATTACCTTCTCTACACAGTGGAACTTTAGCCTTTGCAGAAGTAGACCAAGTCAAAGGCTGTTCCACTGTAAATGGTACCAGGTAGGTTAGTGAATTCACATTGCATTGGAGTATTCCATGGCACTGAGCACTCTACATGCAAAATCTATACAGTTCCAAACCACCCAGAGTAGTTATGTACACAACCTTACCACAGAATGCATTGAATAGAAAGTAATGCATTCAAATCAAAGGAGTGTACAGTTGAATTTTGCTGATACCTACTATGTGCTAACATGATCTAAACATTGTTAGCGCACTAACCATATGTTTTAGAGTTGTCTGCAACCAATTTTATGAGCGTGCTACCTATGGTCCAGAAGTTACTTTCAGTAACATTACCTTCACTGCACAGTGGAACTTTAGCCTTTTCAGAAGTAAACGAAGTCAATGGCTGTTCCACTGTAATTGGTACCAGTTAGGTTAGTGAATTCAACTTGCATTGGAGTATTCCATGGCACTGAGCACTCTACATGCAAAATCTATACAGTTCCAAACCACCCAGAGTAGTTATGTACACAACCTTACCACAGAATGCACTGAATAGAAAGTAATGCGTTCAACTGAAAGGAGTATACAGTTCAATTTCGCTGATAACTACTATGTGCTGACATGTGGTAAACATTGTTAGCACACTATCCATATGATTTAGAGTTGTCTGCAACCAATTTTCTGAGTGTGCTACCTATGCAGCAGAAGTTACATTCAGTAACATTACCTTCTCTACACAGTGGAACTTTAGCCTTTGCAGAAGAAAACCAAGTCAATGGCTGTTCCACTGTAAATGGTACCAAATAAGTTACTGAATTCAGCTTGCATTGGAGTATTCCATGTCACTGAGCTCTCTACATGCAATATCTGTACAGTTCCATACCACCCAGAGTAGTTATGTACACAAGCTTACCACAGAATACACTGAATAGAAAGTAATGCGTTCAACTGAATGGAGTATACAGTTCAATTTCGCTGATAACTACTATGTGCTGACATGTTGTAAACATTGTTAGCACACTATCCATATGATTTAGAGTTGTCTGCAACCAATTTTATGAGTGTGCTACCTATGGTCCAGAAGTTACTTTCAGTAACATTACCTTCTCTACACAGTGGAACTTTAGCCTTTGCAGAAGTAAACCAAGTCAATAGCAGTTCCACTGTAAAGGGTAACAAGTAGGTTACTGAATTCAGCTTGCATTGGAATATTCCATGGCATTGCGCACTCTACATGCAATGTCTGTACAGTTCCAAACCACCCAGAGTAGTTATGTACACAACCTTACCACAGAATGAATTGAATAGAAAGTAATGCATTCAACTCAATGGAGTGTACAGTTGAATTTTGCTGATAACTACTATGTGCTGACATGATCTAAACATTGTTATCACACTAACCATATGAATTAGAGTTGTCTGCAACCAATTTTATGAGTGTGCTACCTGTTCTCCAGAAGTTACTTTCAGTAACATTACATTCTCTATACAGTGGAACTTTAGCCTTTGCAGAAGTAAACCAAGTCAATGGCTGTTGCACTGTAAATGGCACCAGGTAGGTTAGTGAATTCAGCTTGCATTGGAGTATTCCATGGCACTGAGCACTCTGCATGCATTATCTGTACAGTTCCAAACCACCCAGAGTAGTTATGTTCACAACCTTACCACAGAATGAAAGCAAGGCATTCAACTCAATGGAGTGTACAGTTCAATTTTGCTGATAACTACTATGTGCTGACATGATCTAAACATTGTTAGCACACTATCCATATGATTTAGATTTGTCTGCAACCAATTTTATGAGTGTGCTACCTATGCAGCAGAAGTTACTTTCAGTAACATTACCTTCTCTACACAGTGGAACTTTAGCCTTTGCAGAAGTAGACCAAGTCAAAGGCTGTTCCACTGTAAATGGTACCAGGTAGGTTAGTGAATTCACATTGCATTGGAGTATTCCATGGCACTGAGCACTCTACATGCAAAATCTATACAGTTCCAAACCACCCAGAGTAGTTATGTACACAACCTTACCACAGAATGCATTGAATAGAAAGTAATGCATTCAAATCAAAGGAGTGTACAGTTGAATTTTGCTGATACCTACTATGTGCTAACATGATCTAAACATTGTTAGCGCACTAACCATATGTTTTAGAGTTGTCTGCAACCAATTTTATGAGCGTGCTACCTATGGTCCAGAAGTTACTTTCAGTAACATTACCTTCACTGCACAGTGGAACTTTAGCCTTTTCAGAAGTAAACGAAGTCAATGGCTGTTCCACTGTAATTGGTACCAGTTAGGTTAGTGAATTCAACTTGCATTGGAGTATTCCATGGCACTGAGCACTCTACATGCAAAATCTATACAGTTCCAAACCACCCAGAGTAGTTATGTACACAACCTTACCACAGAATGCACTGAATAGAAAGTAATGCGTTCAACTGAAAGGAGTATACAGTTCAATTTCGCTGATAACTACTATGTGCTGACATGTGGTAAACATTGTTAGCACACTATCCATATGATTTAGAGTTGTCTGCAACCAATTTTCTGAGTGTGCTACCTATGCAGCAGAAGTTACATTCAGTAACATTACCTTCTCTACACAGTGGAACTTTAGCCTTTGCAGAAGAAAACCAAGTCAATGGCTGTTCCACTGTAAATGGTACCAAATAAGTTACTGAATTCAGCTTGCATTGGAGTATTCCATGTCACTGAGCTCTCTACATGCAATATCTGTACAGTTCCATACCACCCAGAGTAGTTATGTACACAAGCTTACCACAGAATGCATTGAATAGAAAGTAATGCATTCAAATCAAAGGAGTGTACAGTTGAATTTTGCTGATACCTACAATGTGCTAACATGATCTAAACATTGTTAGCGCACTAACCATATGTTTTAGAGTTGTCTGCAACCAATTTTATGAGTGTGCTACCTATGCAGCAGAAGTTACTTTCAGTAACATTACCTTCTCTACACAGTGGAACTTTAGCCTTTGCAGAAGTAAACCAAGTCAATAGCAGTTCCACTGTAAAGGGTAACAAGTAGGTTACTGAATTCAGCTTGCATTGGAATATTCCATGGCACTGCGCACTCTACATGCAATGTCTGTACAGTTCCAAACCACCCAGAGTAGTTATGTACACAACCTTACCACAGAATGAATTGAATAGAAAGTAATGCATTCAACTCAATGGAGTGTACAGTTGAATTTTGCTGATAACTACTATGTGCTGACATGATCTAAACATTGTTATCACACTAACCATATGATTTAGAGTTGTCTGCAACCAATTTTATGAGTGCGCTACCTGTTCTCCAGAAGTTACTTTCAGTAACATTACATTCTCTATACAGTGGAACTTTAGCCTTTGCAGAAGTAAACCAAGTCAATGTCTGTTGCACTGTAAATGGCACCAGGTAGGTTAGTGAATTCACCTTGCATTGGAGTATTCCATGGCACTGAGCACTCTGCATGCATTATCTGTACAGTTCCAAACCACCCAGAGTAGTTATGTTCACAACCTTACCACAGAATGAAAGCAAGGCATTCAACTCAATGGAGTGTACAGTTCAATTTTGCTGATAACTACTATGTGCTGACATGATGTAAACATTGTTAGCACACTATCCATATGATTTAGAGTTGTCTGCAACCAATTTTTTGAGTGTGCTACCTATGCAGCAGAAGTTACTTTCAGTAACATTACCTTCTCTACACAGTGGAACTTTAGCCTTTGCAGAAGTAGACCAAGTCAATGGCTGTTCCACTGTAAATGGTACCAGGTAGGTTAGTGAATTCACCTTGCATTGGAGTATTCCATGGCACTGAGCACTCTACATGCAAAATCTATACAGTTCCAAACCACCCAGAGTAGTTATGTACACAACCTTACCACAGAATGCATTGAATAGAAAGTAATGCATTCAAATCAAAGGAGTGTACAGTTGAATTTTGCTGATACCTACTATGTGCTAATATGATCTAAACATTGTTAGCGCACTAACCATATGTTTTAGAGTTGTCTGCAACCAATTTTATGAGCGTGCTACCTATGCAGCAGAAGTTACATTCAGTAACATTACCTTCTGTACACAGTGGAACTTTAGCCTTTGCAGAAGAAAACCAAGTCAATGGCTGTTCCACTGTAAATGGTACCAAGTAAGTTACTGAATTCAGCTTGCATTGGAGTATTCCATGTCACTGAGCTCTCTACATGCAATATCTGTACAGTTCCATACCACCCAGAGTAGTTATGTACACAACCTTACCACAGAATGAATTGAATAGAAAGTAATGCATTCAACTCAATGGAGTGTACAGTTGAATTTTGCTGATAACTACTATGTGCTGACATGATCTAAACATTGTTATCACACTAACCATATGATTTAGAGTTGTCTGCAACCAATTTTATGAGTGTGCTACCTGTTCTCCAGAAGTTACTTTCAGTAACATTACATTCTCTACACAGTGGAACTTTAGCCTTTGCAGAAGTAAACCAAGTCAATGGCTGTTGCACTGTAAATGGCACCAGGTAGGTTAGTGAATTCAGATTGCATTGGAGTATTCCATGGCACTGAGCACTCTGCATGCATTATCTGTACAGTTCCAAACCACCCAGAGTAGTTATGTTCACAACCTTACCACAGAATGAAAGCAAGGCATTCAACTCAATGGAGTGTACAGTTCAATTTTGCTGATAACTACTATGTGCTTACATGATGTAAACATTGTTAGCACACTATCCATATGATTTAGAGTTGTCTGCAACCAACTTTTTGAGTGTGCTACCTATGCAGCAGAAGTTACATTCAGTAACATTACCTTCTCTACAAAGTGGAACTTTAGCCTTTTCAGAAGTAAACCAAGTCAATGGCTGTTCCACTGAAATTGGTACCAGTTAGGTTTGTGAATTCACCTTGCATTGGAGTATTCCATGGCACTGGGCACTCTACATGCAAAATCTATACAGTTCCAAACCACCCAGAGTAGTTATGTACACAACCTTACCACAGAATACACTGAATAGAAAGTAATGCGTTCAACTGAATGGAGTATACAGTTCAATTTCGCTGATAACTACTATGTGCTGACATGTTGTAAACATAGTTAGCACACTATCCATATGATTTAGAGTTGTTTGCAACCAATTTTATGAGTGTGCTACCTATGCAGCAGAAGTTACTTTCAGTAACATTACCTTCTCTACACAGTGGAACTTTAGCCTTTGCAGAAGAAAACCAAGTCAATGGCTGTTCCACTGTAAATGGTACCAAGTAAGTTACTGAATTCAGCTTGCATTGGAGTATTCCATGTCACTGAGCTCTCTACATGCAATATCTGTACAGTTCCATACCACCCAGAGTAGTTATGTACACAAGCTTACCACAGAATGCATTGAATAGAAAGTAATGCATTCAAATCAAAGGAGTGTACAGTTGAATTTTGCTGATACCTACAATGTGCTAACATGATCTAAACATAGTTAGCGCGCTAACCATATGTTTTAGAGTTGTCTGCAACCAATTTTATGAGCGTGCTACCTATGGTCCAGAAGTTACTTTCAGTAACATTACCTTCACTGCACAGTGGAACGTTAGCCTTTTCAGAAGTAAACCAAGTCAATGGCTGTTCCACTGAAATTGGTACCAGTTAGGTTAGTGAATTCACCTTGCATTGGAGTATTCCATGGCACTGAGCACTCTACATGCAAAATCTATACATTTCCAAACCACCCAGAGTAGTTATGTACACAACCTTACCACAGAATACACTGAATAGAAAGTAATGCGTTCAACTGAATGGAGTATACAGTTCAATTTCGCTGATAACTACTATGTGCTGACATGTTGTAAACATTGTTAGCACACTATCCATATGATTTAGAGTTGTCTGCAACCAATTTTATGAGTGTGCTACCTATGCAGCAGAAGTTACTTTCAGTAACATTACCTTCTCTACACAGTGGAACTTTAGCCTTTGCAGAAGAAAACCAAGTCAATGGCTGTTCCACTGTAAATGTTACCAAGTAAGTTACTGAATTCAGCTTGCATTGGAGTATTCCATGTCACCGAGCTCTCTACATGCAATATCTGTACAGTTCCATACAACCCAGAGTAGTTATGTACACAAGCTTACCACAGAATGAATTGAATAGAAAGTAATGCATTCAACTGAATGGAGTGTACAGTTCAATTTTGCTGATAACTACTATGTGCTGACATGATCTAAACATTGTTATCACACTAACCATATGATTTAGATTTGTCTGCAACCAATTTTATGAGTGTGCTACCTAGTCTCCAGAAGTTACTTTCAGTAACATTACCTTCTCTACACAGTGGAACTTTAGCCTTTGCAGAAGAAAACCAAGTCAATGGCTGTTCCACTGTAAATGGTACCAAGTAAGTTACTGAATTCAGCTTGCATTGGAGTATTCCATGTCACTGAGCTCTCTACATGCAATATCTGTACAGTTCCATACCACCCAGAGTAGTTATGTACACAAGCTTACCACAAAATGCATTGAATAGAAAGTAATGCATTCAAATCAAAGGAGTGTACAGTTGAATTTTGCTGATACCTACAATGTGCTAACATGATCTAAACATTGTTAGCGCACTAACCATATGTTTTAGAGTTGTCTGCAACCAATTTTATGAGTGTGCTACCTATGCAGCAGAAGTTACTCTCAGTAACATTACCTTCTCTGCACAGTGGAACTTTAGCCTTTGCAGAAGTAAACCAAGTCAATGGCAGTTCCACTGTAAAGGGTAACAAGTAGGAAACTGAATTCAGCTTGCATTGGAATATTCCATGGCACTGCGCACTCTACATGCAATGTCTGTACAGTTCCAAACCACCCAGAGTAGTTATGTACACAACTTTACCACAGAATGAATTGAATAGAAAGTAATGCATTCAACTCATTGGAGTGTACAGTTGAATTTTGCTGATAACTACTATGTGCTGACATGATCTAAACATTGTTATCACACTAACCATATGATTTAGAGTTGTCTGCAACCAATTTTATGAGTGTGCTACCTGTTCTCCAGAAGTTACTTTAGGTAACATTACATTCTCTACACAGTGGAACTTTAGCCTTTGCAGAAGTAAACCAAGTCAATGGCTGTTGCACTGTAAATGGCACCAGGTAGGTTAGTGAATTCAGCTTGCATTGGAGTATTCCATGGCACTGAGCACTCTGCATGCATTATCTGTACAGTTCCAAACCACCCAGAGTAGTTATGTTCACAACCTTACCACAGAATGAAAGCAAGGCATTCAACTCAATGGAGTGTACAGTTCAATTTTGCTGATACCTACTATGTGCTAACATGATCTAAATATTGTTATCACACTAACCATATGATTTAGAGTTGTCTGCAACCAATTTTATGAGTGTGCTACCTATGCAGCAGAAGTTACAATCAGTAACTTTACCTTCTCTACACAGTGGAACTTTAGCCTTTGCAGAAGAAAACCAAGTCAATGGCTGTTCCACTGTAAATGGTACCAAGTACGTTACTGAATTCAGCTTGCATTGGAGTATTCCATGTCACCGAGCTCTCTACATGCAATATCTGTACAGTTCCATACCACCCAGAGTAGTTATGTACACAAGCTTACCACAGAAAGAATTGAATAGAAAGTAATGCATTCAACTGAATGGATTGTACAGTTCAACTTTGCTGATAACTACTATGTGCTGACATGATCTAAACATTGTTATCACACTAACCATATGATTTAGATTTGTCTGCAACCAATTTTATGAGTGTGCTACCTATTCTCCAGAAGTTACTTTCAGTAACATTACCTTCTCTACACAGTGGAACTTTAGCCTTGGCAGAATTAAACCAAGTCAATGGCTGTTCCACTGTAAATGGTACCAAGTAAGTTACTGAATTCAGCTTGCATTGGAGTATTCCATGTCACTGAGCTCTCTACATGCAATATCTGTACAGTTCCATACCACCCAGAGTAGTTATGTACACAAGCTTACCACAGAATGCATTGAATAGAAAGTAATGCATTCAAATCAAAGGAGTGTACAGTTGAATTTTGCTGATACCTACAATGTGCTAACATGATCTAAACATTGTTAGCACACTAACCATATGTTTTAGAGTTGTCTGCAACCAATTTTATGAGTGTGCTACCTATGCAGCAGAAGTTACATTCAGTAACATTACCTTCTCTACACAGTGGAACTTTAGCCTTTGCAGAAGTAAACCAAGTCAATGGCAGTTCCACTGTAAAGGGTAACAAGTAGGTTACTGAATTCAGCTTGCATTGGAATATTCCATGGCACTGCGCACTCTACATGCAATCTCTGTACAGTTCCAAATCACCCAGAGTAGTTATGTACACAACCTTACCACAGAATGAAATGAATAGAAAGTAATGCATTCAACTCAATGGAGTGTACAGTTGAATTTTGCTGATAACTACTATGTGCTGACATGATCTAAACATTGTTATCGCACTAACCATATGATTTAGAGTTGTCTGCAACCAATTTTATGAGTGTGCTACCTGTTCTCCAGAAGTTACTTTCAGTAACATTACATTCTCTACACAGTGGAACTTTAGCCTTTGCAGAAGTAAACCAAGTCAATGGCTGTTGCACTGTAAATGGCACCAGGTAGGTTAGTGAATTCACCTTGCATTGGAGTATTCCATGGCACTGAGCACTCTGCATGCAAAATCTAAACAGTTCCAAACCACCCAGAGTAGTTATGTGCACAACCTTACCACAGAATGCATTGAATGGAAAGTAATGCATTCAACTCAAAGGAGTGTACAGTTCAATTTTGCTGATAACTACTATGTGCTGACATGATCTAAACATTGTTAGCACACTATCCATATGATTTAGATTTGTCTGCAACGAATTTTATGAGTGTGCTACCTATGCAGCAGAAGTTACTTTCAGTAACATTACTTTCTCTACACAGTGGAACTTTAGCCTTTGCAGAAGTAAACCAAGTCAATGGCAGTTCCACTGTAAAGGGTAACAAGTAGGTTACTGAATTCAGCTTGCATTGGAATATTCCATGGCACTGCGCACTCTACATGCAATGTCTGTACAGTTCCAAACCACCCAGAGTAGTTATGTACACAACCTTACCACAGAATGAATTGAATAGAAAGTAATGCATTCAACTCAATGGAGTATACAGTTGAATTTTGCTGATAACTACTATGTGCTGACATGATCTAAACATTGTTATCACACTAACCATATGATTTAGAGTTGTCTGCAACCAATTTTATGAGTGTGCTACCTGTTCTCCAGAAGTTACTTTCAGTAACATTACATTCTCTACACAGTGGAACTTTAGCCTTTGCAGAAGTAAACCAAGTCAATGGCTGTTGCACTGTAAATGGCACCAGGTAGGTTAGTGAATTCACCTTGCATTGGAGTATTCCATGGCACTGAGCACTCTGCATGCATTATCTGTACAGTTCCAAACCACCCAGAGTAGTTATGTTCACAACCTTACCACAGAATGAAAGCAAGGCATTCAACTCAATGGAGTGTACAGTTCAATTTTGCTGATAACTACTATGTGCTGACATGATGTAAACATTGTTAGCACACTATCCATATGATTTAGAGTTGTCTGCAACCAATTTTTTGAGTGTGCTACCTATGCAGCAGAAGTTACTTTCAGTAACATTACCTTCTCTACACAGTGGAACTTTAGCCTTTGCAGAAGAAAACCAAGTCAATGGCTGTTCCACTGTAAATGGTACCAAGTAAGTTACTGAATTCAGCTTGCATTGGAGAATTCCATGTCACTGAGCTCTCTACATGCAATATCTGTACAGTTCCATACCACCCAGAGTAGTTATGTACACAAGCTTACCACAGAATGAATTGAATAGAAAGTAATGCATTCAAATCAAAGGTTTTGTACAGTTGAATTTTGCTGATACCTACAATGTGCTAACATGATCTAAACATTGTTAGCGCACTAACCATATGTTTTAGAGTTGTCTGCAACCAATTTTATGAGCGTGCTACCTATGGTCCAGAAGTTACTTTCAGTAACATTACCTTCACTGCACAGTGGAACTTTAGCCTTTTCAGAAGTAAACCAAGTCAATGGCTGTTCCACTGTAATTGGTACCAGTTAGGTTAGTGAATTCAACTTGCATTGGAGTATTCCATGGCACTGAGCACTCTACATGCAAAATCTATACAGTTCCAAACCACCCAGAGTAGTTATGTACACAACCTTACCACAGAATGCACTGAATAGAAAGTAATGCGTTCAACTGAAAGGAGTATACAGTTCAATTTCGCTGATAACTACTATGTGCTGACATGTGGTAAACATTGTTAGCACACTATCCATATGATTTAGAGTTGTCTGCAACCAATTTTCTGAGTGTGCTACCTATGCAGCAGAATTTACATTCAGTAACATTACCTTCTCTACACAGTGGAACTTTAGCCTTTGCAGAAGAAAACCAAGTCACTGGCTGTTCCACTGTAAATGGTACCAAGTAAGTTACTGAATTCAGCTTGCATTGGAGTATTCCATGTCACTGAGCTCTCTACATGCAATATCTGTACAGTTCCATACCACCCAGAGTAGTTATGTACACAACCTTACCACAGAATGAATTGAATAGAAAGTAATGCATTCAACTCAATGGAGTGTACAGTTGAATTTTGCTGATAACTACTATGTGCTGACATGATCTAAACATTGTTATCACACTAACCATATGATTTAGAGTTGTCTGCAACCAATTTTATGAGTGTGCTACCTGTTCTCCAGAAGTTACTTTCAGTAACATTACATTCTCTACACAGTGGAACTTTAGCCTTTGCAGAAGTAAACCAAGTCAATGGCTGTTGCACTGTAAATGGCACCAGGTAGGTTAGTGAATTCACCTTGCATTGGAGTATTCCATGGCACTGAGCACTCTGCATGCATTATCTGTACAGTTCCAAACCACCCAGAGAAGTTATGTTCACAACCTTACCACAGAATGAAAGCAAGGCATTCAACTCAACGGAGTGTACAGTTCAATTTTGCTGATAACTACTATGTGCTGACATGATCTAAACATTGTTAGCACACTATCCATATGATTTAGATTTGTCTGCAACGAATTTTATGAGTGTGCTACCTATGCAGCAGAAGTTACTTTCAGTAACATTACTTTCTCTACACAGTGGAACTTTAGCCTTTGCAGAAGTAAACCAAGTCAATGGCAGTTCCACTGTAAAGGGTAACAAGTAGGTTACTGAATTCAGCTTGCATTGGAATATTCCATGGCACTGCGCACTCCACATGCAATGTCTGTACAGTTCCAAACCACCCAGAGTAGTTATGTACACAACCTTACCACAGAATGAATTGAATAGAAAGTAATGCATTCAACTCAATGGAGTGTACAGTTGAATTTTGATGATAACTACTATGTGCTGACATGATCTAAACATTGTTATCACACTAACCATATGATTTAGAGTTGTCTGCAACCAATTTTATGAGTGTGCTACCTGTTCTCCAGAAGTTACTTTCAGTAACATTACATTCCCTACACAGTGGAACTTTAGCCTTTGCAGATGTAAACCAAGTCAATGGCTGTTGCACTGTAAATGGCACCAGGTAGGTTAGTGAATTCAGCTTGCATTGGAGTATTCCATGGCACTGAGCACTCTACATGCAAAATCTATACAGTTCCAAACCACCCAGAGTAGTTATGTACACAACCTTACCACAGAATGCACTGAATAGAAAGTAATGCGTTCAACTGAAAGGAGTATACAGTTCAATTTCGCTGATAACTACTATGTGCTGACATGTGGTAAACATTGTTAGCACACTATCCATATGATTTAGAGTTGTCTGCAACCAATTTTCTGAGTGTGCTACCTATGCAGCAGAATTTACATTCAGTAACATTACCTTCTCTACACAGTGGAACTTTAGCCTTTGCAGAAGAAAACCAAGTCAATGGCTGTTCCACTGTAAATGGTACCAAGTAAGTTACTGAATTCAGCTTGCATTGGAGTATTCCATGTCACTGAGCTCTCTACATGCAATATCTGTACAGTTCCATACCACACAGAGTAGTTATGTACACAACCTTACCACAGAATGAATTGAATAGAAAGTAATGCATTCAACTCAATGGAGTGTACAGTTGAATTTTGCTGATAACTACTATGTGCTGACATGATCTAAACATTGTTATCACACTAACCATATGATTTAGAGTTGTCTGCAACCAATTTTATGAGTGTGCTACCTGTTCTCCAGAAGTTACTTTCAGTAACATTACATTCTCTACACAGTGGAACTTTAGCCTTTGCAGAAGTAAACCAAGTCAATGGCTGTTGCACTGTAAATGGCACCAGGTAGGTTAGTGAATTCACCTTGCATTGGAGTATTCCATGGCACTGAGCACTCTGCATGCATTATCTGTACAGTTCCAAACCACCCAGAGAAGTTATGTTCACAACCTTACCACAGAATGAAAGCAAGGCATTCAACTCAACGGAGTGTACAGTTCAATTTTGCTGATAACTACTATGTGCTGACATGATCTAAACATTGTTAGCACACTATCCATATGATTTAGATTTGTCTGCAACGAATTTTATGTGTGTGCTACCTATGCAGCAGAAGTTACTTTCAGTAACATTACTTTCTCTACACAGTGGAACTTTAGCCTTTGCAGAAGTAAACCAAGTCAATGGCAGTTCCACTGTAAAGGGTAACAAGTAGGTTACTGAATTCAGCTTGCATTGGAATATTCCATGGCACTGCGCACTCTACATGCAATGTCTGTACAGTTCCAAACCACCCAGAGTAGTTATGTACACAACCTTACCACAGAATGAATTGAATAGAAAGTAATGCATTCAACTCAATGGAGTGTACAGTTGAATTTTGCTGATAACTACTATGTGCTGACATGATCTAAACATTGTTATCACACTAACCATATGATTTAGAGTTGTCTGCAACCAATTTTATGAGTGTGCTACCTGTTCTCCAGAAGTTACTTTCAGTAACATTACATTCCCTACACAGTGGAACTTTAGCCTTTGCAGAAGTAAACCAAGTCAATGGCTGTTGCACTGTAAATGGCACCAGGTAGGTTAGTGAATTCACCTTGCATTGGAGTATTCCATGGCACTGAGCACTCTGCATGCATTATCTGTACAGTTCCAAACCACCCAGAGTAGTTATGTTCACAACCTTACCACAGAATGAAAGCAAGGCATTCAACTCAATGGAGTGTACAGTTCAATTTTGCTGATAACTACTATGTGCTGACATGATGTAAACATTGTTAGCACACTATCCATATGATTTAGAGTTGTCTGCAACCAATTTTTTGAGTGTGCTACCTATGCAGCAGAAGTTACATTCAGTAACATTACCTTCTCTACACAGTGGAACGTTAGCCTTTGCAGAAGAAAACCAAGTCAATGGCTGTTCCACTGTAAATGGTACCAAGTAAGTTACTGAATTCAGCTTGCATTGGAGTATTCCATGTCACTGAGCTCTCTACATGCAATATCTGTACAGTTCCATACCACCCAGAGTAGTTATGTACACAAGCTTACCACAGAATGCATTGAATAGAAAGTAATGCATTCAAATCAAAGGAGTGTACAGTTGAATTTTGCTGATACCTACAATGTGCTAACATGATCTAAACATTGTTATCGCACTAACCATATGTTTTAGAGTTGTCTGCAACCAATTTTATGAGCGTGCTACCTATGGTCCAGAAGTTACTTTCAGTAACATTACCTTCACTGCACAGTGGAACTTTAGCCTTTTCAGAAGTAAACCAAGTCAATGGCTGTTCCACTGAAATTGGTACCAGTTAGGTTAGTGAATTCACCTTGCATTGGAGTATTCCATGGCACTGAGCACTCTACATGCAAAATCTATACAGTTCCAAACCACCCAGAGAGTTATGTACACAACCTTACCACAGAATACACTGAAGAGAAAGTAATGCGTTCAACTGAATGGAGTATACAGTTCAATTTCGCTGATAACTACTATGTGCTGACATGTTGTAAACATTGTTAGCACACTATCCATATGATTTAGAGTTGTCTGCAACCAATTTTATGAGCGTGCTACCTATGGTCCAGAAGTTACTTTCAGTAACATTACCTTCACTGCACAGTGTAACTTTAGCCTTTTCAGAAGTAAACCAAGTCAATGGCTGTTCCACTGTAATTGGTACCAGTTAGGTTAGTGAATTCAACTTGCATTGGAGTATTCCATGGCACTGAGCACTCTACATGCAAAATCTATACAGTTCCAAACCACCCAGAGTATTTATGTGCACAACCTTACCACAGAATGCATTGAATGGAAAGTAATGCATTCAATTCAAAGGAGTGTACAGTTCAATTTTGCTGATAACTACTATGTGCTGACATGTTGTAAACATTGTTAGCACACTATCCATATGATTTAGAGTTGTCTGCAACCAATTTTATGAGTGTGCTACCTATGCAGCAGAAGTTACTTTCAGTAACATTACCTTCTCTACACAGTGGAACTTTAGCCTTTGCAGAAGAAAACCAAGTCAATGGCTGTTCCACTGTAAATGTTACCAAGTAAGTTACTGAATTCAGCTTGCATTGGAGTATTCCATGTCACCGAGCTCTCTACATGCAATATCTGTACAGTTCCATACCACCCAGAGTAGTTATGTACACAAGCTTACCACAGAATGAATTGAATAGAAAGTAATGCATTCAACTGAATGGAGTGTACAGTTCAATTTTGCTGATAACTACTATGTGCTGACATGATCTAAACATTGTTATCACACTAACCATATGATTTAGATTTGTCTGCAACCAATTTTATGAGTGTGCTACCTAGTCTCCAGAAGTTACTTTCAGTAACATTACCTTCTCTACACAGTGGAACTTTAGCCTTTGCAGAAGAAAACCAAGTCAATGGCTGTTCCACTGTAAATGGTACCAAGTAAGTTACTGAATTCAGCTTGCATTGGAGTATTCCATGTCACTGAGCTCTCTACATGCAATATCTGTACAGTTCCATACCACCCAGAGTAGTTATGCACACAAGCTTACCACAGAATGAATTGAATAGAAAGTAATGCATTCAACTGAATGGAGTGTACAGTTCAATTTTGCTGATAACTACTATGTGCTGACATGATCTAAACATTGTTAGCGCACTAACCATATGTTTTAGAGTTGTCTGCAACCAATTTTATGAGTGTGCTACCTATGCAGCAGAAGTTACTTTCAGTAACATTACCTTCTCTGCACAGTGGAACTTTAGCCTTTGCAGAAGTAAACCAAGTCAATGGCAGTTCCACTGTAAAGGGTAACAAGTAGGAAACTGAATTCAGCTTGCATTGGAATATTCCATGGCACTGCGCACTCTACATGCAATGTCTGTACAGTTCCAAACCACCCAGAGTAGTTATGTACTCAACTGTACCACAGAATGAATTGAATAGAAAGTAATGCATTCAACTCAATGGAGTGTACAGTTGAATTTTGCTGATAACTACTATGTGCTGACATGATCTAAACATTGTTATCACACTAACCATATGATTTAGAGTTGTCTGCAACCAATGTTATGAGTGTGCTACCTGTTCTCCAGAAGTTACTTTCAGTAACATTACATTCTCTACACAGTGGAACTTTAGCCTTTGCAGAAGTAAACCAAGTCAATGGCTGTTGCACTGTAAATGGCACCAGTTAGGTTAGTGAATTCACCTTGCATTGGAGTATTCCATGGCACTGAGCACTCTACATGCAAAATCTATACAGTTCCAAACCACCCAGAGTAGTTATGTACACAACCTTACCACAGAATACACTGAATAGAAATTAATGCGTTCAACTGAATGGAGTATACAGTTCAATTTCGCTGATAACTACTATGTGCTGACATGTTGTAAACATTGTTAGCACACTATCCATATGATTTAGAGTTGTCTGCAACCAATTTTATGAGTGTGCTACCTATGCAGCAGAAGTTACTTTCAGTAACATTACCTTCTCTACACAGTGGAACTTTAGCCTTTGCAGAAGAAAACCAAGTCAATGGCTGTTCCACTGTAAATGTTACCAAGTAAGTTACTGAATTCAGCTTGCATTGGAGTATTCCATGTCACCGAGCTCTCTACATGCAATATCTGTACAGTTCCATACCACCCAGAGTAGTTATGTACACAAGCTTACCACAGAATGAATTGAATAGAAAGTAATGCATTCAACTGAATGGAGTGTACAGTTCAATTTTGCTGATAACTACTACGTGCTGACATGATCTAAACATTGTTATCACACTAACCGTATGATTTAGAGTTGTCTGCAACCAATTTTATGAGTGTGCTACCTAAGTCTCCAGAAGTTACTTTCAGTAACATTACCTTCTCTACACAGTGGAACTTTAGCCTTTGCAGAAGAAAACCAAGTCAATGGCTGTTCCACTGTAAATGGTACCAAGTAAGTTACTGAATTCAGCTTGCATTGGAGTATTCCATGTCACTGAGCTCTCTACATGCAATATCTGTACAGTTCCATACCACCCAGAGTAGTTATGTACACAAGCTTACCACAGAATGCATTGAATAGAAAGTAATGCATTCAAATCAAAGGAGTGTACAGTTGAATTTTGCTGATACCTACAATGTGCTAACATGATCTAAACATTGTTAGCGCACTAACCATATGTTTTAGAGTTGTCTGCAACCAATTTTATGAGCGTGCTACCTATGGTCCAGAAGTTACTTTCAGTAACATTACCTTCACTGCACAGTGGAACTTTAGCCTTTTCAGAAGTAAACCAAGTCAATGGCTGTTCCACTGAAATTGGTACCAGTTAGGTTAGTGAATTCAACTTGCATTGGAGTATTCCATGGCACTGAGCACTCTACATGCAAAATCTATACAGTTCCAAACCACCCAGAGTAGTTATGTACACAACCTTACCACAGAATACACTGAATAGAAAGTAATGCGTTCAACTGAATGGAGTATACAGTTCAATTTCGCTGATAACTACTATGTGCTGACATGTTGTAAACATTGTTAGCACACTATCCATATGATTTAGAGTTGTCTGCAACCAATTTTATGAGTGTGCTACCTATGCAGCAGAAGTTACTTTCAGTAACATTACCTTCTCTACACAGTGGAACTTTAGCCTTTGCAGAAGAAAACCAAGTCAATGGCTGTTCCACTGTAAATGTTACCAAGTAAGTTACTGAATTCAGCTTGCATTGGAGTACTCCATGTCACCGAGCTCTCTACATGCAATATCTGTACAGTTCCATACCACCCAGAGTAGTTATGCACACAAGCTTACCACAGAATGAATTGAATAGAAAGTAATGCATTCAACTGAATGGAGTGTACAGTTCAATTTTGCTGATAACTACTATGTGCTGACATGATCTAAACATTGTTATCACACTAACCATATGATTTAGATTTGTCTGCAACCAATTTTATGAGTGTGCTACCTAGTCTCCAGAAGTTACTTTCAGTAACATTACCTTCTCTACACAGTGGAACTTTAGCCTTTGCAGAAGAAAACCAAGTCAATGGCTGTTCCACTGTAAATGGTACCAAGTAAGTTACTGAATTCAGCTTGCATTGGAGTATTCCATGTCACTGAGCTCTCTACATGCAATATCTGTACAGTTCCATACCACCCAGAGTAGTTATGTACACAAGCTTACCACAAAATGCATTGAATAGAAAGTAATGCATTCAAATCAAAGGAGTGTACAGTTGAATTTTGCTGATACCTACAATGTGCTAACATGATCTAAACATTGTTAGCGCACTAACCATATGTTTTAGAGTTTTCTGCAACCAATTTTATGAGTGTGCTACCTATGCAGCAGAAGTTACTTTCAGTAACATTACCTTCTCTGCACAGTGGAACTTTAGCCTTTGCAGAAGTAAACCAAGTCAATGGCAGTTCCACTGTAAAGGGTAACAAGTAGGAAACTGAATTCAGCTTGCATTGGAATATTCCATGGCACTGCGCACTCTACATGCAATGTCTGTACAGTTCCAAACCACCCAGAGTAGTTATGTACACAACTTTACCACAGAATGAACTGAATAGAAAGTAATGCATTCAACTCAATGGAGTGTACAGTTGAATTTTGTTGATAACTACTATGTGCTGACATGATCTAAACATTGTTATCACACTAACCATATGATTTAGAGTTGTCTGCAACCAATTTTATGAGTGTGCTACCTGTTCTCCAGAAGTTACTTTCAGTAACATTACATTCTCTACACAGTGGAACTTTAGCCTTTGCAGAAGTAAACCAAGTCAATGGATGTTGCACTGTAAATGGCACCAGGTAGGTTAGTGAATTCAGCTTGCATTGGAGTATTCCATGGCACTGAGCACTCTGCATGCATTATCTGTACAGTTCCAAACCACCCAGAGTAGTTATGTTCACAACCTTACCACAGAATGAAAGCAAGGCATTCAACTCAATGGAGTGTACAGTTCAATTTTGCTGATACCTACTATGTGCTAACATGATCTAAACATTGTTATCACACTAACCATATGATTTAGAGTTGTCTGCAACCAATTTTATGAGTGTGCTACCTATGCAGCAGAAGTTACAATCAGTAACTTTACCTTCTCTACACAGTGGAACTTTAGCCTTTGCAGAAGAAAACCAAGTCAATGGCTGTTCCACTGTAAATGGTACCAAGTAAGTTACTGAATTCAGCTTGCATTGGAGTATTCCATGTCACCGAGCTCTCTACATGCAATATCTGTACAGTTCCATACCACCCAGAGTAGTTATGTACACAAGCTTACCACAGAATGAATTGAATAGAAAGTAATGCATTCAACTGAATGGAGTGTACAGTTCAATTTTGCTGATAACTACTATGTGCTGACATGATCTAAACATTGTTAGCACACTATCCATATGATTTAGAGTTGTCTGCAACCAATTTTATGAGTGTGCTACCTATGCAGCAGAAGTTACTTTCAGTAACATTACCTTCTGTACACAATGGAACTTTAGCCTTTGCAGAAGAAAACCAAGTCAATGGCTGTTCCACTGTAAATGGTACCAAGTAAGTTACTGAATTCAGCTTGCATTGGAGTATTCCATGTCACTGAGCTCTCTACATGCAATATCTGTACAGTTCCATACCACCCAGAGTAGTTATGTACACAAGCTTACCACAGAATGCATTGAATAGAAAGTAATGCATTCAAATCAAAGGAGTGTACAGTTGAATTTTGCTGATACCTACAATGTGCTAACATGATCTAAACATTGTTAGCACACTAACCATATGTTTTAGAGTTGTCTGCAACCAATTTTATGAGTGTGCTACCTATGCAGCAGAAGTTACTTTCAGTAACATTACCTTCTCTACACAGTGGAACTTTAGCCTTTGCAGAAGTAAACCAAGTCAATGGCAGTTCCACTGTAAAGGGTAACAAGTAGGTTACTGAATTCAGCTTGCATTGGAATATTCCATGGCACTGCGCACTCTACATGCAATGTCTGTACAGTTCCAAACCACCCAGAGTAGTTATGTACACAACCTTACCACAGAATGAATTGAATAGAAAGTAATGCATTCAACTCAATGGAGTGTACAGTTGAATTTTGCTGATAACTACTATGTGCTGACATGATCTAAACATTGTTATCGCACTAACCATATGATTTAGAGTTGTCTGCAACCAATTTTATGAGTGTGCTTCCTGTTCTCCAGAAGTTACTTTCAGTAACATTACATTCTCTACACAGTGGAACTTTAGCCTTTGCAGAAGTAAACCAAGTCAATGGCTGTTGCACTGTAAATGGCACCAGGTAGGTTAGTGAATTCACCTTGCATTGGAGTATTCCATGGCACTGAGCACTCTGCATGCAAAATCTAAACAGTTCCAAACCACCCAGAGTAGTTATGTGCACAACCTTACCACAGAATGCATTGAATGGAACGTAATGCATTCAACTCAAAGGAGTGTACAGTTCAATTTTGCTGATAACTACTATGTGCTGACATGATGTAAACATTGTTAGCACACTATCCATATGATTTAGAGTTGTCTGCAACCAATTTTATGAGTGTGCTACCTATGCAGCAGAAGTTACTTTCAGTAACATTACCTTCTGTACACAGTGGAACTTTAGCCTTTGCAGAAGAAAACCAAGTCAATGACTGTTCCACTGTAAATGGTACCAAGTAAGTTACTGAATTCAGCTTGCATTGGAGTATTCCATGTCACTGAGCACTCTACATGCAATATCTGTACAGTTCCATACCACCCAGAGTAGTTATGTACACAAGCTTACCACAGAATGCATTGAATAGAAAGTAATGCATTCAAATCAAAGGAGTGTACAGTTGAATTTTGCTGATACCTACAATGTGCTAACATGATCTAAACATTGTTAGCACACTAACCATATGTTTTAGAGTTGTCTGCAACCAATTTTATGAGTGTGCTACCTATGCAGCAGAAGTTACTTTCAGTAACATTACCTTCTCTACACAGTGGAACTTTAGCCTTTGCAGAAGTAAACCAAGTCAATGGCAGTTCCACTGTAAAGGGTAACAAGTAGGTTACTGAATTCAGCTTGCATTGGAATATTCCATGGCACTGCGCACTCTACATGCAATGTCTGTACAGTTCCAAACCACCCAGAGTAGTTATGTACACAACCTTACCACAGAATGAATTGAATAGAAAGTAATCCATTCAACTCAATGGAGTGTACAGTTGAATTTTGCTGATAACTACTATGTGCTGACATGATCTAAACATTGTTATCGCACTAACCATATGATTTAGAGTTGTCTGCAACCAATTTTATGAGTGTGCAACCTGTTCTCCAGAAGTTACTTTCAGTAACATTACATTCTCTACACAGTGGAACTTTAGCCTTTGCAGAAGTAAACCAAGTCAATGGCTGTTCCACTGTAAATTGCACCAGGTAGGTTAGTGAATTCAGCTTGCATTGGAGTATTCCATGGCACTGAGCACTCTGCATGCATTATCTGTACAGTTCCAAACCACCCAGAGTAGTTATGTTCACAACCTTACCACAGAATGAAAGCAAGGTATTCAACTCAATGGAGTGTACAGTTCAATTTTGCTGATAACTACTATGTGCTGACATGATCTAAACATTGTTAGCACACTATCCATATGATTTAGATTTGTCTGCAACCAATTTTATGAGTGTGCTACCTATGCAGCAGAAGTTACTTTCAGTAACATTACCTTCTCTACACAGTGGAACTTTAGCCTTTGCAGAAGTAAACCAAGTCAATGGCTGTTCCACTGTAAATGGTACCAGGTAGGTTCGTGAATTCACCTTGCATTGGAGTATTCCATGGCACTGAGCACTCTACATGCAAAATCTATACATTTCCAAACCACCCAGAGTAGTTATGTACACAACCTTACCACAGAATACACTGAATAGAAAGTAATGCGTTCAACTGAATGGAGTATACAGTTCAATTTCGCTGATAACTACTATGTGCTGACATGTTGTAAACATTGTTAGCACACTATCCATATGATTTAGAGTTGTCTGCAACCAATTTTATGAGTGTGCTACCTATGCAGCAGAAGTTACATTTAGTAACATTACCTTCTCTACACAGTGGAACTTTAGCCTTTGCAGAAGAAAACCAAGTCAATGGCTGTTCCACTGTAAATGGTACCAAGTAAGTTACTGAATTCAGCTTGCATTGGAGTATTCCATGGCACTGAGCACTCTGCATGCATTATCTGTACAGTTCCAAACCACCCAGAGTAGTTATGTTCACAACCTTACCACAGAATGAAAGCAAGGCATTCAACTCAATGGAGTGTACAGTTCAATTTTGCTGATACCTACTATGTGCTAACATGATCTAAACATTGTTATCACACTAACCATATGATTTAGAGTTGTCTGCAACCAATTTTATGAGTGTGCTACCTATGCAGCAGAAGTTACAATCAGTAACTTTACCTTCTCTACACAGTGGAACTTTAGCCTTTGCAGAAGAAAACCAAGTCAATGGCTGTTCCACTGTAAATGGTACCAAGTAAGTTACTGAATTCAGCTTGCATTGGAGTATTCCATGTCACCGAGCTCTCTACATGCAATATCTGTACAGTTCCATACCACCCAGAGTAGTTATGTACACAAGCTTACCACAGAATGAATTGAATAGAAAGTAATGCATTCAACTGAATGGAGTGTACAGTTCAATTTTGCTGATAACTACTATGTGCTGACATGATCTAAACATTGTTATCGCACTAACCATATGATTTAGATTTGTCTGCAACCAATTTTATGAGTGTGCTACCTATTCTCCAGAAGTTACTTTCAGTAACATTACCTTCTCTACACAGTGGAACTTTAGCCTTTGCAGAATTAAACCAAGTCAAAGGCTGATCCTCTGTAAATGGTACCAGGTAGGTAAGTGAATTCACCTTGCATTGGAGTATTCCATGGCACTGAGCACTCTACATGCAAAATCTAAACAGTTCCAAACCACCCAGAGTAGTTATGTGCACAACCTTACCACAGAATGCATTGAATGGAAAGTAATGCATTCAACTCAAAGGAGTGTACAGTTCAATTTTGCTGATAACTACAATGTGCTGACATGATGTAAACATTGTTAGCACACTATCCATATGATTTAGAGTTGTCTGCAACCAATTTTATGAGTGTGCTACCTATGCAGCAGAAGTTACTTTCAGTAACATTACCTTCTGTACACAATGGAACTTTAGCCTTTGCAGAAGAAAACCAAGTCAATGGCTGTTCCACTGTAAATGGTACCAAGTAAGTTACTGAATTCAGCTTGCATTGGAGTATTCCATGTCACTGAGCTCTCTACATGCAATATCTGTACAGTTCCATACCACCCAGAGTAGTTATGTACACAAGCTTACCACAGAATGCATTGAATAGAAAGTAATGCATTCAAATCAAAGGAGTGTACAGTTGAATTTTGCTGATACCTACAATGTGCTAACATGATCTAAACATTGTTAGCACACTAACCATATGTTTTAGAGTTGTCTGCAACCAATTTTATGAGTGTGCTACCTATGCAGCAGAAGTTACTTTCAGTAACATTACCTTCTCTACACAGTGGAACTTTAGCCTTTGCAGAAGTAAACCAAGTCAATGGCAGTTCCACTGTAAAGGGTAACAAGTAGGTTACTGAATTCAGCTTGCATTGGAATATTCCATGGCACTGTGCACTCTACATGCAATGTCTGTACAGTTCCAAACCACCCAGAGTAGTTATGTACACAACCTTACCACAGAATGAATTGAATAGAAAGTAATGCATTCAACTCAATGGAGTGTACAGTTGAATTTTGCTGATAACTACTATGTGCTGACATGATCTAAACATTGTTATCGCACTAACCATATGATTTAGAGTTGTCTGCAACCAATTTTATGAGTGTGCTTCCTGTTCTCCAGAAGTTACTTTCAGTAACATTACATTCTCTACACAGTGGAACTTTAGCCTTTGCAGAAGTAAACCAAGTCAATGGCTGTTGCACTGTAAATGGCACCAGGTAGGTTAGTGAATTCACCTTGCATTGGAGTATTCCATGGCACTGAGCACTCTGCATGCAAAATCTAAACAGTTCCAAACCACCCAGAGTAGTTATGTGCACAACCTTACCACAGAATGCATTGAATGGAAAGTAATGCATTCAACTCAAAGGAGTGTACAGTTCAATTTTGCTGATAACTACTATGTGCTGACATGATGTAAACATTGTTAGCACACTATCCATATGATTTAGAGTTGTCTGCAACCAATTTTATGAGTGTGCTACCTATGCAGCAGAAGTTACTTTCAGTAACATTACCTTCTGTACACAGTGGAACTTTAGCCTTTGCAGAAGAAAACCAAGTCAATGACTGTTCCACTGTAAATGGTACCAAGTAAGTTACTGAATTCAGCTTGCATTGGAGTATTCCATGTCACTGAGCACTCTACATGCAATATCTGTACAGTTCCATACCACCCAGAGTAGTTATGTACACAAGCTTACCACAGAATGCATTGAATAGAAAGTAATGCATTCAAATCAAAGGAGTGTACAGTTGAATTTTGCTGATACCTACAATGTGCTAACATGATCTAAACATTGTTAGCACACTAACCATATGTTTTAGAGTTGTCTGCAACCAATTTTATGAGTGTGCTACCTATGCAGCAGAAGTTACTTTCAGTAACATTACCTTCTCTACACAGTGGAACTTTAGCCTTTGCAGAAGTAAACCAAGTCAATGGCAGTTCCACTGTAAAGGGTAACAAGTAGGTTACTGAATTCAGCTTGCATTGGAATATTCCATGGCACTGCGCACTCTACATGCAATGTCTGTACAGTTCCAAACCACCCAGAGTAGTTATGTACACAACCTTACCACAGAATGAATTGAATAGAAAGTAATCCATTCAACTCAATGGAGTGTACAGTTGAATTTTGCTGATAACTACTATGTGCTGACTTGATCTAAACATTGTTATCGCACTAACCATATGATTTAGAGTTGTCTGCAACCAATTTTATGAGTGTGCAACCTGTTCTCCAGAAGTTACTTTCAGTAACATTACATTCTCTACACAGTGGAACTTTAGCCTTTGCAGAAGTAAACCAAGTCAATGGCTGTTCCACTGTAAATTGCACCAGGTAGGTTAGTGAATTCAGCTTGCATTGGAGTATTCCATGGCACTGAGCACTCTGCATGCATTATCTGTACAGTTCCAAACCACCCAGAGTAGTTATGTTCACAACCTTACCACAGAATGAAAGCAAGGTATTCAACTCAATGGAGTGTACAGTTCAATTTTGCTGATAACTACTATGTGCTGACATGATCTAAACATTGTTAGCACACTATCCATATGATTTAGATTTGTCTGCAACCAATTTTATGAGTGTGCTACCTATGCAGCAGAAGTTACTTTCAGTAACATTACCTTCTCTACACAGTGGAACTTTAGCCTTTGCAGAAGTAAACCAAGTCAATGGCTGTTCCACTGTAAATGGTACCAGGTAGGTTCGTGAATTCACCTTGCATTGGAGTATTCCATGGCACTGAGCACTCTACATGCAAAATCTATACATTTCCAAACCACCCAGAGTAGTTATGTGCACAACCTTAGCAAAGATTGCATTGAATGGAAAGTAATGCATTCAACTCAAAGGAGTGCACAGTTCAATTTTGCTGATAGCTACTATGTGCTGACATGATGTAAACATTGTTAGCACACTATCCATATGATTTAGAGTTGTCTGCAACCAATTTTATGAGTGTGCTACCTATGCAGCAGAAGTTACTTTCAGTAACATTACCTTCTCTACACAGTGGAACTTTAGCCTTTGCAGAAGTAGACCAAGTCAATGGCTGTTCCACTGTAAATGGTACCAGGTAGGTTAGTGAATTCACCTTGCATTGGAGTATTCCATGGCACTGAGCACTCTACATGCAAAATCTATACAGTTCCAAACCACCCAGAGTAGTTATGTACACAACCTTACCACAGAATACACTGAATAGAAAGTAATGCGTTCAACTGAATGGAGTATACAGTTCAATTTCGCTGATAACTACTATGTGCTGACATGTTGTAAACATTGTTAGCACACTATCCATATGATTTAGAGTTGTCTGCAACCAATTTTATGAGTGTGCTACCTATGCAGCAGAAGTTACATTTAGTAACATTACCTTCTCTACACAGTGGAACTTTAGCCTTTGCAGAAGAAAACCAAGTCAATGGCTGTTCCACTGTAAATGGTACCAAGTAAGTTACTGAATTCAGCTTGCATTGGAGTATTCCATGTCACCGAGCTCTCTACATGCAATATCTGTACAGTTCCATACCACCCAGAGTAGTTATGTACACAGGCTTACCACAGAATGAATTGAATAGAAAGTAATGCATTCAACTGAATGGAGTGTAAAGTTCAATTTTGCTGATAACTAATATGTGTTGACATGATCTAAACATTGTTATCACACTAACCATATGATTTAGATTTCTCTGCAACCAATTTTATGAGTGTGCTACCTATTCTCCAGAAGTTACTTTCAGTAACATTACCTTCTCTACACAGTGGAACTTTAGCCTTTGCAGAATTAAACCAAGTCAAAGGCTGTTCCACTGTAAATGGTACCAGGTAGGTAAGTGAATTCACCTTGCATTGGAGTATTCCATGGCACTGAGCACTCTACATGCAAAATCTATACAGTTCCAAACCACCCAGAGTATTTATGTGCACAACCTTACCACAGAATGCATTGAATGGAAAGTAATGCATTCAATTCAAAGGAGTGTACAGTTCAATTTTGCTGATAACTACTATGTGCTGACATGATGTAAACATTGTTAGCACACTATCCATATGATTTAGAGTTGTCTGCAACCAATTTTATGAGTGTGCTACCTATGCAGCAGAAGTTACTTTCAGTAACATTACCTTCTCTACACAGTGGAACTTTAGCCTTTGCAGAAGAAAACCAAGTCAATGGCAGTTCCACTGTAAAGGGTAACAAGTAGGTTACTGAATTCAGCTTGCATTGGAATATTCCATGGCACTGTGCACTCTACATGCAATGTCTGTACAGTTCCAAACCACCCAGAGTAGTTATGTACACAACCTTACCACAGAATGAATTGAATAGAAAGTAATGCATTCAACTCAATGGAGTGTACAGTTGAATTTTGCTGATAACTACTATGTGCTGACATGATCTAAACATTGTTATCGCACTAACCATATGATTTAGAGTTGTCTGCAACCAATTTTATGAGTGTGCTACCTGTTCTCCAGAAGTTACTTTCAGTAACATTACATTCTCTACACAGTGGAACTTTAGCCTTTGCAGAAGTAAACCAAGTCAATGGCTGTTGCACTGTAAATGGCACCAGGTAGGTTAGTGAATTTAGCTTGCATTGGAGTATTCCATGGCACTGAGCACTCTGCATGCATTATCTGTACAGTTCCAAACCACCCAGAGTAGTTATGTTCACAACCTTACCACAGAATGAAAGCAAGGCATTCAACTCAATGGAGTGTACAGTTCAATTTTGCTTATAACTACTATGTGCTGACATGATCTAAACATTGTTAGCACACTATCCATATGATTTAGAGTTGTCTGCAACCAATTTTATGAGTGTGCTACCTATGCAGCAGAAGTTACTTTCAGTAACATTACCTTCTCTACACAGTGGAACTTTAGCCTTTGCAGAAGTAAACCAAGTCAATGGCAGTTCCACTGTAAAGGGTAACAAGTAGGTTACTGAATTCAGCTTGCATTGGAGTATTCCATGGCACTGCGCACTCTACATGCAATGTCTGTACAGTTCCAAACCACCCAGAGTAGTTATGTACACAACCTTACCACAGAATGAATTGAATAGAAAGTAATGCATTCAACTCAATGGAGTGTACAGTTCAATTTTGCTGATAACTACTATGTGCTGACATGATCTAAACATTGTTATCACACTAACCATATGATTTAGAGTTGTCTGCAACCAATTTTATGAGTGTGCTACCTGTTCTCCAGAAGTTACTTTCAGTAACATTACATTCTCTACACAGTGGAACTTTAGCCTTTGCAGAAGTAAACCAAGTCAATGGCTGTTGCACTGTAAATGGTACCAGGTAGGTTAGTGAATTCACCTTGCATTGGAGTATTCCATGGCTCTGAGCGCTCTGCATGCATTATCTGTACAGTTCCAAACCACCCAGAGTAGTTATGTTCACAACCGTACCACAGAATGAAAGCAATGCATTCAACTCAATGGAGTGTACAGTTCAATTTTGCTGATAACTACTATGTGCTGACATGATCTAAACTTTGTTATCACACTAACCATATGATTTAGATTTGTCTGCAACCAATTTTATGAGTGTGCTACCTATTCTCCAGAAGTTACTTTCAGTAACATTACATTCTCTACACAGAGGTACTTTAGCCTTTGCAGAAGTAAACCAAGTCAATGGCTGTTCCACTGTAAATGGTACCAAGTAGGTTACTGAATTCAGCTTGCATTGGAGTATTCCATGGCACTGAGCACTCTACATGCAATATCTGTACAGTTCCAAACAACCCAGAGTAGTTATGTACACAACCTTACCACAGAATGCATTGAATAGAAAGTAATGCGTTCAACTCAATGGAGTATACAGTTCAATTTCGCTGATTACTACTAAGTGCTGACATGTTGTAAACATTGTTAGCACACTATCCATATGATTTAGAGTTGTCTGCAACCAATTTTATGAGTGTGCTACCTATTCTCCTGAAGTTACTTTCAGTAACATTACATTCCCTACACAGTGGAACTTTAGCCTTTGCAGAAGTAAACCAAGTCAATGGCTGTTCCACTGTAAATGGTACCAGGTAGGTTAGTGAATTCACCTTGCATTGGAGTATTCCATGGCCCTGAGCACTCTACATGCAAAATCTATACAGTTCCAAACCACCCAGAGTAGTTATGTACACAACCTTACCACAGAATGCATTGAATAGAAAGTAATGCATTCAAATCAAAGGAGTGTACAGTTGAATTTTGCTGATACCTACTATGTGCTAACATGATCTAAACATTGTTAGCGCACTAACCATATGATTTAGAGTTGTCTGCAACCAATTTTATGAGCGTGCTACCTATGGTCCAGAAGTTACTTTCAGTAACATTACCTTCACTGCACTGTGGAACTTTAGCCTTTTCAGAAGTAAACCAAGTCAATGGCTGTTCCACTGTAATTGGTACCAGTTAGGTTAGTGAATTCACCTTGCATTGGAGTATTCCATGGCACTGAGCACTCTACATGCAAAATCTATACAGTTCCAAACCACCCAGAGTAGTTATGTACACAACCTTACCACAGAATGCACTGACTAGAAAGTAATGCGCTCAACTCAATGGAGTATACAGTTCAATTTCGCTGATAACTACAATGTGCTGACATGTTGTAAACATTGTTAGCACACTATCCATATGATTTAGAGTTGTCTGCAACAAATTTTATGAGTGTGCTACCTATGCAGCAGAAGTTACATTCAGTAACATTACCTCCTCTACACAGTGGAACTTTAGCCTTTGCAGAAGAAAACCAAGTCAATGGCTGTTCCACTGTAAATGGTACCAAGTAAGTTACTGATTTCAGCTTGCATTGGAGTATTCCATGGCTCTGCGCACTCTACATGCAATGTCTGTACAGTTACAAACCACCCAGAGTAGTTATGTACACAACCTTACCACAGAATGAATTGAATAGAAAGTAATGCATTCAACTCAATGGAGTGTACAGTTCAATTTTGCTGATAACTACTATGTGCTGACATGATCTAAACATTGTTATCACACTAACCATATGATTTAGAGTTGTCTGCAACCAATTTTATGTGTGTGCTACCTATGGTCCAGAAGTTACTTTCAGTAACATTACCTTCACTGCACAGTGGAACTTTAGCCTTTTCAGAAGTAAACCAAGTCAATGGCTGTTCCACTGTAATTGGTACCAGTTAGGTTAGTGAATTCACCTAGCATTGGAGTATTCCATGGCACTGAGCACTCTACATGCAAAATCTATACAGTTCCAAACAACCCAGAGTAGTTATGTACACAACCTTACCACAGAATGCATTGAATAGAAAGTAATGCGTTCAACTCAATGGAGTATACAGTTCAATTTCGCTGATAACTACTAAGTGCTGACATGTTGTAAACATTGTTAGCACACTATCCATATGATTTAGAGTTGTCTGCAACCAATTTTATGAGTGTGCTACCTATTCTCGTGAAGTTACTTTCAGTAACATTACATTCTCTACACAGTGGAACTTTAGCCTTTGCAGAAGTAAACCAAGTCAATGGCTGTTCCACTGTAAATGGTACCAGGTAGGTTAGTGAATTCACCTTGCATTGGAGTATTCCATGGCCCTGAGCACTCTACATGCAAAATCTATACTGTTCCAAACCACCCAGAGTAGTTATGTACACAAGCTTACCACAGAATGAATTGAATAGAAAGTAATGCATTCAACTGAATGGAGAGTACAGTTTAATTTTGCAGATAACTACTATGTGCTGACATGATCTAAACATTGTTATCACACTAACCATATGATTTAGAGTTGTCTGCAACCAATTTTATGAGTGTGCTACCTGTTCTCCAGAAGTTACTTTCAGTAACATTACATTCTCTACACAGTGGAACTTTAGCCTTTGCAGAAGTAAACCAAGTCAATGGCTGTTGCACTGTAAATGGTACCAGGTAGGTTAGTGAATTCACCTTGCATTGGAGTATTCCATGGCTCTCAGCGCTCTGCATGCATTATCTGTACAGTTCCAATCCACCCAGAGTAGTTATGTTCACAACCGTACCACAGAATGAAAGCAATGCATTCAACTCAATGGAGTGTACAGTTCAATTTTGCTGATAACTACTATGTGCTGACATGATCTAAACTTTGTTATCACACTAACCATATAATTTAGATTTGTCTGCAACCAATTTTATGAGTGTGCTACCTATTCTCCAGAAGTTACTTTCAGTAACATTACATTCTCTACACAGTGTTACTTTAGCCTTTGCAGAAGTAAACCAAGTCAATGGCTGTTCCACTGTAAATGGTACCAAGTAGGTTACTGAATTCAGCTTGCATTGGAGTATTCCATGGCACTGAGCACTCTACATGCAATATCTGTACAGTTCCAAACAACCCAGAGTAGTTATGTACACAACCTTACCACAGAATGCATTGAATAGAAAGTAATGCGTTCAACTCAATGGAGTATACAGTTCAATTTCGCTGTTAACTACTAAGTGCTGACATGTTGTAAACATTGTTAGCACACTATACATATGATTTAGAGTTGTCTGCAACCAATTTTATGAGTGTGCTACCTATTCTCCTGAAGTTACTTTCAGTAACATTACATTCTCTACACAGTGGAACTTTAGCCTTTGCAGAAGTAAACCAAGTCAATGGCTGTTCCACTGTAAATGGTACCAGGTAGGTTAGTGAATTCACCTTGCATTGGAGTATTCCATGGCCCTGAGCACTCTACATGCAAAATCTATACAGTTCCAAACCACCCAGAGTAGTTATGTACACAACCTCACCACAGAATGCACTGACTAGAAAGTAATGCGCTCAACTCAATGGAGTGTACAGTTGAATTTTGCTGATACCTACTATGTGCTAACATGATCTAAACATTGTTAGCGCACTATCCATATGATTTAGTTGTCTGCAACCAATTTTATGAGTGTGCTACCTATGCAGCAGAAGTTACATTCAGTAACATTAGCTCCTCTACACAGTGGAACTTTAGCCTTTGCAGAAGAAAACCAAGTCAATGGCTGTTCCACTGTAAATGGTACCAAGTAAGTTACTGATTTCAGCTTGCATTGGAGTATTCCATGGCACTGAGCTCTCTACATGCAATATCTGTACAGTTCCATACCACCCAGAGTAGTTATGTACACAAGCTTACCACAGAATGAATTGAATAGAAAGTAATGCATTCAACTGAATGGAGTGTACAGTGCAATTTTGCTGATAACTACTATGTGCTGACATGATCTAAACATTGTTATCACACTAACCATGTGATTTAGAGTTGTCTGCAACCAATTTTATGAGTGTGCTACCTATTCTCCAGAATTTACTTTCAGTAACATTACCTTCTCTGCACAGTGGAACTTTAGCCTTTGCAGAATTAAACCAAGTCAAAGGCTGTTCCAGTGTAAATGGTACCAGGTAGGTAAGTGAATTCACCTTGCATTGGAGTATTCCATGGCACTGAACACTCTACATGCAAAATCTATACATTTCCAAACCACCCAGAGTAGTTATGTGCACAACCTTACCAAAGAATGCATTGAATGGAAAGTAATGCATTGAACTCAAAGGAGTGTACAGTTCAATTTTGCTGAAAACTACTATTTGCTGGCATGATGTAAACATTGTTAGCACACTATCCATATGATTTAGAGTTGTCTGCAACCAATTTTATGAGTGTGCTACCTATGCAGCAGAAGTTACTTTCAGTAACATTACCTTCTCTACACAGTGGAACTTTAGCCTTTGCAGAAGTAAACCAAGTCAATGGCAGTTCCACTGTAAAGGGTAACAAGTAGGTTACTGAATTCAGCTTGCATTGGAGTATTCCATGGCACTGCGCACTCTACATGCAATGTCTGTACAGTTCCAAACCACCCAGAGTAGTTATGTACACAACCTTACCACAGAATGAATTGAATAGAAAGTAATGCATTCAACTGAATGGAGAGTACAGTTTAATTTTGCAGATAGCTACTATGTGCTGACATGATCTAAACATTGTTATCACACTAACCATATGATTTAGAGTTGTCTGCAACCAATTTTATGAGTGTGCTACCTGTTCTCCAGAAGTTACTTTCAGTAACATTACATTCTCTACACAGTGGAACTTTAGCCTTTGCAGAAGTAAACCAAGTCAATGGCTGTTGCACTGTAAATGGTACCAGGTAGGTTAGTGAATTCACCTTGCATTGGAGTATTCCATGGCTCTCAGCGCTCTGCATGCATTATCTGTACAGTTCCAATCCACCCAGAGTAGTTATGTTCACAACCGTACCACAGAATGAAAGCAATGCATTCAACTCAATGGAGTGTACAGTTCAATTTTGCTGATAACTACTATGTGCTGACATGATCTAAACTTTGTTATCACACTAACCATATAATTTAGATTTGTCTGCAACCAATTTTATGAGTGTGCTACCTATTCTCCAGAAGTTACTTTCAGTAACATTACATTCTCTACACAGTGGTACTTTAGCCTTTGCAGAAGTAAACCAAGTCAATGGCTGTTCCACTGTAAATGGTACCAAGTAGGTTACTGAATTCAGCTTGCATTGGAGTATTCCATGGCCCTGAGCACTCTACATGCAAAATCTATACAGTTCCAAACCACCCAGAGTAGTTATGTACACTACCTCACCACAGAATGCACTGACTAGAAAGTAATGCGCTCAACTCAATGGAGTGTACAGTTGAATTTTGCTGATACCTACTATGTGCTAACATGATCTAAACATTGTTAGCGCACTATCCATATGATTTAGTTGTCTGCAACCAATTTTATGAGTGTGCTACCTATGCAGCAGAAGTTACATTCAGTAACATTAGCTCCTCTACACAGTGGAACTTTAGCCTTTGCAGAAGAAAACCAAGTCAATGGCTGTTCCACTGTAAATGGTACCAAGTAAGTTACTGATTTCAGCTTGCATTGGAGTATTCCATGGCACTGAGCTCTCTACATGCAATATCTGTACAGTTCCATACCACCGAGAGTAGTTATGTACACAAGCTTACCACAGAATGAATTGAATAGAAAGTAATGCATTCAACTGAATGGAGTGTACAGTGCAATTTTGCTGATAACTACTATGTGCTGACATGATCTAAACATTGTTATCACACTAACCATGTGATTTAGAGTTGTCTGCAACCAATTTTATGAGTGTGCTACCTATTCTCCAGAATTTACTTTCAGTAACATTACCTTCTCTGCACAGTGGAACTTTAGCCTTTGCAGAATTAAAACAAGTCAAAGGCTGTTCCAGTGTAAATGGTACCAGGTAGGTAAGTGAATTCACCTTGCATTGGAGTATTCCATGGCACTGAACACTCTACATGCAAAATCTATACATTTCCAAACCACCCAGAGTAGTTATGTGCACAACCTTACCAAAGAATGCATTGAATGGAAAGTAATGCATTGAACTCAAAGGAGTGTACAGTTCAATTTTGCTGAAAACTACTATTTGCTGGCATGATGTAAACATTGTTAGCACACTATCCATATGATTTAGAGTTGTCTGCAACCAATTTTATGAGTGTGCTACCTATGCAGCAGAAGTTACTTTCAGTAACATTACCTTCTCTACACAGTGGAACTTTAGCCTTTGCAGAAGTAAACCAAGTCAATGGCAGTTCCACTGTAAAGGGTAACAAGTAGGTTACTGAATTCAGCTTGCATTGGAGTATTCCATGGCACTGCGCACTCTACATGCAATGTCTGTACAGTTCCAAACCACCCAGAGTAGTTATGTACACAACCTTACCACAGAATGAATTGAATAGAAAGTAATGCATTCAACTGAATGGAGAGTACAGTTTAATTTTGCAGATAACTACTATGTGCTGACATGATCTAAACATTGTTATCACACTAACCATATGATTTAGAGTTGTCTGCAACCAATTTGATGAGTGTGCTACCTGTTCTCCAGAAGTTACTTTCAGTAACATTACATTCTCTACACAGTGGAACTTTAGCCTTTGCAGAAGTAAACCAAGTCAATGGCTGTTGCACTGTAAATGGTACCAGGTAGGTTAGTGAATTCACCTTGCATTGGAGTATTCCATGGCTCTGAGCACTCTACATGCAAAATCTATACAGTTCCAAACCACCCAGAGTAGTTATGTACACAACCTTACCACAGAATGCACTGACTAGAAAGTAATGAGCTCAACTCAATGGAGTGTACAGTTGAATTTTGCTGATACCTACTATGTGCTGAGATGATCTGAACATTGTTATCACACTAACCATATGATTTAGAGTTGTCTGCAACCAATTTTATGAGTGTGCTACCTATGCAGCAGAAGTTACATTCAGTAACATTAGCTCCTCTACACAGTGGAACTTTAGCCTTTGCTGAAGAAAACCAAGTCAATATCTGTTCCACTGTAAATGGTACCAAGTAAGTTACTGATTTCAGCTTGCATTGGAGTATTCCATGGCACTGAGCTCTCTACATGCAATATCTGTACAGTTGCATACCACCCAGAGTAGTTATGTACACAAGCTTACCACAGAATGAATTGAATAGAAAGTAATGCATTCAACTGAATGGAGTGTACAGTGCAATTTTGCTGATAACTACTATGTGCTGACATGATCTAAACATTGTTATCACACTAACCATATGATTTAGAGTTGTCTGCAACCAATTTTATGAGTGTGCTACCTATTCTCCAGAAGTTACTTTCAGTAACATTACCTTCTCTGCACAGTGGAACTTTAGCCTTTGCAGAATTAAACCAAGTCAAAGGCTGTTCCAGTGTAAATGGTACCAGGTAGGTAAGTGAATTCACCTTGCATTGGAGTATTCCATGGCACTGAGCACTCTACATGCAAAATCTATACATTTCCAAACCACCCAGAGTAGTTATGTGCACAACCTTACCAAAGAATGCATTGAATGGAAAGTAATGCATTGAACTCAAAGGAGTGTACAGTTCAATTTTGCTGAAAACTACTATGTGCTGGCATGATGTAAACATTGTTAGCACACTATCCATATGATTTAGAGTTGTCTGCAACCAATTTTATGAGTGTGCTACCTATGCAGCAGAAGTTACTTTCAGTAACATTACCTTCTCTACACAGTGGAACTTTAGCCTTTGCAGAAGTAAACCAAGTCAATGGCTGTTCCACTGTAAATGGTACCAAGTAAGTTACTGAATTCAGCTTGCATTGGAGTATTCCATGGCACTGAGCACTCTACATGCAATATCTGTACCGTTCCAAGCCACCCAGAGTAGTTATGTACACAACCTTACCACAGAATGAATTGAATAGAAAGTAATGCATTCAACTGAATGGAGAGTACAGTTTAATTTTGCAGATAACTACTATGTGCTGACATGATCTAAACATTGTTATCACACTAACCATATGATTTAGAGTTGTCTGCAACCAATTTTATGAGTGTTCTACCTGTTCTCCAGAAGTTACTTTCAGTAACATTACATTCTCTACACAGTGGAACTTTAGCCTTTGCAGAAGTAAACCAAGTTAATGGCTGTTGCACTGTAAATGGTACCAGGTAGGTTAGTGAATTCACCTTGCATTGGAGTATTCCATGGCTCTGAGCGCTCTGCATGCATTATCTGTACAGTTCCAAACCACCCAGAGTAGTTATGTTCACAACCGTACCACAGAATGAAATCAATGCATTCAACTCAATGGAGTGTACAGTTCAATTTTGCTGATAACTACTATCTGCTGACATGATCTAAACTTTGTTATCACACTAACCATATAATTTAGATTTGTCTGCAACCAATTTTATGAGTGTGCTACCTTTTCTCCAGAAGTTAATTTCAGTAACATTACATTCTCTACACAGTGGTACTTTAGCCTTTGCAGAAGTAAACCAAGTCAATGGCTGTTCCACTGTAAATGGTACCAAGTAGGTTACTGAATTCAGCTTGCATTGGAGTATTCCATTGCACTGAGCAC
This sequence comes from Hypanus sabinus, assembly GCF_030144855.1. Lineage (NCBI taxonomy): Eukaryota > Metazoa > Chordata > Chondrichthyes > Myliobatiformes > Dasyatidae > Hypanus > Hypanus sabinus. The sequence goes on from NC_082723.1 coordinate 81,631,370, forward strand.
TCTACATGCAATATCTGTACAGTTCCAAACAACCCAGAGTAATTATGTACACAACCTTACCACAGAATGCATTGAATAGAAAGTAATGCGTTCAACTCAATGGAGTATACAGTTCAATTTCGCTGATAACTACTAAGTGCTGACATGTTGTAAACATTGTTATCACACTATACATATGATTTAGAGTTGTCTGCAACCAATTTTATGAGTGTGCTACCTATTCTCCTGAAGTTACTTTCAGTAACATTACATTCTCTACACAGTGGAACTTTAGCCTTTGCAGAAGTAAACCAAGTCAATGGCTGTTCCACTGTAAATGGTACCAGGTAGGTAAGTGAATTCACCTTGCATTGGAGTATTCCATGGCCCTGAGCACTCTACATGCAAAATCTATACAGTTCGAAACCACCCAGAGTAGTTATGTGCACAACCTTACCAAAGAATGCATTGAATGGAAAGTAATGCATTGAACTCAAAGGAGTGTACAGTTCAATTTTGCTGAAAACTAATATGTGCTGGCATGATGTAAACATTGTTAGCACACTATCCATATGATTTAGAGTTGTCTGCAACCAATTTTATGAGTGTGCTACCTATGCAGCAGAAGTTACTTTCAGTAACATTACCTTCTCTACACAGTGGAACTTTAGCCTTTGCAGAAGTAAACCAAGTCAATGGCAGTTCCACTGTAAAGGGTAACAAGTAGGTTACTGAATTCAGCTTGCATTGGAGTATTCCATGGCACTGCGCACTCTACATGCAATGTCTGTACAGTTCCAAACCACCCAGAGTAGTTATGTACACAACCTTACCACAGAATGCATTGAATAGAAAGTAATGCGTTCAACTCAATGGAGTATACAGTTCAATTTCGCTGATAACTACTAAGTGCTGACATGTTGTAAACATTGTTAGCACACTATACATATGATTTAGGTTGTCTGCAACCAATTTTATGAGTGTGCTACCTATTCTCCTGAAGTTACTTTCAGTAACATTACATTCTCTACACAGTGGAACTTTAGCCTTTGCAGAAGTAAACCAAGTCAATGGCTGTTCCACTGTAAATGGTACCAGGTAGGTTAGTGAATTCACCTTGCATTGGAGTATTCCATGGCCCTGAGCACTCTACATGCAAAATCTATACAGTTCCAAACCACCCAGAGTAGTTATGTGCACAACCTTACCAAAGAATGCATTGAATGGAAAGTAATGCATTGAACTCAAAGGAGTGTACAGTTCAATTTTGCTGAAAACTACTATCTGCTGTCATGATGTAAACATTGTTAGCACACTATCCATATGATTTAGAGTTGTCTGCAACCAATTTTATGAGTGTGCTACCTATGCAGCAGAAGTTACTTTCAGTAACATTACCTTCTCTACACAGTGGAACTTTAGCCTTTGCAGAAGTAAACCAAGTCAATGGCAGTTCCACTGTAAAGGGTAACAAGTAGGTTACTGAATTCGCTTGCATTGGAGTATTCCATGGCACTGCGCACTCTACATGCAATGTCTGTACAGTTCCAAACCACCCAGAGTAGTGATGTACACAACCTTACCACAGAATGAATTGAATAGAAAGTAATGCATTCAACTCAATGGAGAGTACAGTTTAATTTTGCAGATAACTACTATGTGCTGACATGATCTAAACATTGTTATCACACTAACCATATGATTTAGAGTTGTCTGCAACCAATTTTATGAGTGTGCTACCTGTTCTCCAGCAGTTACTTTCAGTAACATTACATTCTCTACACAGTGGAACTTTAGCCTTTGCAGAAGTAAACCAAGTCAATGGCTGTTGCACTGTAAATGGTACCAGGTAGGTTAGTGAATTCACCTTGCATTGGAGTATTCCATGGCTCTGAGCGCTCTGCATGCATTATCTGTACAGTTCCAAACCACCCAGAGTAGTTATGTTCACAACCGTACCACAGAATGAAAGCAATGCATTCAACTCAATGGAGTGTACAGTTCAATTTTGCTGATAACTACTATCTGCTGACATGATCTAAACTTTGTTATCACACTAACCATATAATTTAGATTTGTCTGCAACCAATTTTATGAGTGTGCTACCTTTTCTCCAGAAGTTACTTTCAGTAACATTACATTCTCTACACAGTGGTACTTTAGCCTTTGCAGAAGTAAACCAAGTCAATGGCTGTTCCACTGTAAATGGTACCAAGTAGGTTACTGAATTCAGCTTGCATTGGAGTATTCCATTGCACTGAGCACTCTACATGCAATATCTGTACAGTTCCAAACAACCCAGAGTAGTTATGTACACAACCTTACCACAGAATGCATTGAATAGAAAGTAATGCGTTCAACTCAATTGAGTATACAGTTCAATTTCGCTGATAACTACTAAGTGCTGACATGTTGTAAACATTGTTAGCACACTATTCATATGATTTAGAGTTGTCTGCAACCAATTTTATGAGTGTGCTACCTATTCTCCTGAAGTTACTTTCAGTAACATTACATTCTCTACACAGTGGAACTTTAGCCTTTGCAGAAGTAAACCAAGTCAATGGCTGTTCCACTGTAAATGGTACCAGGTAGGTAAGTGAATTCACCTTGCATTGGAGTATTCCATGGCCCTGAGCACTCTACATGCAAAATCAATACAGTTCGAAACCACCCAGAATAGTTATGTGCACAACCTTACCAAAGAATGCATTGAATGGAAAGTAATGCATTGAACTCAAAGGAGTGTACAGTTCAATTTTGCTGAAAACTAATATGTGCTGGCATGATGTAAACATTGTTAGCACACTATCCATATGATTTAGAGTTGTCTGCAACCAATTTTATGAGTGTGCTACCTATGCAGCAGAAGTTACTTTCAGTAACATTACCTTCTCTACACAGTGGAACTTTAGCCTTTGCAGAAGTAAACCAAGTCAATGGCAGTTCCACTGTAAAGGGTAACAAGTAGGTTACTGAATTCAGCTTGCATTGGAGTATTCCATGGCACTGCGCACTCTACATGCAATGTCTGTACAGTTCCAAACCACCCAGAGTAGTTATGTACACAACCTTACCACAGAATGAATTGAATAGAAAGTAATGCATTCAACTGAATGGAGAGTACAGTTTAATTTTGCAGATAACTACTATGTGCTGACATGATCTAAACATTGTTATCACACTAACCATATGATTTAGAGTTGTCTGCAACCAATTTTATGAGTGTGCTACCTGTTCTCCAGAAGTTACTTTCAGTAACATTACATTCTCTACACAGTGGAACTTTAGCCTTTGCAGAAGTAAACCAAGTCAATGGCTGTTGCACTGTAAATGGTACCAGGTAGGTTAGTGAATTCACCTTGCATTGGAGTATTCCATGGCTCTGAGCACTCTACATGCAAAATCTATACAGTTCCAAACCACCCAGAGTAGTTATGTACACAACCTTACCACAGAATGCACTGACTAGAAAGTAATGCGCTCAACTCAATGGAGTGTACAGTTGAATTTTGCTGATACCTACTATGTGCTAACATGATCTAAACATTGTTAGCGCACTATCCATATGATTTAGAGTTGTCTGCAACCAATTTTATGAGTGTGCTACCTATGCAGCAGAAGTTAGATTCAGTAACAATAGCTCCTCTACACAGTGGAACTTTAGCCTTTGCAGAAGAAAACCAAGTCAATGTCTGTTCCACTGTAAATGGTACCAAGTAAGTTACTGATTTCAGCTTGCATTGGAGTATTCCATGGCACTGAGCTCTCTACATGCAATATCTGTACAGTTCCATACCACCCAGAGTAGTTATGTACACAAGCTTACCACAGAATGAATTGAATAGAAAGTAATGCATTCAACTGAATGGAGTGTACAGTGCAATTTTGCTGATAACTACTATGTGCTGACATGATCTAAACATTGTTATCACACTAACCATATGATTTAGAGTTGTCTGCAACCAATTTTATGAGTGTGCTACCTATTCTCCAGAAGTTACTTTCAGTAACATTACCTTCTCTGCACAGTGGAACTTTAGCCTTTGCAGAATTAAACCAAGTCAAAGGCTGTTCCAGTGTAAATGGTACCAGGTAGGTAAGTGAATTCACCTTGCATTGGAGTATTCCATGGCACTGAGCACTCTACATGCAATATCTGTACCGTTCCAAACCACCCAGAGTAGTTATGTACACAACCTTACCACAGAATGAATTGAATAGAAAGTAATGCATTCAACTTAATGGAGAGTACAGTTTAATTTTGCAGATAACTACTATGTGCTGACATGATCTAAACATTGTTATCACACTAACCATATGATTTAGAGTTGTCTGCAACCAATTTTATGAGTGTTCTACCTGTTCTCCAGAAGTTACTTTCAGTAACATTACATTCTCTACACAGTGGAACTTTAGCCTTTGCTGAAGTAAACCAAGTCAATGGCTGTTGCACTGTAAATGGTACCAGGTAGGTTAGTGAATTCACCTTGCATTGGAGTATTCCATGGCTCTGAGCGCTCTGCATGCATTATCTGTACAGTTCCAAACCACCCAGAGTAGTTATGTTCACAACCGTACCACAGAATGAAAGCAATGCATTCAACTCAATGGAGTGTACAGTTCAATTTTGCTGATAACAACTATCTGCTGACATGATCTAAACTTTGTTATCACAGTAACCATATAATTTAGATTTGTCTGCAACCAATTTTATGAGTGTGCTACCTATTCTCCAGAAGTTACTTTCAGTAACATTACATTCTCTACACAGTGGTACTTTAGCCTTTGCAGAAGTAAACCAAGTCAATGGCTGTTCCACTGTAAATGGTACCAAGTAGGTTACTGAATTCAGCTTGCATTGGAGTATTCCATGGCACTGAGCACTCTACATGCAATATCTGTACAGTTCCAAACAACCCAGAGTAGTTATGTACACAACCTTACCACAGAATGCATTGAATAGAAAGTAATGCGTTCAACTCAATGGAGTATACAGTTCAATTTCGCTGATAACTACTAAGTGCTGACATGTTGTAAACATTGTTAGCACACTATACATATGATTTAGAGTTGTCTGCAACCAATTTTATGAGTGTGCTACCTATTCTCCTGAAGTTACTTTCAGTAACATTACATTCTCTACACAGTGGAACTTTAGCCTTTGCAGAAGTAAACCAAGTCAATGGCTGTTCCACTGTAAATGGTACCAGGTAGGTTAGTGAATTCACCTTGCATTGGAGTATTCCATGGCCCTGAGCACTCTACATGCAAAATCTATACAGTTCCAAACCACCCAGAGTAGTTATGTGCACAACCTTACCAAAGAATGCATTGAATGGAAAGTAATGCATTGAACTCAAAGGAGTGTACAGTTCAATTTTGCTGAAAACTACTATGTGCTGGCATGATGTAAACATTGTTAGCACACTATCCATATGATTTAGAGTTGTCTGCAACCAATTTTATGAGTGTGCTACCTATGCAGCAGAAGTTACTTTCAGGAACATTACCTTCTCTACACAGTGGAACTTTAGCCTTTGCAGAAGTAAACCAAGTCAATGGCAGTTCCACTGTAAAGGGTAACAAGTAGGTTACTGAATTCAGCTTGCATTGGAGTATTCCATGGCACTGCGCACTCTACATGCAATGTCTGTACAGTTCCAAACCACCCAGAGTAGTTATGTACACAACCTTACCACAGAATGAATTGAATAGAAAGTAATGCATTCAACTGAATGGAGAGTACAGTTCAATTTTGCAGATAACTACTATGTGCTGACATGATCTAAACATTGTTATCACACTAACCATATGATTTAGAGTTGTCTGCAACCAATTTTATGAGTGTGCTACCTGTTCTCCAGAAGTTACTTTCAGTAACATTACATTCTCTACACAGTGGAACTTTAGCCTTTGCAGAAGTAAACCAAGTGAATGGCTGTTGCACTGTAAATGGTACCAGGTAGGTTAGTGAATTCACCTTGCATTGGAGTATTCCATGGCTCTGAGCACTCTACATGCAAAATCTATACAGTTCCAAACCACCCAGAGTAGTTATGTACACAAACTTACCACAGAATGCACTGACTAGAAAGTAATGCGCTCAACTCAATGGAGTGTACAGTTGAATTTTGCTGATACCTACTATGTGCTAACATGATCTAAACATTGTTAGCGCACTATCCATATGATTTAGAGTTGTCTGCAACCAATTTTATGAGTGTGCTACCTATGCAGCAGAAGTTACATTCAGTAACATTAGCTCCTCTACACAGTGGAACTTTAGCCTTTGCAGAAGTAAACCAAGTCAATGGCTGTTGCACTGTAAATGGTACCAGGTAGGTTAGTGAATTCACCTTGCATTGGAGTATTCCATGGCTCTGAGCGCTCTGCATGCATTATCTGTACAGTTCCAAACCACCCAGAGTAGTTATGTTCACAACCGTACCACAGAATGAAAGCAATGCATTCAACTCAATGGAGTGTACAGTTCAATTTTGCTGATAACTACTATCTGCTGACATGATCTAAACTTTGTTATCACACTAACCATATAATTTAGATTTGTCTGCAACCAATTTTATGAGTGTGCTACGTATTCTCCAGAAGTTACTTTCAGTAACATTACATTCTCTACACAGTGGTACTTTAGCCTTTGCAGAAGTAAACCAAGTCAATGGCTGTTCCACTGTAAATGGTACCAAGTAGGTTACTGAATTCAGCTTGCATTGGAGTATTCCATGGCACTGAGCACTCTACATGCAATATCTGTACAGTTCCAAACAACCCAGAGTAGTTATGTACACAACCTTACCACAGAATGCATTGAATAGAAAGTAATGCGTTCAACTCAATGGAGTATACAGTTCAATTTCGCTGATAACTACTAAGTGCTGACATGTTGTAAACATTGTTAGCACACTATACATATGATTTAGAGTTGTCTGCAACTAATTTTATGAGTGTGCTACCTATTCTCCTGAAGTTACTTTCAGTAACATTACATTCTCTACACAGTGGAACTTTAGCCTTTGCAGAAGTAAACCAAGTCAATGGCTGTTCCACTGTAAATGGTACCAGGTAGGTTAGTGAATTCACCTTGCATTGGAGTATTCCATGGCCCTGAGCACTCTACATGCAAAATCTATACAGTTCCAAACCACCCAGAGTAGTTATGTGCACAACCTTACCAAAGAATGCATTGAATGGAAAGTAATGCATTGAACTCAAAGGAGTGTACAGTTCAATTTTGCTGAAAACTACTATGTGCTAACATGATCTAAACATTGTTAGCGCACTATCCATATGATTTAGAGTTGTCTGCAACCAATTTTATGAGTGTGCTACCTATGCAGCAGAAGTTACTTTCAGTAACATTACCTTCTCTACACAGTGGAACTTTAGCCTTTGCAGAAGAAAACCAAGTCAATGGCTGTTCCACTGTAAATGTTACCAAGTAAGTTACTGAATTCAGCTTGCATTGGAGTATTCCATGTCACCGAGCTCTCTACATGCAATATCTGTACAGTTCCATACCCCCCAGAGTAGTTATGTACACAAGCTTACCACAGAATGAATTGAATAGAAAGTAATGCATTCAACTGAATGGAGTGTACAGTTCAATTTTGCTGATAACTACTATGTGCTGACATGATCTAAACATTGTTATCACACTAACCATATGATTTAGATTTGTCTGCAACCAATTTTATGAGTGTGCTACCTATTCTCCAGAAGTTACTTTCAGTAACATTACCTTCTCTACACAGTGGAACTTTAGCCTTTGCAGAAGAAAACCAAGTCAATGGCTGTTCCACTGTAAATGGTACCAAGTAAGTTACTGAATTCAGCTTGCATTGGAGTATTCCATGTCACTGAGCTCTCTACATGCAATATCTGTACAGTTCCATACCACCCAGAGTAGTTATGTACACAAGCTCACCACAGAATGCATTGAATAGAAAGTAATGCATTCAAATCAAAGGAGTGTACAGTTGAATTTTGCTGATACCTACAATGTGCTAACGTGATCTAAACATTGTTAGCGCACTAACCATATGTTTTAGAGTTGTCTGCAACCAATTTTATGAGTGTGCTACCTATGCAGCAGAAGTTACTTTCAGTAACATTACCTTCTCTACACAGTGGAACTTTAGCCTTTGCAGAAGTAAACCAAGTCAATGGCAGTTCCACTGTAAAGGGTAACAAGTAGGAAACTGAATTCAGCTTGCATTGGAATATTCCATGGCACTGCGCACTCTACATGCAATGTCTGTACAGTTCCAAACCACCCAGAGTAGTTATGTACACAACCTTACCACAGAATCAATTGAATAGAAAGTAATGCATTCAACTCAATGGAGTGTACAGTTGAATTTTGCTGATAACTACTATGTGCTGACATGATCTAAACATTGTTATCACACTAACCATATGATTTAGAGTTGTCTGCAACCAATTTTATGAGTGTGCTACCTGTTCTCCAGAAGTTACTTTCAGTAACATTACATTCTCTACACAGTGGAACTTTAGCCTTTGCAGAAGTAAACCAAGTCAATGGCTGTTGCACTGTAAATGGCACCAGGTAGGTTAGTGAATTCAGCTTGCATTGGAGTATTCCATGGCACTGAGCACTCTGCATGCATTATCTGTACAGTTCCAAACCACCCAGAGTAGTTATGTTCACAACCTTACCACAGAATGAAAGCAAGGCATTCAACTCAATGGAGTGTACAGTTCAATTTTGCTGATACCTACTATGTGCTAACATGATCTAAACATTGTTACACTAACCATATGATTTAGAGTTGTCTGCAACCAATTTTATGAGTGTGCTACCTATGCAGCAGAAGTTACTTTCAGTAACTTTACCTTCTCTACACAGTGGAACTTTAGCCTTTGCAGAAGTAAACCAAGTCAATGGCTGTTCCACTGTAAATGGTACCAAGTAGGTTACTGAATTCAGCTTGCATTGGAGTATTCCATGGCACTGAGCACTCTACATGCAATATCTGTACAGTTCCAAACAACCCAGAGTAGTTATGTACACAACCTTACCACAGAATGCATTGAATAGAAAGTAATGCGTTCAACTCAATGGAGTATACAGTTCAATTTCACTGATAACTACTAAGTGCTGACATTTTGTAAACATTGTTAGCACACTATCCATATGATTTAGAGTTGTCTGCAACCAATTTTATGAGTGTGCTACCTATTCTCCTGAAGTTACTTTCAGTAACATTACATTCCCTACACAGTGGAACTTTAGCCTTTGCAGAAGTAAACCAAGTCAATGGCTGTTCCACTGTAAATGGTACCAGGTAGGTTAGTGAATTCACCTTGCATTGGAGTATTCCATGGCCCTGAGCACTCTACATGCAAAATCTATACAGTTCCAAACCACCCAGAGTAGTTATGTACACAACCTTACCACAGAATGCATTGAATAGAAAGTCATGCATTCAAATCAAAGGAGTGTACAGTTGAATTTTGCTGATACCTACTATGTGCTAACATGATCTAAACATTGTTAGCGCACTAACCATATGATTTAGAGTTGTCTGCAACCAATTTTATGAGCGTGCTACCTATGGTCCAGAAGTTACTTTCAGTAACATTACCTTCACTGCACAGTGGCACTTTAGCCTTTTCAGAAGTAAACCAAGTCAATGGCTGTTCCACTGTAATTGGTACCAGTTAGGTTAGTGAATTCACCATGCATTGGAGTATTCCATGGCACTGAGCACTCTACATGCAAAATCTATACAGTTCCAAACCACCCAGAGTAGTTATGTACACAACCTTACCACAGAATGCACTGACTAGAAAGTAATGCGCTCAACTCAATGGAGTATACAGTTCAATTTCGCTGATAACTACAATGTGCTGACATGTTGTAAACATTGTTAGCACACTATCCATATGATTTAGAGTTGTCTGCAACCAATTTTATGAGTGTGCTACCTATGCAGCAGAAGTTACATTCAGTAACATTACCTCCTCTACATAGTGGAACTTTAGCCTTTGCAGAAGAAAACCAAGTCAATGGCTGTTCCACTGTAAATGGTACCAAGTAAGTTACTGATTTCAGCTTGCATTGGAGTATTCCATGGCACTGCGCACTCTACATGCAATGTCTGTATAGGTCCAAACCACCCAGAGTAGTTATGTACACAACCTTACCACAGAATGAATTGAATAGAAAGTAATGCATTCAACTCAATGGAGTGTACAGTTCAATTTTGCTGATAACTACTATGTGCTGACATGATCTAAACATTGTTATCACACTAACCATATGATTTAGAGTTGTCTGCAACCAATTTTATGAGTGTGCTACCTATGGTCCAGAAGTTACTTTCAGTAACATTACCTTCACTGCACAGTGGAACTTTAGCCTTTTCAGAAGTAAACCAAGTCAATGGCTGTTCCACTGTAATTGGTACCAGTTAGGTTAGTGAATTCACCTTGAATTGGAGTATTCCATGGCACTGAGCACTCTACATGCAAAATCTATACAGTTCCAAACAACCCAGAGTAGTTATGTACACAACCTTACCACAGAAAGCATTGAATAGAAAGTAATGCGTTCAACTCAATGGAGTATACAGTTCAATTTCGCTGATAACTACTAAGTGCTGACATGTTGTAAACATTGTTAGCACACTATCCATATGATTTAGAGTTGTCTGCAACCAATTTTATGAGTGTGCTACCTATTCTCCTGAAGTTACTTTCAGTAACATTACATTCTCTACACAGTGGAACTTTAGCCTTTGCAGAAGTAAACCAAGTCAATGGCTGTTCCACTGTAAATGGTACCAGGTAGGTTAGTGAATTCACCTTGCATTGGAGTATTCCATGGCCCTGAGCACTCTACATGCAAAATCTATACTGTTCCAAACCACCCAGAGTAGTTATGTACACAAGCTTACCACAGAATGAATTGAATAGAAAGTAATGCATTCAACTGAATGGAGTGTACAGTGCAATTTTGCTGATAACTACTATGTGCTGAGATGATCTGAACATTGTTATCACACTAACCATATGATTTAGAGTTGTCTGCAACCAATTTTATGAGTGTGCTACCTATGCAGCAGAAGTTACATTCAGTAACATTAGCTCCTCTACACAGTGGAACTTTAGCCTTTGCAGAAGAAAACCAAGTCAATGTCTGTTCCACTGTAAATGGTACCAAGTAAGTTACTGATTTCAGCTTGCATTGGAGTATTCCATGGCACTGAGCTCTCTACATGCAATATCTGTACAGTTCCATACCACCCAGAGTTGTTAGGTACACAAGCTTACCACAGAATGAATTGAATAGAAAGTAATGCATTCAACTGAATGGAGTGTACAGTGCAATTTTGCTGATAACTACTATGTGCTGACATGATCTAAACATTGTTATCACACTAACCATATGATTTAGAGTTGTCTGCAACCAATTTCATGAATGTGCTACCTATTCTCCAGAAGTTACTTTCAGTAACATTACCTTCTCTGCACAGTGGAACTTTAGCCTTTGCAGAATTAAACCAAGTCAAAGGCTGTTCCAGTGTAAATGGTACCAGGTAGGTAAGTGAATTCACCTTGCATTGGAGTATTCCATGGCACTGAGCACTCTACATGCAAAATCTATACATTTCCAAACCACCCAGAGTAGTTATGTGCACAAACTTACCAAAGAATGCATTGAATGGAAAGTAATGCTTTGAACTCAAAGGAGTGTACAGTTCAATTTTGCTGAAAACTACTATGTGCTGGCATGATGTAAACATTGTTAGCACTCTATCCATATGATTTAGAGTTGTCTGCCACCAATTTTATGAGTGTGCTACATGTTCTCCAGAAGTTACTTTCAGTAACATTACATTCTCTACACAGTGGAACTTTAGCCTTTGCAGAAGTAAACCAAGTCAATGGCTGTTGCACTGTAAATGGTACCAGGTAGGTTAGTGAATTCACCTTGCATTGGAGTATTCCATGGCTCTGAGCACTCTACATGCAAAATCTATACAGTTCCAAACCACCCAGAGTAGTTATGTACACAACCTTACCACAGAATGCACTGACTAGAAAGTAATGCGCTCAACTCAATGGAGTGTACAGTTGAATTTTGCTGATACCTACTATGTGCTAACATGATCTAAACATTGTTAGCGCACTATCCATATGATTTAGAGTTGTCTGCAACAAATTTTATGAGTGTGCTACCTATGCAGCAGAAGTTACATTCAGTAACATTAGCTCCTCTACACAGTGGAACTTTAGCCTTTGCAGAAGAAAACCAAGTCAATGTCTGTTCCACTGTAAATGGTACCAAGTAAGTTACTGATTTCAGCTTGCATTGCAGTATTCCATGGCAATGAGCTCTCTACATGCAATATCTGTACAGTTCCATACCACCCAGAGTAGTTATGTACACAAGCTTACCACAGAATGAATTGAATAGAAAGTAATGCATTCAACTGAATGGAGTGTACAGTGCAATTTTGCTGATAACTACTATGTGCTGACATGATCTAAACATTGTTATCACACTAACCATATGATTTAGAGTTGTCTGCAACCAATTTTATGAGTGTGCTACCTATTCTCCAGAAGTTACTTTCAGTAACATTACCTTCTCTGCACAGTGGAACTTTAGCCTTTGCAGAATTAAACCAAGTCAAAGGCTGTTCCAGTGTAAATGATACCAGGTAGGTAAGTGAATTCACCTTGCATTGGAGTATTCCATGGCACTGAGCACTCTACATGCAAAATCTATACATTTCCAAACAACCCAGAGTAGTTATGTGCACAACCTTACCAAAGAATGCATTGAATGGAAAGTAATGCATTGAACTCAAAGGAGTGTACAGTTCAATTTTGCTGAAAACTACTATGTGCTGGCATGATGTAAACATTGTTAGCACACTATCCATATGACTTAGAGTTGTCTGCAACCAATTTTATGAGTGTGCTACCTGTTCTCCAGAAGTTACTTTCAGTAACATTACATTCTCTACACAGTGGAACTTTAGCCTTTGCAGAAGTAAACCAAGTCAATGGCTGTTGCACTGTAAATGGTACCAGGTAGGTTAGTGAATTCACCTTGCATTGGAGTATTCCATGGCTCTGAGCGCTCTGCATGCATTATCTGTACAGTTCCAAACCACCCAGAGTAGTTATGTTCACAACCGTACCACAGAATGAAAGCAATGCATTCAACTCAATGGAGTGTACAGTTCAATTTTGCTGATAACTACTATGTGCTGACATGATCTAAACTTTGTTATCACACTAACCATATAAATTAGATTTGTCTGCAACCAATTTTATGAGTGTGCTACCTATTCTCCAGAAGTTACTTTCAGTAACATTACATTCTCTACACAGTGGTACTTTAGCCTTTGCAGAAGTAAACTAAGTCAATGGCTGTTCCACTGTAAATGGTACCAAGTAGGTTACTGAATTCAGCTTGCATTGGAGTATTCCATGGCACTGAGCACTCTACATGCAATATCTGTACAGTTCCAAACAACCCAGAGTAGTTATGTACACAACCTTACCAAAGAATGCATTGAATAGAAAGTAATGCGTTCAACTCAATGGAGTATACAGTTCAATTTCACTGATAACTACTAAGTGCTGACATGTTGTAAACATTGTTAGCACACTATACATATGATTTAGAGTTGTCTGCAACCAATTTTATGAGTGTGCTACCTATTCTCCTGAAGTTACTTTCAGTAACATTACATTCTCTACACAGTGGAACTTTAGCCTTTGCAGAAGTAAACCAAGTCAATGGCTGTTCCACTGTAAATGGTACCAGGTAGGTTAGTGAATTCACCTTGGATTGGAGTATTCCATGGCCCTGAGCACTCTACATGCAAAATCTATACAGTTCCAAACCACCCAGAGTAGTTATGTACACAACCTTACCACAGAATGCATTGAATAGAAAGTAATGCGTTCAACTCAGTGGAGTATACAGTTCAATTTCGCTGATACCTACTATGTGCTAACATGATCTAAACATTGTTAGCGCACTATCCATATGATTTAGAGTTGTCTGCAACCAATTTTATGAGTGTGCTACCTATGCAGCAGAAGTTACATTCAGTAACATTAGCTCCTCTACAAGTGGAACTTTAGCCTTTGCAGAAGAAAACCAAGTCAATGGCTGTTCCACTGTAAATGGTACCAAGTAAGTTACTGATTTCAGCTTGCATTGGAGTATTCCATGGCACTGAGCTCTCTACATGCAATATCTGTACAGTTCCATACCACCCAGAGTAGTTATGTACACAAGCTTACCACAGAATGAATTGAATAGAAAGTAATGCATTCAACTGAATGGAGTGTACAGTGCAATTTTGCTGATAACTACTATGTGCTGACATGATCTAAACATTGTTATCACACTAACCATGTGATTTAGAGTTGTCTGCAACCAATTTTATGAGTGTGCTACCTATTCTCCAGAAGTTACTTTCAGTAACATTACCTTCTCTGCACAGTGGAACTTTAGCCTTTGCAGAATTAAACCAAGTCAAAGGCTGTTCCAGTGTAAATGGTACCAGGTAGGTAAGTGAATTCACCTTGCATTGGAGTATTCCATGGCACTGAACACTCTACATGCAAAATCTATACATTTCCAAACCACCCAGAGTAGTTATGTGCACAACCTTACCAATGAATGCATTGAATGGAAAGTAATGCTTTGAACTCAAAGGAGTGTACAGTTCAATTTTGCTGAAAACTACTATGTGCTGGCATGATGTAAACATTGTTAGCACACTATCCATATGATTTAGAGTTGTCTGCAACCAATTTTATGAGTGTGCTACATGTTCTCCAGAAGTTACTTTCAGTAACATTACATTCTCTACACAGTGGAACTTTAGCCTTTGCAGAAGTAAACCAAGTCAATGGCTGTTGCACTGTAAATGGTACCAGGTAGGTTAGTGAATTCACCTTGCATTGGAGTATTCCATGGCTCTGAGCACTCTACATGCAAAATCTATACAGTTCCAAACCACCCAGAGTAGTTATGTACACAACCTTACCACAGAATGCACTGACTAGAAAGTAATGCGCTCAACTCAATGGAGTGTACAGTTGAATTTTGCTGATACCTACTATGTGCTAACATGATCTAAACATTGTTAGCGCACTATCCATATGATTTAGAGTTGTCTGCAACAAATTTTATGAGTGTGCTACCTATGCAGCAGAAGTTACATTCAGTAACATTAGCTCCTCTACACAGTGGAACTTTAGCCTTTGCAGAAGAAAACCAAGTCAATGTCTGTTCCACTGTAAATGGTACCAAGTAAGTTACTGATTTCAGCTTGCATTGGAGTATTCCATGGCACTGAGCTCTCTACATGCAATATCTGTACAGTTCCATACCACCGAGAGTAGTTATGTACACAAGCTTACCACAGAATGAATTGAATAGAAAGTAATGCATTCAACTGAATGGAGTGTACAGTGCAATTTTGCTGATAACTACTATGTGCTGACATGATCTAAACATTGTTATCACACTAACCATATGATTTAGAGTTGTCTGCAACCAATTTTATGAGTGTGCTACCTATTCTCCAGAAGTTACTTTCAGTAACATTACCTTCTCTGCACAGTCGAACTTTAGCCTTTGCAGAATTAAACCAAGTCAAAGGCTGTTCCACTGTAAATGGTACCAAGTAGGTTACTGAATTCAGCTTGCATTGGAGTATTCCATTTCACTGAGCACTCTACATGCAATGTCTGTAGAGTTCCAAACCACCCAGAGTAGTTATGTACACAACCTTACCACAGAATGAATTTAATAGAAAGTAAAGCGTTCAACTCAATGGAGTGTACAGTTCAATTTCGCTGATAACTACTATGTGCTGACATGATGTAAACATTGTTAGCACACTATCCATATGATTTAGAGTTGTCTGCAACCAATTTTATGAGTGTGCTACCTATGCAGCAGAAGTTACTTTCAGTAACATTACCTTCCCTACACAGTGGAACTTTAGCCTTTGCAGAAGAAAACCAAGTCAATGGCTGTTCCACTGTAAATGGTACCAAGTAGTTTACTGAATTCAGCTTGCATTGGAGAATTCCATGGCACTGAGCACTCTACATGCAATATCTTTACAATTCCAAACCACCCAGAGTAGTTATGTACACAACCTTACCACAGAATGAATTGAATAGAAAGTAATGCATTCAACTGAATGGAGAGTACAGTTTAATTTTGCAGATAACTACTATGTGCTGACATGATCTAAACATTGTTATCACACTAACCATATGATTTAGAGTTGTCTGCAACCAATTTTATGAGTGTTCTACCTGTTCTCCAGAAGTTACTTTCAGTAACATTACATTCTCTACACAGTGGAACTTTAGCCTTTGCAGAAGTAAACCAAGTCAATGGCTGTTGCACTGTAAATGGTACCAGGTAGGTTAGTGAATTCACCTTGCATTGGAGTATTCCATGGCTCTGAGCGCTGTGCATGCATTATCTGTACAGTTCCAAACCACCCAGAGTAGTTATGTTCACAACCGTACCACAGAATGAAAGCAATGCATTCAACTCAATGGAGTGTACAGTTCAATTTTGCTGATAACTACTATCTGCTGACATGATCTAAACTTTGTTATCACACTAAACATATAATTTAGATTTGTCTGCAACCAATTTTATGAGTGTGCTACGTATTCTCCAGAAGTTACTTTCAGTAACATTAGCTCCTCTACACAGTGGAACTTTAGCCTTTGCAGAAGAAAACCAAGTCAATGGCTGTTCCACTGTAAATGGTACCAAGTAAGTTACTGATTTCAGCTTGCATTGGAGTATTCCATGGCACTGAGCTCTCTACATGCAATATCTGTACAGTTCCATACCACCCAGAGTAGTTATGTACACAAGCTTACCACAGAATGAATTGAATAGAAAGTAATGCATTCAACTGAATGGAGTGTACAGTGCAATTTTGCTGATAACTACTATGTGCTGACATGATCTAAACATTGTTATCACACTAACCATATGATTTAGAGTTGTCTGCAACCAATTTTATGAGTGTGCTACCTATTCTCCAGAAGTTACTTTCAGTAAGATTACCTTCTCTGCACAGTGGAACTTTAGCCTTTGCAGAAGAAAACCAAGTCAATGGCTGTTCCACTGTAAATGGTACCAAGTAAGTTACTGAATTCAGCTTGCATTGGAGTATTCCATGGCACTGAGCTCTCTACATGCAATATCTGTACAGTTCCATACCACCCAGAGTAGTTATGTACACAAGCTTACCACAGAATGAATTGAATAGAAAGTAATGCATTCAACTGAATGGAGTGTACAGTGCAATTTTGCTGATAACTACTATGTGCTGACATGATCTAAACATTGTTATCACACTAACCATATGATTTAGAGTTGTCTGCAACCAATTTTATGAGTGTGCTACCTATTCTCCAGAAGTTACTTTCAGTAACATTACCTTCTCTGCACAGTGGAACTTTAGCCTTTGCAGAATTAAACCAAGTCAAAGGCTGTTCCAGTGTAAATGGTACCAGGTAGGTAAGTGAATTCACCTTGCATTGGAGTATTCCATGTCACTGAGCTCTCTACATGCAATATCTGTACAGTTCCATACCACCCAGAGTAGTTATGTACACAAGCTCACCACAGAATGCATTGAATAGAAAGTAATGCATTCAAATCAAAGGAGTGTACAGTTGAATTTTGCTGATACCTACAATGTGCTAACATGATCTAAACATTGTTAGCGCACTAACCATATGTTTTAGAGTTGTCTGCAACCAATTTTATGAGTGTGCTACCTATGCAGCAGAAGTTACTTTCAGTAACATTACCTTCTCTACACAGTGGAACTTTAGCCTATGCAGAAGTAAACCAAGTCAATGGCAGTTCCACTGTAAAGGGTAACAAGTAGGAAACTGAATTCAGCTTGCATTGGAATATTCCATGGCACTGCGCACTCTACATGCAATGTCTGTACAGTTCCAAACCACCCAGAGTAGTTATGTACACAACCTTACCACAGAATCAATTGAATAGAAAGTAATGCATTCAACTCAATGGAGTGTACAGTTGAATTTTGCTGATAACTACTATGTGCTGACATGATCTAAACATTGTTATCACACTAACCATATGATTTAGAGTTGTCTGCAACCAATTTTATGAGTGTGCTACCTGTTCTCCAGAAGTTACTTTCAGTAACATTACATTCTCTACACAGTGGAACTTTAGCCTTTGCAGAAGTAAACCAAGTCAATGGCTGTTGCACTGTAAATGGCACCAGGTAGGTTAGTGAATTCAGCTTGCATTGGAGTATTCCATGGCACTGAGCACTCTGCATGCATTATCTGTACAGTTCCAAACCACCCAGAGTAGTTATGTTCACAACCTTACCACAGAATGAAAGCAAGGCATTCAACTCAATGGAGTGTACAGTTCAATTTTGCTGATACCTACTATGTGCTAACATGATCTAAACATTGTTATCACACTAACCATATGATTTAGAGTTGTCTGCAACCAATTTTATGAGTGTGCTACCTATGCAGCAGAAGTTACTTTCAGTAACTTTACCTTCTCTACACAGTGGAACTTTAGCCTTTGCAGAAGTAAACCAAGTCAATGGCTGTTCCACTGTAAATGGTACCAAGTAGGTTACTGAATTCAGCTTGCATTGGAGTATTCCATGGCACTGAGCACTCTACATGCAATATCTGTACAGTTCCAAACAACCCAGAGTAGTTATGTACACAACCTTACCACAGAATGCATTGAATAGAAAGTAATGCGTTCAACTCAATGGAGTATACAGTTCAATTTCACTGATAACTACTAAGTGCTGACATTTTGTAAACATTGTTAGCACACTATCCATATGATTTAGAGTTGTCTGCAACCAATTTTATGAGTGTGCTACCTATTCTCCTGAAGTTACTTTCAGTAACATTACATTCCCTACACAGTGGAACTTTAGCCTTTGCAGAAGTAAACCAAGTCAATGGCTGTTCCACTGTAAATGGTACCAGGTAGGTTAGTGAATTCACCTTGCATTGGAGTATTCCATGGCCCTGAGCACTCTACATGCAAAATCTATACAGTTCCAAACCACCCAGAGTAGTTATGTACACAACCTTACCACAGAATGCATTGAATAGAAAGTAATGCATTCAAATCAAAGGAGTGTACAGTTGAATTTTGCTGATACCTACTATGTGCTAACATGATCTAAACATTGTTAGCGCACTAACCATATGATTTAGAGTTGTCTGCAACCAATTTTATGAGCGTGCTACCTATGGTCCAGAAGTTACTTTCAGTAACATTACCTTCACTGCACAGTGGAACTTTAGCCTTTTCAGAAGTAAACCAAGTCAATGGCTGTTCCACTGTAATTGGTACCAGTTAGGTTAGTGAATTCACCTTGCATTGGAGTATTCCATGGCACTGAGCACTCTACATGCAAAATCTATACAGTTCCAAACCACCCAGAGTAGTTATGTACACAACCTTACCACAGAATGCACTGACTAGAAAGTAATGCGCTCAACTCAATGGAGTATACAGTTCAATTTCGCTGATAACTACAATGTGCTGACATGTTGTAAACATTGTTAGCACACTATCCATATGATTTAGAGTTGTCTGCAACCAATTTTATGAGTGTGCTACCTATGCAGCAGAAGTTACATTCAGTAACATTACCTCCTCTACATAGTGGAACTTTAGCCTTTGCAGAAGAAAACCAAGTCAATGGCTGTTCCACTGTAAATGGTACCAAGTAAGTTACTGATTTCAGCTTGCATTGGAGTATTCCATGGCACTGCGCACTCTACATGCAATGTCTGTACAGGTCCAAACCACCCAGAGTAGTTATGTACACAACCTTACCACAGAATGAATTGAATAGAAAGTAATGCATTCAACTCAATGGAGTGTACAGTTCAATTTTGCTGATAACTACTATGTGCTGACATGATCTAAACATTGTTATCACACTAACCATATGATTTAGAGTTGTCTGCAACCAATTTTATGAGTGTGCTACCTATGGTCCAGAAGTTACTTTCAGTAACATTACCTTCACTGCACAGTGGAACTTTAGCCTTTTCAGAAGTAAACCAAGTCAATGGCTGTTCCACTGTAATTGGTACCAGTTAGGTTAGTGAATTCACCTTGAATTGGAGTATTCCATGGCACTGAGCACTCTACATGCAAAATCTATACAGTTCCAAACAACCCAGAGTAGTTATGTACACAACCTTACCACAGAAAGCATTGAATAGAAAGTAATGCGTTCAACTCAATGGAGTATACAGTTCAATTTCGCTGATAACTACTAAGTGCTGACATGTTGTAAACATTGTTAGCACACTATCCATATGATTTAGAGTTGTCTGCAACCAATTTTATGAGTGTGCTACCTATTCTCCTGAAGTTACTTTCAGTAACATTACATTCTCTACACAGTGGAACTTTAGCCTTTGCAGAAGTAAACCAAGTCAATGGCTGTTCCACTGTAAATGGTACCAGGTAGGTTAGTGAATTCACCTTGCATTGGAGTATTCCATGGCCCTGAGCACTCTACATGCAAAATCTATACTGTTCCAAACCACCCAGAGTAGTTATGTACACAAGCTTACCACAGAATGAATTGAATAGAAAGTAATGCATTCAACTGAATGGAGTGTACAGTGCAATTTTGCTGATAACTACTATGTGCTGAGATGATCTGAACATTGTTATCACACTAACCATATGATTTAGAGTTGTCTGCAACCAATTTTATGAGTGTGCTACCTATGCAGCAGAAGTTACATTCAGTAACATTAGCTCCTCTACACAGTGGAACTTTAGCCTTTGCAGAAGAAAACCAAGTCAATGTCTGTTCCACTGAAAATGGTACCAAGTAAGTTACTGATTTCAGCTTGCATTGGAGTATTCCATGGCACTGAGCTCTCTACATGCAATATCTGTACAGTTCCATACCACCCAGAGTTGTTATGTACACAAGCTTACCACAGAATGAATTGAATAGAAAGTAATGCATTCAACTGAATGGAGTGTACAGTGCAATTTTGCTGATAACTACTATGTGCTGACATGATCTAAACATTGTAATCACACTAACCATATGATTTAGAGTTGTCTGCAACCAATTTCATGAGTGTGCTACCTATTCTCCAGAAGTTACTTTCAGTAACATTACCTTCTCTGCACAGTGGAACTTTAGCCTTTGCAGAAGTAAACCAAGTCAATGGCTGTTCCACTGTAAATGGTACCAAGTAAGTTACTGATTTCAGCTTGCATTGGAGTATTCCATGGCACTGCGCACTCTACATGCAATGTCTGTACAGGTCCAAACCACCCAGAGTAGTTATGTACACAACCTTACCACAGAATGAATTGAATAGAAAGTAATGCATTCAACTCAATGGAGTGTACAGTTCAATTTTGCTGATAACTACTATGTGCTGACATGATCTAAACATTGTTATCACACTAACCATATGATTTAGAGTTGTCTGCAACCAATTTTATGAGTGTGCTACCTATGGTCCAGAAGTTACTTTCAGTAACATTACCTTCACTGCACAGTGGAACTTTAGCCTTTTCAGAAGTAAACCAAGTCAATGGCTGTTCCACTGTAATTGGTACCAGTTAGGTTAGTGAATTCACCTTGAATTGGAGTATTCCATGGCACTGAGCACTCTACATGCAAAATCTATACAGTTCCAAACAACCCAGAGTAGTTATGTACACAACCTTACCACAGAAAGCATTGAATAGAAAGTAATGCGTTCAACTCAATGGAGTATACAGTTCAATTTCGCTGATAACTACTAAGTGCTGACATGTTGTAAACATTGTTAGCACACTATCCATATGATTTAGAGTTGTCTGCAACCAATTTTATGAGTGTGCTACCTATTCTCCTGAAGTTACTTTCAGTAACATTACATTCTCTACACAGTGGAACTTTAGCCTTTGCAGAAGTAAACCAAGTCAATGGCTGTTCCACTGTAAATGGTACCAGGTAGGTTAGTGAATTCACCTTGCATTGGAGTATTCCATGGCCCTGAGCACTCTACATGCAAAATCTATACTGTTCCAAACCACCCAGAGTAGTTATGTACACAAGCTTACCACAGAATGAATTGAATAGAAAGTAATGCATTCAACTGAATGGAGTGTACAGTGCAATTTTGCTGATAACTACTATGTGCTGAGATGATCTGAACATTGTTATCACACTAACCATATGATTTAGAGTTGTCTGCAACCAATTTTATGAGTGTGCTACCTATGCAGCAGAAGTTACATTCAGTAACATTAGCTCCTCTACACAGTGGAACTTTAGCCTTTGCAGAAGAAAACCAAGTCAATGTCTGTTCCACTGTAAATGGTACCAAGTAAGTTACTGATTTCAGCTTGCATTGGAGTATTCCATGGCACTGAGCTCTCTACATGCAATATCTGTACAGTTCCATACCACCCAGAGTTGTTATGTACACAAGCTTACCACAGAATGAATTGAATAGAAAGTAATGCATTCAACTGAATGGAGTGTACAGTGCAATTTTGCTGATAACTACTATGTGCTGACATGATCTAAACATTGTTATCACACTAACCATATGATTTAGAGTTGTCTGCAACCAATTTCATGAGTGTGCTACCTATTCTCCAGAAGTTACTTTCAATAACATTACCTTCTCTGCACAGTGGAACTTCAGCCTTTGCAGAATTAAACCAAGTCAAAGGCTGTTCCAGTGTAAATGGTACCAGGTAGGTAAGTGAATTCACCTTGCATTGGAGTATTCCATGGCACTGAGCACTCTACATGCAAAATCTATACATTTCCAAACCACCCAGAGTAGTTATGTGCACAACCTTACCAAAGAATGCATTGAATGGAAAGTAATGCTTTGAACTCAAAGGAGTGTACAGTTCAATTTTGCTGAAAACTACTATGTGCTGGCATGATGTAAACATTGTTAGCACACTATCCATATGATTTAGAGTTGTCTGCAACCAATTTTATGAGTGTGCTACATGTTCTCCAGAAGTTACTTTCAGTAACATTACATTCTCTACACAGTGGAACTTTAGCCTTTGCAGAAGTAAACCAAGTCAATGGCTGTTGCACTGTAAATGGTACCAGGTAGGTTAGTGAATTCACCTTGCATTGGAGTATTCCATGGCTCTGAGCACTCTACATGCAAAATCTATACAGTTCCAAACCACCCAGAGTAGTTATGTACACAACCTTACCACAGAATGCACGGACTAGAAAGTAATGCGCTCAACTCAATGGAGTGTACAGTTGAATTTTGCTGATACCTACTATGTGCTAACATGATCTAAACATTGTTAGCGCACTATCCATATGATTTAGAGTTGTCGGCAACAAATTTTATGAGTGTGCTACCTATGCAGCAGAAGTTACATTCAGTAACATTAGCTCCTCTACACAGTGGAACTTTTGCCTTTGCAGAAGAAAACCAAGTCAATGTCTGTTCCACTGTAAATGGTACCAAGTAAGTTACTGATTTCAGCTTGCATTGGAGTATTCCATGGCACTGAGCTCTCTACATGCAATATCTGTACAGTTCCATACCACCCAGAGTAGTTATGTACACAAGCTTACCACAGAATGAATTGAATAGAAAGTAATGCATTCAACTGAATGGAGTGTACAGTGCAATTTTGCTGATAACTACTATGTGCTGACTTGATCTAAACATTGTTATCACACTAACCATATGATATAGATTTGTCTGCAACCAATTTTATGAGTGTGCTACCTATTCTCCAGAAGTTACGTTCAGTAACATTACATTCTCTACACAGTGGAACTTTAGCCTTTGCAGAAGTAAACCAGTTCAATGGCTGTTCCACTGAAAATGGAACCAGGTATGTTAGTGAATTCGCCTTGCATTGGAGTATTCCATGGCACTGAGCACTCTACATGCAAAATCTATACAGTTCCAAACCACCCAGAGTAGTTATGTACACAACCTTACCACAGAATGAATTGAATAGAAAGTAATGCATTCAACTCAATGGAGTGTACAGTTCAATTCTGCTGATAACTACTATGTGCTGACATGATGTAAACATTGATAGCACACTATCCATATGATTTAGAGTTGTCTGCAACCAATTTTATGAGTGTGCTACCTATGCAGCAGAAGTTACATTCAGTAACATTACCTTCTCTACACAGTGGAACTTTAGCCTTTGCAGAAGAAAACCAAGTCAATGGCTGTTCCACTGTAAATGGTACCAAGTAGGTTACTGAATTCAGCTTGCATTGGAGTATTCCATGGCACTGTGCACTCTACATGCAATATCTGTACAGTTCCAAACCACCCAGAGTAGTTATGTACACAACCTGACCACAGAATGATTTGAATAGAAAGTAACGCATTCAACTGAATGGAGTGTACAGTTCAATTTTGCTGATAACTACTATGTGCTGACATGATCTAAACATTGTTAGCACAATAACCACATGATTTAGAGTTGTCTGCAACCAATTTTATGAGTGTGCTACCTAATCTCCAGAAGTTACTTTCAGTAACATTACATTCTCTACACAGTGGAACTTTAGCCTTTGCAGAAGTAAACCAAGTCAATGGCTGTTCCACTGTAAATGGTACCAGTTAGGTTACTGAATTCAGCTTGCATTGGAGTATTCCATGGCACTGAGCACTCTACATGCAAAATCTATACAGTTCCAAACCACCCAGAGTAGTTATGTACACAACCTTACCACAGAATGCATTGAATAGAAAGTAATGCATTCAACTCAAAGGAGTGTACAGTTCAATTTTGCTGATAACTACTATGTGCTGACATGATGTAAACATTGTTAACACACTATCCATGTGATTTAGAGTTGTCTGCAACCAATTTTATGAGTGTGCTACCTATGCAGCAGAAGTTACTTTCAGTAACATTACCTTCTCTACACAGTGGAACTTTAGCCTTAGCAGAAGTAAACCAAGTCAATGGCTGTTCCACTGTAAAGGGTACCAAGTAGGTTACTGAATTCAGCTTGCATTGGAGTATTCCATGGCACTGAGCACTCTACATGCAATGTCTGTACAGTTCCAAACCACCCAGAGTAGTTATGTACACAACCTTACCACAGAATGAATTGAATAGAAAGTAATGCATTCAACTCAATGGAGTGTACAGTTCAATTTTGCTGATAACTACTATGTGCTGACATGATCTAAACATTGTTATCACACTAACCATATGATTAAGAGTTGTCTGCAACCAATTTTATGAGTGTGCTACCTGTTCTCCAGAAGTTACTTTCAGTAACATTACATTCTCTACACAGCGGAACTTTAGACTTTGCAGAAGTAAACCAAGTCAATGGCTGTTCCACTGTAAATGGTACCAGTTAGGTTACTGAATTCAGCTTGCATTGGAGTATTCCATGGCACTGAGCACTCTGCATGCATTATCTGTACAGTTCCAAACCACCCAGAGTAGTTATGTTCACAACCTTACCAAAGAATGAAAGCAATGCATTCAACTCAATGGAGTGTACAGTTCAATTTTGCTGATAACTGCTATGTGCTGACATGATCTAAACTTTGTTATCACACAAACCATACGATTTAGATTTGTCTGCAACCAATTTTATGAGTGTGCTACCTATGCAGCAGAAGTTACTTTCAGTAACATTACCTTCTCTGCACAGTGGAACTTTAGCCTTTGCAGAAGTAAACCAAGTCAATGGCTGTTCCACTGTAAATGGTACCAAGTAAGTTACTGATTTCAGCTTGCATTGGAGTATTCCATGGCACTGCGCACTCTACATGCAATGTCTGTACAGGTCCAAACCACCCAGAGTAGTTATGTACACAACCTTACCACAGAATGAATTGAATAGAAAGTAATGCATTCAACTCAATGGAGTGTACAGTTCAATTTTGCTGATAACTACTATGTGCTGACATGATCTAAACATTGTTATCACACTAACCATATGATTTAGAGTTGTCTGCAACCAATTTTATGAGTGTGCTACCTATGGTCCAGAAGTTACTTTCAGTAACATTACCTTCACTGCACAGTGGAACTTTAGCCTTTTCAGAAGTAAACCAAGTCAATGGCTGTTCCACTGTAATTGGTACCAGTTAGGTTAGTGAATTCACCTTGAATTGGAGTATTCCATGGCACTGAGCACTCTACATGCAAAATCTATACAGTTCCAAACAACCCAGAGTAGTTATGTACACAACCTTACCACAGAAAGCATTGAATAGAAAGTAATGCGTTCAACTCAATGGAGTATACAGTTCAATTTCGCTGATAACTACTAAGTGCTGACATGTTGTAAACATTGTTAGCACACTATCCATATGATTTAGAGTTGTCTGCAACCAATTTTATGAGTGTGCTACCTATTCTCCTGAAGTTACTTTCAGTAACATTGCATTCTCTACACAGTGGAACTTTAGCCTTTGCAGAAGTAAACCAAGTCAATGGCTGTTCCACTGTAAATGGTACCAGGTAGGTTAGTGAATTCACCTTGCATTGGAGTATTCCATGGCCCTGAGCACTCTACATGCAAAATCTATACTGTTCCAAACCACCCAGAGTAGTTATGTACACAAGCTTACCACAGAATGAATTGAATAGAAAGTAATGCATTCAACTGAATGGAGTGTACAGTGCAATTTTGCTGATAACTACTATGTGCTGAGATGATCTGAACATTGTTATCACACTAACCATATGATTTAGAGTTGTCTGCAACCAATTTTATGAGTGTGCTACCTATGCAGCAGAAGTTACATTCAGTAACATTAGCTCCTCTACACAGTGGAACTTTAGCCTTTGCAGAAGAAAACCAAGTCAATGTCTGTTCCACTGTAAATGGTACCAAGTAAGTTACTGATTTCAGCTTGCATTGGAGTATTCCATGGCACTGAGCTCTCTACATGCAATATCTGTACAGTTCCATACCACCCAGAGTTGTTATGTACACAAGCTTACCACAGAATGAATTGAATAGAAAGTAATGCATTCAACTGAATGGAGTGTACAGTGCAATTTTGCTGATAACTACTATGTGCTGACATGATCTAAACATTGTTATCACACTAACCATATGATTTAGAGTTGTCTGCAACCAATTTCATGAGTGTGCTACCTATTCTCCAGAAGTTACTTTCAATAACATTACCTTCTCTGCACAGTGGAACTTCAGCCTTTGCAGAATTAAACCAAGTCAAAGGCTGTTCCAGTGTAAATGGTACCAGGTAGGTAAGTGAATTCACCTTGCATTGGAGTATTCCATGGCACTGAGCACTCTACATGCAAAATCTATACATTTCCAAACCACCCAGAGTAGTTATGTGCACAACCTTACCAAAGAATGCATTGAATGGAAAGTAATGCTTTGAACTCAAAGGAGTGTACAGTTCAATTTTGCTGAAAACTACTATGTGCTGGCATGATGTAAACATTGTTAGCACACTATCCATATGATTTAGAGTTGTCTGCAACCAATTTTATGAGTGTGCTACATGTTCTCCAGAAGTTACTTTCAGTAACATTACATTCTCTACACAGTGGAACTTTAGCCTTTGCAGAAGTAAACCAAGTCAATGGCTGTTGCACTGTAAATGGTACCAGGTAGGTTAGTGAATTCACCTTGCATTGGAGTATTCCATGGCTCTGAGCACTCTACATGCAAAATCTATACAGTTCCAAACCACCCAGAGTAGTTATGTACACAACCTTACCACAGAATGCACGGACTAGAAAGTAATGCGCTCAACTCAATGGAGTGTACAGTTGAATTTTGCTGATACCTACTATGTGCTAACATGATCTAAACATTGTTAGCGCACTATCCATATGATTTAGAGTTGTCGGCAACAAATTTTATGAGTGTGCTACCTATGCAGCAGAAGTTACATTCAGTAACATTAGCTCCTCTACACAGTGGAACTTTAGCCTTTGCAGAAGAAAACCAAGTCAATGTCTGTTCCACTGTAAATGGTACCAAGTAAGTTACTGATTTCAGCTTGCATTGGAGTATTCCATGGCACTGAGCTCTCTACATGCAATATCTGTACAGTTCCATACCACCCAGAGTAGTTATGTACACAAGCTTACCACAGAATGAATTGAATAGAAAGTAATGCATTCAACTGAATGGAGTGTACAGTGCAATTTTGCTGATAACTACTATGTGCTGACTTGATCTAAACATTGTTATCACACTAACCATATGATATAGATTTGTCTGCAACCAATTTTATGAGTGTGCTACCTATTCTCCAGAAGTTACGTTCAGTAACATTACATTCTCTACACAGTGGAACTTTAGCCTTTGCAGAAGTAAACCAGTTCAATGGCTGTTCCACTGAAAATGGAACCAGGTATGTTAGTGAATTCGCCTTGCATTGGAGTATTCCATGGCACTGAGCACTCTACATGCAAAATCTATACAGTTCCAAACCACCCAGAGTAGTTATGTACACAACCTTACCACAGAATGAATTGAATAGAAAGTAATGCATTCAACTCAATGGAGTGTACAGTTCAATTTTGCTGATAACTACTATGTGCTGACATGATCTAAACATTGTTAGCACAATAACCACATGATTTAGAGTTGTCTGCAACCAATTTTATGAGTGTGCTACCTAATCTCCAGAAGTTACTTTCAGTAACATTACATTCTCTACACAGTGGAACTTTAGCCTTTGCAGAAGTAAACCAAGTCAATGGCTGTTCCACTGTAAATGGTACCAGTTAGGTTACTGAATTCAGCTTGCATTGGAGTATTCCATGGCACTGAGCACTCTACATGCAAAATCTATACAGTTCCAAACCACCCAGAGTAGTTATGTACACAACCTTACCACAGAATGCATTGAATAGAAAGTAATGCATTCAACTCAAAGGAGTGTACAGTTCAATTTTGCTGATAACTACTATGTGCTGACATGATGTAAACATTGTTAACACACTATCCATGTGATTTAGAGTTGTCTGCAACCAATTTTATGAGTGTGCTACCTATGCAGCAGAAGTTACTTTCAGTAACATTACCTTCTCTACACAGTGGAACTTTAGCCTTAGCAGAAGTAAACCAAGTCAATGGCTGTTCCACTGTAAAGGGTACCAAGTAGGTTACTGAATTCAGCTTGCATTGGAGTATTCCATGGCACTGAGCACTCTACATGCAATGTCTGTACAGTTCCAAACCACCCAGAGTAGTTATGTACACAACCTTACCACAGAATGAATTGAATAGAAAGTAATGCATTCAACTCAATGGAGTGTACAGTTCAATTTTGCTGATAACTACTATGTGCTGACATGATCTAAACATTGTTATCACACTAACCATATGATTAAGAGTTGTCTGCAACCAATTTTATGAGTGTGCTACCTGTTCTCCAGAAGTTACTTTCAGTAACATTACATTCTCTACACAGTGGAACTTTAGACTTTGCAGAAGTAAACCAAGTCAATGGCTGTTCCACTGTAAATGGTACCAGTTAGGTTACTGAATTCAGCTTGCATTGGAGTATTCCATGGCACTGAGCACTCTGCATGCATTATCTGTACAGTTCCAAACCACCCAGAGTAGTTATGTTCACAACCTTACCAAAGAATGAAAGCAATGCATTCAACTCAATGGAGTGTACAGTTCAATTTTGCTGATAACTGCTATGTGCTGACATGATCTAAACTTTGTTATCACACAAACCATACGATTTAGATTTGTCTGCAACCAATTTTATGAGTGTGCTACCTATGCAGCAGAAGTTACTTTCAGTAACATTACCTTCTCTACACAGTGGAACTTTAGCCTTAGCAGAAGTAAACCAAGTCAATGGCTGTTCCACTGTAAAGGGTACCAAGTAGGTTACTGAATTCAGCTTGCATTGGAGTATTCCATGGCACTGAGCACTCTACATGCAATGTCTGTACAGTTCCAAACCACCCAGAGTAGTTATGTACACAACCTTACCACAGAATGAATTGAATAGAAAGTAATGCATTCAACTCAATGGAGTGTACAGATCAATTTTGCTGATAACTACTATGTGCTGACATGATCTAAACATTGTTATCACACTAACCATATGATTAAGAGTTGTCTGCAACCAATTTTATGAGTGTGCTACCTGTTCTCCAGAAGTTACTTTCAGTAACATTACATTCTCTACACAGTGGAACTTTAGCCTTTGCAGAAGTAAACCAAGTCAATGGCTGTTCCACTGTAAATGGTACCAGTTAGGTTACTGAATTCAGCTTGCATTGGAGTATTCCATGGCACTGAGCACTCTGCATGCATTATCTGTACAGTTCCAAACCACCCAGAGTAGTTATGTTCACAACCTTACCAAAGAGTGAAAGCAATGCATTCAACTCAATGGAGTGTACAGTTCAATTTTGCTGATAACTGCTATGTGCTGACATGATCTAAACTTTGTTATCACACTAACCATATGATTTAGATTTGTCTGCAACCAATTTTATGAGTGTGCTACCTATGCAGCAGAAGTTACTTTCAGTAACATTACCTTCTCTACACAGAGGAACTTTAGCCTTTGCAGAAGTAAACCAAGTCAATGGCTGTTCCACTGTAAATGGTACCAAGTAGGTTACTGAACACAGCTTGCATTGGAGTATTCCATGGCACTGAGCACTCTACATGCAATATCTGTACAGTTCCAAACCACCCAGAGTAGTTATGTACACAACCTGACCACAGAATGATTTGAATAGAAAGTAACGCATTCAACTGAATGGAGTGTACAGTTCAATTTTGCTGATAACTACTATGTGCTGACATGATCTAAACATTGTTAGCACATTAACCACATGATTTAGAGTTGTCTGCAAACAATTTTATGAGTGTGCTACCTAATCTCCAGAAGTTACTTTCAGTAACATTACATTCTCTACACAGTGGAACTTTAGCCTTTGCAGAAGTAAACCAAGTCAATGGCTGTTCCACTGTAAATGGTACCAGTTAGGTTACTGAATTCAGCTTGCATTGGAGTATTCCATGGCACTGAGCACTCTACATGCAAAATCTATACAGTTCCAAACCACACAGAGTAGTTATGTACTCAACCTTACCACAGAATGCATTGAATAGAAAGTAATGCATTCAACTCAAAGGAGTGTACAGTTCAATTTTGCTGATAACTACTATGTGCTGACATGATGTAAACATTGTTAGCACACTATCCATGTGATTTAGAGTTGTCTGCAACCAATTTTATGAGTGTGCTACCTATGCAGCAGAAGTTACTTTCAGTAACATTACCTTCTCTACACAGTGGAACTTTAGCCTTTGCAGAAGTAAACCAAGTCAATGGCTGTTCCACTGTAAAGGGTACCAAGTAGGTTACTGAATTCAGCTTGCATTGGAGTATTCCATGGCACTGAGCACTCTACATGCAATGTCCGTACAGTTCCAAACCACCCAGAGTAGTTATGTTCACAACCTTACCACAGAATGAATTGAATAGAAAGTAATGCATTCAACTCAATGGAGTGTACAGTTCAATTTTGCTGATAACTACTATGTGCTGACATGATCTAAACATTGTTATCACACTAACCATATGATTAAGAGTTGTCTGCAACCAATTTTATGAGTGTGCTACCTGTTCTCCAGAAGTTACTTTCAGTAACATTACATTCTCTACACAGTGGAACTTTAGCCTTTGCAGAAGTAAACCAAGTCAATGGCTGTTCCACTGTAAATGGTACCAGTTAGGTTACTGAATTCAGCTTGCATTGGAGTATTCCATGGCACTGAGCACTCTGCATGCATTATCTGTACAGTTCCAAACCACCCAGAGTAGTTATGTTCACAACCTTACCAAAGAATGAAAGCAATGCATTCAACTCAATGGAGTGTACAGTTCAATTTTGCTGATAACTGCTATGTGCTGACATGATCTAAACTTTGTTATCACACTAACCATATGATTTAGATTTGTCTGCAACCAATTTTATGAGTGTGCTACCTATGCAGCAGAAGTTACTTTCAGTAACATTACCTTCTCTACACAGAGGAACTTTAGCCTTTGCAGAAGTAAACCAAGTCAATGGCTGTTCCACTGTAAATGGTACCAAGTAGGTTACTGAATTCAGCTTGCATTGGAGTATTCCATGGCACTGAACACTCTACATGCAAAATCTATACATTTCCAAACCACCCAGAGTAGTTATGTGCACAACCTTACCACAGAATGCATTGAATAGAAAGTAATGCATTCAACTCAAAGGAGTGTACAGTTCAATTTTGCTGATAACTACTATGTGCTGACATGATGTAAACATTGTTAGCACACTATCCATGTGATTTAGAGTTGTCTGCAACCAATTTTATGAGTGTGCTACCTATGCAGCAGAAGTTACTTTCAGTAAGATTACCTTCTCTACACAGTGGAACTTTAGCCTTTGCAGAAGTAAACCAAGTCAATGGCTGTTCCACTGTAAAGGGTACCAAGTAGGTTACTGAATTCAGCTTGCATTGGAGTATTCCATGGCACTGAGCACTCTACATGCAATGTCTGTACAGTTCCAAACCACACAGTGTAGTTATGTACACAACCTTACCACAGAATGAATTGAATAGAAAGTAATGCATTCAACTCAATGGAGTGTACAGTTCAATTTTGCTGATAACTACTATGTGCTGACATGATCTAAACATTGTTATCACACTAACCATATGATTAAGAGTTGTCTGCAACCAATTTTATGAGTGTGCTACCTATTCTCCAGAAGTTACTTTCAGTAACATTACCTTCTCTACACTGTGGAACTTTAGCCTTTGCAGAAGTATACCAAGTCAAAGGCTGTTCCACTGTAAATGGTACCAGGTAGGTTACTGAATTCAGATTGCATTGGAGTATTCCATGGCACTGAGCACTCTACATGCAATATCTATACAGTTCCAAACCACCCAGAGTAGTTATGTACACAACTTACCACAGAATGCATTGAATACAAAGTGATGCTTTCAAATCAATGGAGAGTATAGTTCAATTTTGCTGATAACTACTATGTGCTGACATGATCTAAACATTGTTCTCACACTAACCATATGATTAAGAGTTGTCTGCAACCAATTTTATGAGTGTGCTACCTATTCTCCAGAAGTTACTTTCAGTAACATTACCTTCTCTACACTGTGGAACTTTAGCCTTTGCAGCAGTATACCAAGTCAAAGGCTGTTCCACTGTAAATGGTACCAGGTATGTTAGTGAATTCACCTTGCATTGGAGTATTCCATGGCACTGAGCACTCTACATGCAAAATCTATACAGTTCCAAACCACACAGAGTAGTTATGTACACAACCTTACCACAGAATGAATTGAATAGAAAGTAATGCATTCAACTGAATGGAGTGTACAGTTCAATTTTGCTGATAACTACTATGTGCTGACATAATCTAAACATCGTTAGCACACTAGCCATATGATTTAGAGTTGCCTGCAACCAATTTTATGAGTGTGCTACCTATTCTCCAGAAGTTACTTTCAGTAACATTACATTCTCTACATAGTGGAACTTTATCCTTTGCAGAAGTTAACTAAGTCAATGGCTGTTCCACTGTAAATGGTACCAAGTAGGTTACTGAATTCAGCTTGCATTGGAGTATTCCATGGCACTGAGCACTCTGCATGCATTATCTGTACAGTTCCAAACCACCCAGAGTAGTTATGTACACAACTTACCACAGAATGCATTGAATACAAAGTAATGCATTCAAATCAATGGAGTGTACAGTTCAATTTTGCTGATAACTACTATGTGCTGACATGATGTAAACATTGTTAGCACAATATCCATATGATTTAGAGTTGTCTGCAATCAATTTTATGAGTGTGCTACCTATTCTCCAGAAGTTACTTTCAGTAACATTACCTTCTCTACACAGTGGAACTTTAGCCTTTACAGAAGTAAACCAAGTCAAAGGCTGTTCCACTGTAAATGGTACCAGGTAGGTTACTGAATGCACCTTGGATTGGAGTATTCCATGGCACTGAGCACTCTACATGCAAAATCTATACACTTCCAAACCACACAGAGTAGTTATGTGCACAACCTTACCACCGAATGCATTGAATAGAAAGTAATGCATTTAACTCAATGGAGTGTACAGTTAAATTTTGCTGATAACTACTATGTGCTGACATGATGTAAACATTATTAGCACACTATCCATATGATTTAGAGTTGTCTGCAACCAATTTTATGAGTGTGCTACCTATGCAGCAGAAGTTACATTCAGTAACATTACCTTCTCTACACAGTGGAACTTTAGCCTTTGCAGAAGTAAACCAAGTCAATGGCTGTTCCACTGTAAATGGTACCAAGTAGGTTACTGAATTCGGCTTGCATTGGAGTATTCCATGGCACTGAGCACTCTACATGCAAAATCTATACATTTCCAAACCACCCAGAGTAGTTATATGCACAACCTTACCACAGAATGCATTGAATAGAAAGTAATGCATTCAACTCAAAGGAGTGTACAGTTCAATTTTGCTGATAACTACTATGTGCTGACATGATGTCAACATTGTTAGCACACTATCCATATGATTTAGAGTTGTCTGCAACCAATTTTATGAGTGTGCTACCTATTCTCCAGAAGTTACTTTCAGTAACATTACCTTCTCTACACTGTGGAACTTTAGCCTTTGCAGAAGTATACCAAGTCAAAGGCTGTTCCACTGTAAATGGTACCAGGTAGGTTACTGAATTCAGATTGCATTGGAGTATTCCATGGCACTGAGCACTCTACATGCAATGTCTGTACAGTTCCAAACCACCCAGAGTAGTTATGTACACAACCTTACCACAGAATGAATTGAATAGAAAGTAATGCATTCAACTCAATGGAGTGTACAGTTCAATTTTGCTGATAACTACTATGTGCTGACATGATCTAAACATTGTTAGCACACTAACCATATGATTTAGATTTGTCTGCAACCAATTTTTTGAGTGTGCTACCTATTCTCCAGAAGTTACTTTCAGTAACATTACATTCTCTGCACAGTGGAACTTTAGCCTTTGCAGAAGGAAACCAGTTCAATGGCTGTTCAACTGTAAATGGTACCAGGTATGTTAGTGAATTCACCTTGCATTGGAGTATACCATGGCACTGAGCACTCTACATGCAAAATCTATACAGTTCCAAACCACCCAGAGTAGTTATGTACACAACCTTACCAGAGAATGAATTGAATAGAAAGTAATGCATTCAACTGAATGGAGTGTACAGTTCAATTTTGCTGATAACTACTATGTGCTGACATGATCTAAACATCGTTAGCACACTAGCCATATGATTTAGAGTTGCCTGCAACCAATTTTATGAGTGTGCTACCTATTCTCCAGAAGTTACTTTCAGTAACATTACATTCTCTACATAGTGGAACTTTATCCTTTGCAGAAGTAAACTAAGTCAATGGCTGTTCCACTGTAAATGGTACCAAGTAGGTTACTGAATTCAGCTTGCATTGGAGTATTCCATGGCACTGAGCACTCTGCATGCATTATCTGTACAGTTCCAAACCACCCAGAGTAGTTATGTACACAACTTACCACAGAATGCATTGAATACAAAGTAATGCATTCAAATCAATGGAGTGTACAGTTCAATTTTGCTGAAAACTACTATGTGCTGACATCATGTAAACATTGTTAGCACAATATCCATATGATTTAGAGTTGTCTGCAATCAATTTTATGAGTGTGCTATCTATTCTCCAGAAGTTACTTTCAGTAACATTACCTTCTCTACACTGTGGAACTTTAGCCTTTGCAGAAGTATACCAAGTCAAAGGCTGTTCCACTGTAAATGGTACCAGGTAGGTTACTGAATTCAGATTGCATTGGAGTATTCCATGGCACTGAGCACTCTACATGCAATATCTATACAGTTCCAAACCACCCAGAGTAGTTATGTACACAACTTACCACAGAATGCATTGAATACAAAGTAATGCATTCAAATCAATGGAGAGTATAGTTCAATTTTGCTGATAACTACTATGTGCTGACATGATCTAAACATTGTTAGCACACTAACCATATGATTTAGATTTGTCAGCAACCAATTTTTTGAGTGTGCTACCTATTCTCCAGAAGTTACTTTCAGTAACATTACATTCTCTGCACAGTGGAACTTTAGCCTTTGCAGAAGTAAACCAAGTCAATGGCTGTTCCACTGTAAAGGGTACCAAGTAGGTTACTGAATTCAGCTTGCATTGGAGTATTCCATGGCACTGAGCACTCTACATGCAATGTCTGTACAGTTCCAAACCACCCAGAGTAGTTATGTACACAACCTTACCACAGAATGAATTG
This sequence comes from Hypanus sabinus, assembly GCF_030144855.1. NCBI lineage: Eukaryota > Metazoa > Chordata > Chondrichthyes > Myliobatiformes > Dasyatidae > Hypanus > Hypanus sabinus. Next base: position 81,667,796 of record NC_082723.1, read on the forward strand.
AATAGAAAGTAATGCATTCAACTCAATGGAGTGTACAGTTCAATTTTGCTGATAACTACTATGTGCTGACATGATCTAAACATTGTTCTCACACTAACCATATGATTAAGAGTTGTCTGCAACCAATTTTATGAGTGTGCTACCTATTCTCCAGAAGTTACTTTCAGTAACATTACCTTCTCTACACTGTGGAACTTTAGCCTTTGCAGAAGTATACCAAGTCAAAGGCTGTTCCACTGTAAATGGTACCAGGTAGGTTACTGAATTCAGATTGCATTGGAGTATTCCATGGCACTGAGCACTCTGCATGCATTATCTGTACAGTTCCAAACCACCCAGAGTAGTTATGTACACAACTTACCACAGAATGCATTGAATACAAAGTAATGCATTCAACTCAATGGAGTGTACAGTTCAATTTTGCTGATAACTACTATGTGCTGACATGATGTAAACATTGTTAGCACAATATCCATATGATTTAGAGTTGTCTGCAATCAATTTTATGAGTGTGCTACCTATTCTCCAGAAGTTACTTTCAGTAACATTACCTTCTCTACACAGTGGAACTTTAGCCTTTGCAGAAGTAAACCAAGTCAATGGCTGTTCCACTGTAAATGGTACCAAGTAGGTTACTGAATTCAGCTTGCATTGGAGTATTCCATGGCACTGAGCACTCTACATGCAAAATCTATACATTTCCAAACCACCCAGAGTAGTTATATGCACAACCTTACCAGAGAATGAATTGAATAGAAAGTAATGCATTCAACTGAATGGAGTGTACAGTTCAATTTTGCTGATAACTACTATGTGCTGACATGATCTAAACATTGTTAGCACACTAGCCATATGATTTAGAGTTGCCTGCAACCAATTTTATGAGTGTGCTACCTATTCTCCAAAAGTTACTTTCAGTAACATTACATTCTCTACATAGTGTAACTTTATCCTTTGCAGAAGTAAACTAAGTCAATGGCTGTTCCACTGTAAATGGTACCAAGTAGGTTACTGAATTCAGCTTGCATTGGAGTATTCCATGGCACTGAGCACTCTGCATGCATTATCTGTACAGTTCCAAACCACCCAGAGTAGTTATGTACACAACTTACCACAGAATGCATTGAATAGAAAGTAATGCATTCAACTCAAAGGAGTGTACAGTTCAATTTTGCTGATAACTACTATGTGCTGACATGATCTAAACATTGTTGTCACACTAACCATATGATTAAGAGTTGTCTGCAACCAATTTTATGAGTGTGCTACCTATTCTCCAGAAGTTACTTTCAGTAACATTACCTTCTCTACACTGTGGAACTTTAGCCTTTGCAGAAGTATACCAAGTCAAAGGCTGTTCCACTGTAAATGGTACCAGGTAGGTTACTGAATTCAGATTGCATTGGAGTATTCCATGGCACTGAGCACTCTGCATGCATTATCTGTACAGTTCCAAACCACCCAGAGTAGTTATGTACACAACTTACCACAGAATGCATTGAATACAAAGTAATGCATTCAACTCAATGGAGTGTACAGTTCAATTTTGCTGATAACTACTATGTGCTGACATGATGTAAACATTGTTAGCACAATATCCATATGATTTAGAGTTGTCTGCAATCAATTTTATGAGTGTGCTACCTATTCTCCAGAAGTTACTTTCAGTAACATTACCTTCTCTACACAGTGGAACTTTAGCCTTTGCAGAAGTAAACCAAGTCAATGGCTGTTCCACTGTAAATGGTACCAAGTAGGTTACTGAATTCAGCTTGCATTGGAGTATTCCATGGCACTGAGCACTCTACATGCAAAATCTATACATTTCCAAACCACCCAGAGTAGTTATATGCACAACCTTACCAGAGAATGAATTGAATAGAAAGTAATGCATTCAACTGAATGGAGTGTACAGTTCAATTTTGCTGATAACTACTATGTGCTGACATGATCTAAACATTGTTAGCACACTAGCCATATGATTTAGAGTTGCCTGCAACCAATTTTATGAGTGTGCTACCTATTCTCCAGAAGTTACTTTCAGTAACATTACATTCTCTACATAGTGTAACTTTATCCTTTGCAGAAGTAAACTAAGTCAATGGCTGTTCCACTGTAAATGGTACCAAGTAGGTTACTGAATTCAGCTTGCATTGGTGTATTCCATGGCACTGAGCACTCTGCATGCATTATCTGTACAGTTCCAAACCACCCAGAGTAGTTATGTACACAACTTACCACAGAATGCATTGAATAGAAAGTAATGCATTCAAATCAAAGGAGTGTACAGTTCAATTTTGCTGATAACTACTATGTGCTGACATGATGTCAACATTGTTAGCACACTATCCATATGATTTAGAGTTGTCTGCATCCAATTTTATGAGTGTGCTACCTATGCAGCAGAAGTTACTTTCAGTAACATTACCTTCTCTATACAGTGGAACTTTAGCCTTTGCAGAAGTAAACCAAGTCAATGGCTGTTCCACTGTAAAGGGTACCAAGTAGGTTACTGAATTCAGCTTGCTTTGGAGTATTCCATGGCACTGAGCACTCTACATGCAAAATCTATACAGTTCCAAACCAACCAGAGTAGTTATGTACACAACCTTACCACAGAATTCACTGAATAGAAAGTAATGTGTTCAACTGAATGGAGTATACAGTTCAATTTCGCTGATAACTACTATGTGCTGACATGTTGTAAACATTGTTAGCACACTATCCATATGATTTATAGTTGTCTGCAACCAATTTTATGAGTGTGCTACCTATGCAGCAGAAGTTACATTCAGTAACATTACCTTCTCTACACAGTGGAACTTTAGCCTTTGCAGAAGAAAACCAAGTCAATGGCTGTTCCACTGTAAATGGTACCAAGTAGGTTACTGAATTCAGCTTGCATTGGAGTATTCCATGGCACTGTGCACTCTACATGCAATATCTGTACAGTTCCAAACCACCCAGAGTAGTTATGTACACAACCTGACCACAGAATGAATTGAATAGAAAGTAACGCATTCAACTGAATGGAGTGTACAGTTCAATTTTGCTGATAACTACTATGTGCTGACATGATCTAAACATTGTTAGCACATTAACCACATGATTTAGAGTTGTCTGCAACCAATTTTATGAGTGTGCTACCTAATCTCCAGAAGTTACTTTCAGTAACATTACCTTCTCTACACTGTGCAACTTTAGCCTTTGCAGAAGTATACCAAGTCAAAGGCTGTTCCACTGTAAATGGTACCAGGTAGGTTACTGAATTCAGATTGAATTGGAGTATTCCATGGCACTGAGCACTCTACATGCAATATCTATACAGTTCCAAACCACCCAGTGTAGTTATGTACACAACTTACCACAGAATGCATTGAATACAAAGTAATGCATTTAACTCAATGGAGTGTACAGTTAAATTTTGCTGATAACTACTATGTGCTGACATGATGTAAACATTATTAGCACACTATCCATATGATTTAGAGTTGTCTGCAATCAATTTTATGAGTGTGCTACCTATGCAGCAGAAGTTACATTCAGTAACATTACCTTCTCTACACAGTGGAACTTTAGCCTTTGCAGAAGTAAACCAAGTCAATGGCTGTTCCACTGTAAATGGTACCAAGTAGGTTACTGAATTCAGCTTGCATTGGAGTATTCCATGGCACTGAGCACTCTACATGCAAAATCTATACATTTCCATACCACCCAGAGTAGTTATATGCACAACCTTACCACAGAATGCATTGAATAGAAAGTAATGCATTCAACTCAAAGGAGTGTACAGTTCAATTTTGCTGATAACTACTATGTGCTGACATGATGTCAACATTGTTAGCACACTATCCATATGATTTAGAGTTGTCTGCAACCAATTTTATGAGTGTGCTACCTATGCAGCAGAAGTTACTTTCAGTAACATTACCTTCTCTACACAGTGGAACTTTAGCCTTTGCAGAAGTAAACCAAGTCAATGGCTGTTCCACTGTAAAGGGTACCAAGTAGGTTACTGAATTCAGCTTGCATTGGAGTATTCCATGGCACTGAGCACTCTACATGCAAAATCTATACAGTTCCAAACCAACCAGAGTAGTTATGTACACAACCTTACCACAGAATGCACTGAATAGAAAGTAATGTGTTCAACTGAATGGAGTATACAGTTCAATTTCGCTGATAACTACTATGTGCTGACATGTTGTAAACATTGTTAGCACACTATCCATATGATTTATAGTTGTCTGCAACCAATTTTATGAGTGTGCTACCTATGCAGCAGAAGTTACATTCAGTAACATTACCTTCTCTACACAGTGGAACTTTAGCCTTTGCAGAATTAAACCAAGTCAAAGGCTGTTCCACTGTAAATGGTACCAGGTAGGTAAGTGAATTCACCTTGCATTGGAGTATTCCATGGCACTGAGCACTCTACATGCAAAATCTATACATTTCCAAACCACCCAGAGTAGTTATGTGCACAACCTTACCACAGAATGCATTGAATGGAAAGTAATGCATTCAACTCAAAGGAGTGTAAAGTTCAATTTTGCTGATAACTACTATGTGCTGACATGATGTAAACATGGTTAGCACACTATCCATATGATTTAGAATTGTCTGCAACCAATTTTATGAGTGTGCTACCTGTGCAGCAGAAGTTACATTCAGTAACATTACCTTCTCTACACAGTGGAACTTTAGCCTTTGCAGAAGAAAACCAAGTCAATGGCTGTTCCACTGTAAATGGTACCAAGTAGGTTACTGAATTCAGCTTGCATTGGAGTATTCCATGGCACTGTGCACTCTACATGCAATATCTGTACAGTTCCAAACCACCCAGAGTAGTTATGTACACAACCTGACCACAGAATGAATTGAATAGAAAGTAACGCATTCAACTGAATGGAGTGTACAGTTCAATTTTGCTGATAACTACTATGTGCTGACATGATCTAAACATTGTTAGCACATTAACCACATGATTTAGAGTTGTCTGCAACCAATTTTATGAGTGTGCTACCTAATCTCCAGAAGTTACTTTCAGTAACATTACGTTCTCTACACTGTGCAACTTTAGCCTTTGCAGAAGTATACCAAGTCAAAGGCTGTTCCACTGTAAATGGTACCAGGTAGGTTACTGAATTCAGATTGCATTGGAGTATTCCATGGCACTGAGCACTCTACATGCAATATCTATACAGTTCCAAACCACCCAGTGTAGTTATGTACACAACTTACCACAGAATGCATTGAATAGAAAGTAATGCATTCAAATCAAAGGAGAGTACAGTTCAATTTTGCTGATAACTACTATGTGCTGACATGATGTAAACATTGTTAGCACAATATCCATATGATTTAGAGTTGTCTGCAATCAATTTTATGAGTGTGCTACCTATTCTCCAGAAGTTACTTTCAGTAACATTACCTTCTCTACACAGTGGAACTTTAGCCTTTGCAGAAGTAAACCAAGTCAAAGGCTGTTCCACTGTAAATGGTACCAGGTAGGTTACTGAATGCACCTTGGATTGGAGTATTCCATGGCACTGAGCACTCTACATGCAAAATCTATACACTTCCAAACCACACAGAGTAGTTATGTGCACAACCTTACCACCGAATGCATTGAATAGAAAGTAATGCATTTAACTCAATGGAGTGTACAGTTAAATTTTGCTGATAACTACTATGTGCTGACATGATGTAAACATTATTAGCACACTATCCATATGATTTAGAGTTGTCTGCAACCAATTTTATGAGTGTGCTACCTATGCAGCAGAAGTTACATTCAGTAACATTACCTTCTCTACACAGTGGAACTTTAGCCTTTGCAGAAGTAAACCAAGTCAATGGCTGTTCCACTGTAAATGGTACCAAGTAGGTTACTGAATTCAGCTTGCATTGGAGTATTCCATGGCACTGAGCACTCTACATGCAAAATCTATACATTTCCAAACCACCCAGAGTAGTTATATGCACAACCTTACCACAGAATGCATTGAATAGAAAGTAATGCATTCAACTCAAAGGAGTGTACAGTTCAATTTTGCTGATAACTACTATGTGCTGACATGATGTCAACATTGTTAGCACACTATCCATATGATTTAGAGTTGTCTGCAACCAATTTTATGAGTGTGCTACCTATGCAGCAGAAGTTACTTTCAGTAACATTACCTTCTCTACACAGTGGAACTTTAGCCTTTGCAGAAGTAAACCAAGTCAATGGCTGTTCCACTGTAAAGGGTACCAAGTAGGTTACTGAATTCAGCTTGCATTGGAGTATTCCATGGCACTGAGCACTCTACATGCAAAATCTATACAGTTCCAAACGAACCAGAGTAGTTATGTACACAACCTTACCACAGAATGCACTGAATAGAAAGTAATGTGTTCAACTGAATGGAGTATACAGTTCAATTTCGCTGATAACTACTATGTGCTGACATGTTGTAAACATTGTTAGCACACTATCCATATGATTTATAGTTGTCTGCAACCAATTTTATGAGTGTGCTACCTATGCAGCGGAAGTTACATTCAGTAACATTACCTTCTCTACACAGTGGAACTTTAGCCTTTGCAGAATTAAACCAAGTCAAAGGCTGTTCCACTGTAAATGGTACCAGGTAGGTAAGTGAATTCACCTTGCATTGGAGTATTCCATGGCACTGAGCACTCTACATGCAAAATCTATACATTTCCAAACCACCCAGAGTAGTTATGTGCACAACATTACCACAGAATGCAATGAATGGAAAGTAATGCATTCAACTCAAAGGAGTGTAAAGTTCAATTTTGCTGATAACTACTATGTGCTGACATGATGTAAACATGGTTAGCACACTATCCATATGATTTAGAGTTGTCTGCAACCAATTTCATGAGTGTGCTACCTATGCAGCAGAAGTTACATTCAGTAACATTATCTTCTCTACACAGTGGAACTTTAGCCTTTGCAGAAGAAAACCAAGTCAATGGCTGTTCCACTGTAAATGGTACCAAGTAGGTTACTGAATTCAGCTTGCATTGGAGTATTCCATGGCACTGTGCACTCTACATGCAATATCTGTACAGTTCCAAACCACCCAGGGTAGTTATGTACACAACCTGACCACAGAATGAATTGAATAGAAAGTAACGCATTCAACTGAATGGAGTGTACAGTTCAATTTTGCTGATAACTACTATGTGCTGACATGATCTAAACATTGTTTGCACATTAACCACATGATTTAGAGTTGTCTGCAACCAATTTTATGAGTGTGCTACCTAATCTCCAGAAGTTACTTTCAGTAACATTACCTTCTCTACACTGTGCAACTTTAGCCTTTGCAGAAGTATACCAAGTCAAAGGCTGTTCCACTGTAAATGGTACCAGGTAGGTTACTGAATTCAGATTGCATTGGAGTATTCCATGGCACTGAGCACTCTACATGCAATATCTATACAGTTCCAAACCACCCAGTGTAGTTATGTACACAACTTACCACAGTATGCATTGAATAGAAAGTAATGTGTTCAACTGAATGGAGTATACAGTTCAATTTCGCTGATAACTACTATGTGCTGACATGTTGTAAACATTGTTAGCACACTAACCATATGATTTAGATTTGTCTGCAACCAATTTTATGAGTGTGCTACCTATTCTCCAGAAGTTACTTTCAGTAACATTACCTTCTCTACACAGTGGAACTTTAGCCTTTGCAGAATTAAACCAAGTCAAAGGCTGTTCCACTGTAAATGGTACCAGGTAGGTAAGTGAATTCACCTTGCATTGGAGTATTCCATGGCACTGAGCACTCTACATGCAAAATCTATACATTTCCAAACCACCCAGAGTAGTTATGTGCACAACCTTACCACAGAATGCATTGAATGGAAAGTAATGCATTCAACTCAAAGGAGTGTACAGTTCAATTTTGCTGATAACTACTATGTGCTGACATGATGTAAACATTGTTAGCACACTATCCATATGATTTAGAGTTGTCTGCAACCAATTTTATGAGTGTGCTACCTATGCAGCTGAAGTTACATACAGTAACATAACCTTCTCTACACAGTGGAACTTTAGCCTTTGCAGAAGAAAACCATGTCAATGGCTGTTCCACTGTAAATGGTACCAGGTAGGTTACTGAATGCACCTTGGATTGGAGTATTCCATGGCACTGAGCACTCTACATGCAAAATCTATACACTTCCAAAACACACAGAGAAGTTTTGTGCACAACCTTACCACCGAATGCATTGAATAAAAAGTAATGCATTTAACTCAATGGAGTGTACAGTTAAATTTTGCTGATAACTACTATGTGCTGACATGATGTAAGCATTATTAGCACACTATGCATATGATTTAGAGTTGTCTGCAACCAATTTTATGAGTGTGCTACCTATGCAGCAGAAGTTACTTTCAGTAACATTACCTTCTCTACACAGTGGAACTTTAGCCTTTGCAGAAGTAAACCAAGTCAAAGGCTGTTCCACTGTAAATGGTACCAGGTAGGTTACTGAATGCACCTTGGATTGGAGTATTCCATAGCACTGAGCACTCTACATGCAAAATCTATACACTTCCAAACCACACAGAGTAGTTTTGTGCACAACCTTACCACAGAATGAATTGAATAGAAAGTAATGCATTCAACTGAATGGAGTGTACAGTTCAATTTTGCTGATAACTACTATGTGCTGACATGATCTAAACATTGTTAGCACATTAACCACATGATTTAGAGTTGTCTGCAACCAATTTTATGAGTGTGCTACCTATTCTCCAGAAGTTACTTTCAGTAACGTTACATTCTCTACACAGTGGAACTTTATCCTTTGCAGTAAACTAAGTCAATGGCTGTTCCACTGTAAATGGTACCAAGTAGGTTACTGAATTCAGCTTGCATTGGAGTACTCCATGGCACTGAGCACTCTGCATGCATTATCTGTACAGTTCCAAACCACCCAGAGTAGTTATGTACACAACTTACCACAGAATGCATTGAATACAAAGTAATGCATTCAAATCAATGGAGTGTACAGTTCAATTTTGCTGATAACTACTATGTGCTGACATGATGTAAACATTGTTAGCACAATATCCATATGATTTAGAGTTGTCTGCAATAAATTTTATGAGTGTGCTACCTATTCTCCAGAAGTTACTTTCAGTAACATTACCTTCTCTACACAGTGGAACTTTAGCCTTTGCAGAAGTAAACCAAGTCAAAGGCTGTTCCACTGTAAATGGTACCAGGTAGGTTACTGAATGCACCTTGGATTGGAGTATTCCATGGCACTGAGCACTCTACATGCAAAATCTATACACTTCCAAAACACACAGAGAAGTTTTGTGCACAACCTTACCACCGAATGCATTGAATAGAAAGTAATGCATTTAACTCAATGGAGTGTACAGTTAAATTTTGCTGATAACTACTATGTGCTGACATGATGTAAACATTATTAGCACACTATGCATATGATTTAGAGTTGTCTGCAACCAAATTTATGAGTGTGCTACCTATGCAGCAGAAGTTACTTTCAGTAACATTACCTTCTCTACACAGTGGAACTTTAGCCTTTGCAGAAGTAAACCAAGTCAAAGGCTGTTCCACTGTAAATGGTACCAGGTAGGTTACTGAATGCACCTTGGATTGGAGTATTCCATAGCACTGAGCACTCTACATGCAAAATCTATACACTTCCAAACCACACAGAGTAGTTTTGTGCACAACCTTACCACCGAATGCATTGAATAGAAAGTAATGCATTTAACTCAATGGAGTGTACAGTTAAATTTTGCTGATAACTACTATGTGCTGACATGATGTAAACATTATTAGCACACTATGCATATGATTTAGAGTTGTCTGCAACCAATTTTATGAGTGTGCTACCTATGCAGCAGAAGTTACTTTCAGTAACATTACCTTCTCTACACAGTGGAACTTTAGCCTTTGCAGAAGTAAACCAAGTCAATGGCTGTTCCACTGTAAAGGGTACCAAGTAGGTTACTGAATTCAGCTTGCATTGGAGTATTCCATGGCACTGAGCACTCTACATGCAATGTCTGTACAGTTCCAAACCACCCAGAGTAGTTATGTACACAACCTTACCACAGAATGCATTGAATAGAAAGTAATGCATTCAAATCAAAGGAGTGTACAGTTGAATTTTGCTGATACCTACTATGTGCTAACATGATCTAAATATTGTTAGCGCACTAACCATATGTTTTAGAGTTGTCTGCAACCAGTTTTATGAGCGTGCTACCTATGGTCCAGAAGTTACTTTCAGTAACATTACCTTCACTGCACAGTGGAACTTTAGCCTTTTCAGAAGTAAACCAAGTCAATGGCTGTTCCACTGTAATAGTTCCAGTTAGGTTAGTGAATTCAACTTGCATTGGAGTATTCCATTGCACTGAGCACTCTACATGCAAAATCTATACAGTTCCAAACCAACCAGAGTAGTTATGTACACAACCTTACCACAGAATGCACTGAATAGAAAGTAATGCGTTAAACTGAATGGAGTATACAGTTCAATTTCGCTGATAACTACTATGTGCTGACATGTTGTAAACATTGTTAGCACACTATCCATATGATTTAGAGTTGTCTGCAACCAATTTTATGAGTGTGCTACCTATGCAGCAGAAGTTACATTCAGTAACATTACCTTCTCTACACAGTGGAACTTTAGCCTTTGCAGAAGAAACCCAAGTCAATGGCTGTTCCACTGTAAATGGTACCAAGTAAGTTACTGAATTCAGCTTGTATTGGAGTATTCCATGTCACTGAGCTCTCTACATGCAATATCTGTACAGTTCCATACCACCCAGAGTAGTTATGTACACAAGCTTACCACAGAATGAATTGAATAGAAAGTAATGCATTTAACTCAATGGAGTGTACAGTTAAATTTTGCTGATAACTACTATGTGCTGACATGATGTAAACATTATTAGCACACTATGCATATGATTTAGAGTTGTCTGCAACCAATTTTATGAGTGTGCTACCTATGCAGCAGAAGTTACTTTCAGTAACATTACCTTCTCTACACAGTGGAACTTTAGCCTTTGCAGAAGTAAACCAAGTCAATGGCTGTTCCACTGTAAAGGGTACCAAGTAGGTTACTGAATTCAGCTTGCATTGGAGTATTCCATGGCACTGAGCACTCTACATGCAATGTCTGTACAGTTCCAAACCACCCAGAGTAGTTATGTACACAACCTTACCACAGAATGCATTGAATAGAAAGTAATGCATTCAAATCAAAGGAGTGTACAGTTGAATTTTGCTGATACCTACTATGTGCTAACATGTTCTAAATATTGTTAGCGCACTAACCATATGTTTTAGAGTTGTCTGCAACCAATTTTATGAGCGTGCTACCTATGGTCCAGAAGTTACTTTCAGTAACATTACCTTCACTGCACAGTGGAACTTTAGCCTTTTCAGAAGTAAACCAAGTCAATGGCTGTTCCACTGTAATAGTTCCAGTTAGGTTAGTGAATTCAACTTGCATTGGAGTATTCCATTGCACTGAGCACTCTACATGCAAAATCTATACAGTTCCAAACCAACCAGAGTAGTTATGTACACAACCTTACCACAGAATGCACTGAATAGAAAGTAATGCGTTAAACTGAATGGAGTATACAGTTCAATTTCGCTGATAACTACTATGTGCTGACATGTTGTAAACATTGTTAGCACACTATCCATATGATTTAGAGTTGTCTGCAACCAATTTTATGAGTGTGCTACCTATGCAGCAGAAGTTACATTCAGTAACATTACCTTCTCTACACAGTGGAACTTTAGCCTTTGCAGAAGAAACCCAAGTCAATGGCTGTTCCACTGTAAATGGTACCAAGTAAGTTACTGAATTCAGCTTGTATTGGAGTATTCCATGTCACTGAGCTCTCTACATGCAATATCTGTACAGTTCCATACCACCCAGAGTAGTTATGTACACAAGCTTACCACAGAATGAATTGAATAGAAAGAAATGCATTCAACTGAATGGAGTGTACAGTTCAATTTTGCTGATAACTACTATGTGCTGACATGATCTAAACATTGTTATCACACTATCCATATGATTTAGAGTTGCCTGCAACCAATTTTATGAGTGTGCTACCTATTCTCCAGAAGTTACTTTCAGTAACATTATATTCTCTACGCAGTGGAACTTTAGCGTTTGCAGAAGTAAACCAAGTCAATGGCTGTTCCACTGTAAATGTAACAAGTAGGTTACTGAATTCAGCTTGCATTGGAGTATTCCATGGCACTGAGCACTCTACATGCAATACCTGTACAGTTCCAAACCATCCAGAGTAGTTATGTACACAACCTTACCACAGAATGAATTGAATATAAAGTAATGCATTCAACTCAATTGAGTGTACAGTTCAATTTTGCTGATAACTACTATGTGCTGACATGATCTAAACATTGTTATCACACTAACCATATGATTTAGAGTTGTCTGCAGCCAATTTTATGAGTGTGGTACCTATTCTCCAGAAGTTACTTTCAGTAACATTACATTCTCTACACAGTGGAACTTTAGCCTTTGCAGAAGTAAACCAAGTCAATGGCTGTTCCACTGTAAATGGTACCAGGTAGGTTAGTGAATTCAGCTTGCATTGGAGTATTCCATGGCACTGAGCACTCTACATGCAAAATCTATACAGTTCCAAACCACCCAGAGTAGTTATGTACACAACCTTACCACAGAATGCATTGAATAGAAAGTAATGCATTCAACTCAATGGAGTGTACAGTTCAATTTTGCTGATAACTACTATGTGCTGACATGATGTAAACATTGTTAGCGCACTAACCATATGATTTAGAGTTGTCTGCAACCAATTTTATGAGTGTGCTACCTATGGTCAAGAAGTTACTTTCAGTAACATTACCTTCAATGCACAGTGGAACTTTAGCCTTTGCAGAAGTAAACCAAGTCAATGGCTGTTCCACTGTAAATGGTACCAGGTAGGTTAGTGCATTCAGCTTGCATTGGAGTATTCCATGGCACTGAGAACTCTACATGCATTATCTGTACAGTTCCAAACCACCCAGAGTAGTTATGTTCACAACCTTACCACAGAATGAATTGAATAGAAAGTAATGCATTCAACTCAATGGAGTGTACAGTTCAATTTTGCTGATAACTACTACGTGCTGACATGATCTAAACATTGTTATCACACTAACCATATGATTTAGAGTTGTCTGCAGCCAATTTTATGAGTGTGCTACCTATTCTCCAGAAGTTACTTTCAGTAACATTACCTTCTCTACACAGTGGAACTTTAGCCTTTGCAGAAGAAATCCAAGTCAATGGCTGTTCCACTGTAAATGGTACCAGGTAGGTTAGTGAATTCAGCTTGCATTGGAGTATTCCATGGCACTGAGCACTCTACATGCAAAATCTATACAGTTCCAAACCACCCAGAGTAGTTATGTACCCAACCTTACCACAGAATGCATTGAATAGAAAGTAATGCATTCAACTCAATGGAGTGTACAGTTCAATTTTGCTGATAACTACTATGTGCTGACATGATGTAAACATTGTTAGCGCACTATCCATATGATTTCGAGTTGTCTGCAACCAATTTTATGAGTGTGCTACCTATGCAGCAGAAGTTACTTTCAGTAACATTACCTTCTCTACACAGTGGAACTGTAGAAGCAAACCAAGTCAATGGCTGATCCACTGTAAATGGTACCAAGTAGGTTACTGAATTCAGCTTGCATTGGAGTATTCCATGACACTGAGCACTCTGCAAGCATTATCAGTACAGTTCCAAACCACCCAGAGTAGTTATGTTCACAACCTTACCACAGAATGAAAGCAATGCATTCAACTCAATGGAGTGTACAGTTCAATTTTGCTGATAACTACTATGTGCTAACATAATCTAAAAATTGTTAGCGCACTAACCATATGATTTAGAGTTGTCTGCAACCAATTTTATGAGTGTGCCACCTATGGTCCAGAAGTTACTTTCAGTAATATAACCTTCTCTACACAGTGGAACTTTAGCGTTTGCAGAAGTAAACCAAGTCAATGGCTGTTCCACTGTAAATGGTACCAAGTAGGTTACTGAATTCAGCTTGCATTGGAGTATTCCATGGCACTGAGCACTCTACATGCAATACCTGTACAGTTCCAAACCACCCAGAGTAGTTATGTACACAACCTTACCACAGAATGAATTGAATAGAAAGTAATGCATTCAACTCAATGGAGTGCACAGTTCAATTTTGCTGATAACTACTATGTGCTGACATGATCTAAACATTGTTATCACACTAACCATATGATTTAGAGTTGTCTGCAGCCAATTTTATGAGTGTGCTACCTATTCTCCAGAAGTTACTTTCAGTAACATTACATTCTCTACACAGTGGAACTTTAGCCTTTGCAGAAGTAAACCAAGTCAATGGCTGTTCCACTGTAAATGGTACCAGGTATGTTAGTGAATTCAGCTTGCATTGGAGTATTCCATGGCACTGAGCACTCTACATGCAAAATCTATACATTTCCAAACCACCCAGAGTAGTTATGTACACAACCTTACCACAGAATGCATTGAATAGAAAGTAATGCATTCAACTCAATGGAGTGTACAGTTCAATTTTGCTGATAACTACTATGTGCTGACATGATCTAAACATTGTTATCACACTATCCATATGATTTAGAGTTGCCTGCAACCAATTTTCTGAGTGTGCTACCTATTCTCCAGAAGTTACTTTCAGTAACATTACATTCTCTACACAGTGGAACTTTAGCCTTTGCAGAAGTAAACCAAGTCAATGGCTGTTCCACTGTAAATGGTACCAGGTAGGTTAGTGAATTCAGCTTGCATTGGAGTATTCCATGGCACTGAGCACTCTACATGCAAAATCTATACAGTTCCAAACCACCCAGAGTAGTTATGTACACAACCTTACCACAGAATGCATTGAATAGAAAGTAATGCATTCAACTCAATGGAGTGTACAGTTCAATTTTGCTGATAACTACTATGTGCTGACATGATGTAAACATTGTTAGCGCACTATCCATATGATTTCGAGTTGTCTGCAACCAATTTTATGAGTGTGCTACCTATGCAGCAGAAGTTACTTTCAGTAACATTACCTTCTCTACACAGTGGAACTGTAGAAGCAAACCAAGTCAATGGCTGATCCACTGTAAATGGTACCAAGTAGGTTACTGAATTCAGCTTGCATTGGAGTATTCCATGACACTGAGCACTCTGCAAGCATTATCTGTACAGTTCCAAACCACCCAGAGTAGTTATGTTCACAACCTTACCACAGAATGAAAGCAATGCATTCAACTCAATGGAGTGTACAGTTCAATTTTGCTGATAACTACTATGTGCTAACATAATCTAAAAATTGTTAGCGCACTAACCATATGATTTAGAGTTGTCTGCAACCAATTTTATGAATGTGCCACCTATGGTCCAGAAGTTACTTTCAGTAATATAACCTTCTCTACACAGTGGAACTTTAGCGTTTGCAGAAGTAAACCAAGTCAATGGCTGTTCCACTGTAAATGGTACCAAGTAGGTTACTGAATTCAGCTTGCATTGGAGTATTCCATGGCACTGAGCACTCTACATGCAATACCTGTACAGTTCCAAACCACCCAGAGTAGTTATGTACACAACCTTACCACAGAATGAATTGAATAGAAAGTAATGCATTCAACTCAATGGAGTGCACAGTTCAATTTTGCTGATAACTACTATGTGCTGACATGATCTAAACATTGTTATCACACTAACCATATGATTTAGAGTTGTCTGCAGCCAATTTTATGAGTGTGCTACCTATTCTCCAGAAGTTACTTTCAGTAACATTACATTCTCTACACAGTGGAACTTTAGCCTTTGCAGAAGTAAACCAAGTCAATGGCTGTTCCACTGTAAATGGTACCAGGTATGTTAGTGAATTCAGCTTGCATTGGAGTATTCCATGGCACTGAGCACTCTACATGCAAAATCTATACATTTCCAAACCACCCAGAGTAGTTATGTACACAACCTTACCACAGAATGCTTTGAATAGAAAGTAATGCATTCAACTCAATGGAGTGTACAGTTCAATTTTGCTGATAACTACTATGTGCTGACATGATCTAAACATTGTTATCACACTATCCATATGATTTAGAGTTGCCTGCAACCAATTTTCTGAGTGTGCTACCTATTCTCCAGAAGTTACTTTCAGTAACATTACATTCTCTACACAGTGGAACTTTAGCCTTTGCAGAAGTAAACCAAGTCAATGGCTGTTCCACTGTAAATGGTACCAGGTAGGTTAGTGAATTCAGCTTGCATTGGAGTATTCCATGGCACTGAGCACTCTACATGCAAAATCTATACAGTTCCAAACCACCCAGAGTAGTTATGTACACAACCTTACCACAGAATGCATTGAATAGAAAGTAATGCATTCAACTCAATGGAGTGTACAGTTCAATTTTGCTGATAACTACTATGTGCTGACATGATGTAAACATTGTTAGCGCACTATCCATATGATTTCGAGTTGTCTGCAACCAATTTTATGAGTGTGCTACCTATGCAGCAGTAGTTACTTTCAGTAACATTACCTTCTCTACACAGTCGAATTTAGCCTTTGTAGAAGTAAACCAAGTCAATGGCTGTTCCACTGTAAATGGTACCAAGTAGGTTACTGAATTCAGCTTGCATTGGAGTATTCCATGGCACTGAGCACTCTGCAAGCATTATCTGTACAGTTCCAAACCACCCAGAGTAGTTATGTTCACAACCTTACCACAGAATGAAAACAATGCATTCAACTCAATGGAGTGTACAGTTCAATTTTGCTGATAACTACTATGTGCTGACATGATCTAAACATTGTTATCACACTATCCATATGATTTAGAGTTGCCTGCAACCAATTTTATGAGTGTGCTACCTATTCTCCAGAAGTTACTTTCAGTAACATTATATTCTCTACACAGTGGAACTTTAGCGTTTGCAGAAGTAAACCAAGTCAATGGCTGTTCCACTGTAAATGTAACAAGTAGGTTACTGAATTCAGCTTGCATTGGAGTATTCCATGGCACTGAGCACTCTACATGCAATACCTGTACAGTTCCAAACCATCCAGAGTAGTTATGTACACAACCTTACCACAGAATGAATTGAATATAAAGTAATGCATTCAACTCAATTGAGTGTACAGTTCAATTTTGCTGATAACTACTATGTGCTGACATGATCTAAACATTGTTATCACACTAACCATATGATTTAGAGTTGTCTGCAGCCAATTTTATGAGTGTGGTACCTATTCTCCAGAAGTTACTTTCAGTAACATTACATTCTCTACACAGTGGAACTTTAGCCTTTGCAGAAGTAAACCAAGTCAATGGCTGTTCCACTGTAAATGGTACCAGGTAGGTTAGTGAATTCAGCTTGCATTGGAGTATTCCATGGCACTGAGCACTCTACATGCAAAATCTATACAGTTCCAAACCACCCAGAGTAGTTATGTACACAACCTTACCACAGAATGCATTGAATAGAAAGTAATGCATTCAACTCAATGGAGTGTACAGTTCAATTTTGCTGATAACTACTATGTGCTGACATGATGTAAACATTGTTAGCGCACTAACCATATGATTTAGAGTTGTCTGCAACCAATTTTATGAGTGTGCTACCTATGGTCAAGAAGTTACTTTCAGTAACATTACCTTCAATGCACAGTGGAACTTTAGCCTTTGCAGAAGTAAACCAAGTCAATGGCTGTTCCACTGTAAATGGTACCAGGTAGGTTAGTGCATTCAGCTTGCATTGGAGTATTCCATGGCACTGAGAACTCTACATGCATTATCTGTACAGTTCCAAACCACCCAGAGTAGTTATGTTCACAACCTTACCACAGAATGAATTGAATAGAAAGTAATGCATTCAACTCAATGGAGTGTACAGTTCAATTTTGCTGATAACTACTATGTGCTGACATGATCTAAACATTGTTATCACACTAACAATATGATTTAGAGTTGTCTGCAGCCAATTTTATGAGTGTGCTACCTATTCTCCAGAAGTTACTTTCAGTAACATTACATTCTCTACACAGTGGAACTTTAGCCTTTGCAGAAGTAAACCAAGTCAATGGCTGTTCCACTGTAAATGGTACCAGGTATGTTAGTGAATTCACCTTGCATTGGAGTATTCCATGGCACTGAGCACTCTACATGCAAAATCTATACATTTCCAAACCACCCAGAGTAGTTATGTACACAACCTTACCACAGAATGCATTGAATAGAAAGTAATGCATTCAACTCAATGGAGTGTGCAGTTCAATTTTGCTGATAACTACTATGTGCTGATATGATCTAAACATTGTTATCACACTATCCATATGATTTAGAGTTGCCTGCAACCAATTTTCTGAGTGTGCTACCTATTCTCCAGAAGTTACTTTCAGTAACATTACATTCTCTACACAGTGGAACTTTAGCCTTTGCAGAAGTAAACCAAGTCAATGGCTGTTCCACTGTAAATGGTACCAGGTAGGTTAGTGAATTCAGCTTGCATTGGAGTATTCCATGGCACTGAGCACTCTACATGCAAAATCTATACAGTTCCAAACCACCCAGAGTAGTTATGTACACAACCTTACCACAGAATGCATTGAATAGAAAGTAATGCATTCAACTCAATGGAGTGTACAGTTCAATTTTGCTGACAACTACTATGTGCTGACATGATGTAAACATTGTTAGCGCACTATCCATATGATTTCGAGTTGTCTGCAACCAATTTTATGAGTGTGCTACCTATGCAGCAGAAGTTACTTTCAGTAACATTACCTTCTCTACACAGTGGAACTGTAGAAGCAAACCAAGTCAATGGCTGATCCACTGTAAATGGTACCAAGTAGGTTACTGAATTCAGCTTGCATTGGAGTATTCCATGGCACTGAGCACTCTGCAAGCATTATCTGTACAGTTCCAAACCACCCAGAGTAGTTATGTTCACAACCTTACCACAGAATGAAAGCAATGCATTCAACTCAATGGAGTGTACAGTTCAATTTTGCTGATAACTACTATGTGCTAACATGATCTAAACATTGTTAGCGCACTAACCATATGATTTAGAGTTGTCTGCAACCAATTTTATGAGTGTGCCACCTATGGTCCAGAAGTTACTTTCAGTAATATAACCTTCTCTACACAGTGGAACTTTAGCGTTTGCAGAAGTAAACCAAGTCAATGGCTGTTCCACTGTAAATGGTACCAGGTAGGTAAGTGAATTCAGCTTGCATTGGAGTATTCCATGGCACTGAGCACTCTACATGCAATATCTGTACAGTTCCAAACCACCCAGAGTTGTTATGTACACAACCTTACCACAGAATGAATTGAATAGAAAGTAATGCATTCAACTGAATGGAGTGTACAGTTCAATTTTGTTGATAACTACTATGTGCTGACATGATCTAAACATTGTTATCACACTATCCATATGATTTAGAGTTGCCTGCAACCAATTTTATGACTGTGCTACCTATTCTCCAGAACTTACTTTCAGTAACATTACATTCTCTACACAGTGGAACTTTAGCGTTTGCAGAAGTAAACCAAGTCAATGGCTGTTCCACTGTAAATGGTACCAAGTAGGTTACTGAATTCAGCTTGCATTGGAGTATTCCATGGCACTGAGCACTCTACATGCAATACCTGTACAGTTCCA
The DNA here is from genome assembly GCF_030144855.1 of Hypanus sabinus. Taxonomy (NCBI): domain Eukaryota; kingdom Metazoa; phylum Chordata; class Chondrichthyes; order Myliobatiformes; family Dasyatidae; genus Hypanus; species Hypanus sabinus. Next base: position 81,687,594 of record NC_082723.1, read on the forward strand.
AACCACCCAGAGTAGTTATGTTCACAACCTTACCACAGAATGAATTGAATAGAAAGTAATGCATTCAACTCAATGGAGTGTACAGTTCAATTTTGCTGATAACTACTATGTGCTGACATGATCTAAACATTGTTATCACACTAACAATATGATTTAGAGTTGTCTGCAGCCAATTTTATGAGTGTGCTACCTATTCTCCAGAAGTTACTTTCAGTAACATTACATTCTCTACACAGTGGAACTTTAGCCTTTGCAGAAGTAAACCAAGTCAATGGCTGTTCCACTGTAAATGGTACCAGGTATGTTAGTGAATTCACCTTGCATTGGAGTATTCCATGGCACTGAGCACTCTACATGCAAAATCTATACATTTCCAAACCACCCAGAGTAGTTATGTACACAACCTTACCACAGAATGCATTGAATAGAAAGTAATGCATTCAACTCAATGGAGTGTACAGTTCAATTTTGCTGATAACTACTATGTGCTGATATGATCTAAACATTGTTATCACACTATCCATATGATTTAGAGTTGCCTGCAACCAATTTTCTGAGTGTGCTACCTATTCTCCAGAAGTTACTTTCAGTAACATTACATTCTCTACACAGTGGAACTTTAGCCTTTGCAGAAGTAAACCAAGACAATGGCTGTTCCACTGTAAATGGTACCAGGTAGGTTAGTGAATTCAGCTTGCATTGGAGTATTCCATGGCACTGAGCACTCTACATGCAAAATCTATACAGTTCCAAACCACCCAGAGTAGTTATGTACACAACCTTACCACAGAATGCATTGAATAGAAAGTAATGCATTCAACTCAATGGAGTGTACAGTTCAATTTTGCTGATAACAACTATGTGCTGACATGATGTAAACATTGTTAGCGCACTATCCATATGATTTCGAGTTGTCTGCAACCAATTTTATGAGTGTGCTACCTATGCAGCAGAAGTTACTTTCAGTAACATTACCTTCTCTACACAGTGGAACTGTAGAAGCAAACCAAGTCAATGGCTGATCCACAGTAAATGGTACCAAGTAGGTTACTGAATTCAGCTTGCATTGGAGTATTCCATGGCACTGAGCACTCTGCAAGCATTATCTGTACAGTTCCAAACCACCCAGAGTAGTTATGTTCACAACCTTACCACAGAATGAAAGCAATTCATTCAACTCAATGGAGTGTACAGTTCAATTTTGCTGATAACTACTATGTGCTGACATGATCTAAACATTGTTATCACACTAACCATATGATTTAGAGTTGTCTACAGCCAATTTTATGACTGTGCTACCTATGCAGCAGAAGTTACTTTCAGTAACATTACCTTCTCTACACACTGGAACTTTAGCCTTTGTAGAAGTAAACCAAGTCAATGGCTGTTCCACTGTAAATGGTACCAGGTAGGTTAGTGAATTCAGCTTGCATTGGAGTATTCCATGGCACTGAGCACTCTACATGCAAAATCTATACAGTTCCAAACCACCCAGAGTAGTTATGTACACAACCTTACCACAGAATGCATTGAATAGAAAGTAATGCATTCAACTCAATAGAGTGTACAGTTGAATTTTGCTGATAACTACTATGTGCTGACATGATGTAAACATTGTTAGCGCACTATCCATATGATTTCGAGTTGTCTGCAACCAATTTTATGAGTGTGCTACCTATGCAGCAGAAGTTACTTTCAGTAACATTACCTTTTCTACACAGTGGAACTTTATCCTTTGTAGAAGTAAACCAAGTCAATGGCTGTTCCACTGTAAATGGTACCAGGTAGGTTACTGAATTCAGCTTGCATTGGAGTATTCCATGGCACTGAGCACTCTACATGCAATATCTGTACAGTTCCAAACCACCCAGAGTTGTTATGTACACAACCTTACCACAGAATGAATTAAATAGAAAGTAATGCATTCAACTGAATGGAGTGTACAGTTCAATTTTGCTGATAACTACTATGTGCTAACATGATCTAAACATTGTTATCACACTATCCATATGATTTAGAGTTGCCTGCAACCAATTTTATGAGTGTGGTACCTATTCTCCAGAAGTTACTTTCAGTAACATTACATTCTCTACACAGTGGAACTTTAGCGTTTGCAGAAGTAAACCAAGTCCATGGCTGCTCCACTGTAAATGGTACCAAGTAGGTTATTGAATTCAGCTTGCATTGGAGTATTCCATGGCACTGAGCACTCTACATGCAATGCCTGTACAGTTCCAAACCACCCAGAGTAGTTATGTACACAACCTTACCACAGAATGCATTGAATAGAAAGTAATGCATTCAACTCAATGGAGTGTACAGTTCAATTTTGCTGATAACTACTATGTGCTGACATGATGTAAACATTGTTAGCGCACTATCCATATGATTTCGAGTTGTCTGCAACCAATTTTATGAGTGTGCTACCTATGCAGCAGAAGTTACTTTCAGTAACATTACCTTCTCTACACAGTGGAACTTTAGCGTTTGCAGAAGTAAACCAAGTCAATGGCTGTTCCACTGTAAATGGTACCAGGTAGGTTAGTGAATTCAGCTTGCATTGGAGTATTCCATGGCACTGTGCACTCTACATGCAATATCTGTACAGTTCCAAACCACCCAGAGTTGTTATGTACACAACCTTACCACAGAATGAATTGAATAGAAAGTAATGCATTCAACTGAATGGAGTGTACAGTTCAATTTTGCTGATAACTACTATGTGCTAACATGATCTAAACATTGTTATCACACTATCCATATGATTTAGAGTTGCCTGCAACCAAATTTATGAGTGTGCTACCTATTCTCCAGAAGTTACTTTCAGTAACATTACATTCTCTACACAGTGGAACTTTAGCGTTTGCAGAAGTAAACCAAGTCAATGGCTGTTCCACTGTAAATGGTACCAAGTAGGTTACTGAATTCAGCTTGCATTGGAGTATTCCATGGCACTGAGCACTCTACATGCAATACCTGTACAGTTCCAAACCACCCGGAGTAGTTATGTACACAAACTTACCACAGAATGCATTGAATAGAAAGTAATGCAATCAACTCAATGGAGTGTACAGTTCAATTTTGCTGATAACTACTATGTGCTGACATGATGTAAACATTGTAGCGCAGTATCCATATGATTTCGAGTTGTCTGCAACCAATTTTATGAGTGTGCTACCTATGCAGCAGAAGTTACTTTCAGTAACATTACCTTCTCTACACAGTGGAACTTTAGCCTTTGCAGAAGTAAACCAAGTCAATGGCTGTTCCACTGTAAATGGTACCAGGTAGGTTAGTGAATTCAGCTTGCATTGGAGTATTCCATGGCACTGAGCAGTCTACATGCAATACCTGTACAGTTCCAAACCACCCAGAGTAGTTATGTACACAACCTTACCACAGAATGAATTGAATAGAAAGTAATGCTTTCAACTCAATGGAGTGTACAGTTCAATTTTGCTGATAACTACTATGTGGTAACATGATCTAAACATGGTTAGCGCATTAACCATATGATTTAGAGTTGTCTGCAACCAATTTTATGAGTGTGCTACCTATGGTCCAGAAGTTACTTTCAGTAACATAACCTTCTCTACACAGTGGAACTTTAGCTTTTTCAGAAGTAAACCAAGTCAATGGCTGTTCCACTGTAAGTTGTACCAGGTAGGTTAGTGAATTCACCTTGCATTGGAGTATTCCATGGCACTGAGCACTCTACATGCAAAATCTATACAGTTCCAAACCACCCAGAGTAGTTATGTACACAACCTTACCACAGAATGCATTGTATAGAAAGTAATGCATTCAACTCTATGCAGTGTACAGTTCAATTTTGCTGATAACTACTATGTGCTGACATGATGTAAACATTGTTAGCGCACTATCCAGATGATTTCGAGTTGTCTGCAACCAATTTTATGAGTGTGCTACCTATGCAGCAGAAGTTACTTTCAGTAACATTACCTTCTCTACACAGTGGAAGTTTAGCCTTTGCAGAAGTAAACCAAGTCAATGGCTGTTCCACTGTAAATGGTACCAGGTAGTTTAGTGAATTCAGCTTGCATTGGAGTATTCCATGGCACTGAGCACTCTACATGCAATATCTATACAGTTCCAAACCACCCAGTGTAGTTATGTACACAACTGACCACAGAATGCATTGAATACAAAGTAATGCATTCAAATCAATGGAGAGTACAGTTCAATTTTCCTGATAACTACTATGTGCTGACATGATGTATACATTGTTAGCACACTATCCATATGATTTTGAGTTGTCTGTAACCAATTTTATGAATGTGCTACCTATGCAGCAGAAGTTACTTTCAGTAACATTACCTTCTCTACACAGTGGAACTTTAGCGTTTGCAGAAGTAAACCAAGTCAATGGCTGTTCCACTGTAAATGGTACCAGGTAGGTTAGTGAATTCAGCTTGCATTGGAGTATTCCATGGCACTGTGCACTCTACATGCAATATCTGTACAGTTCCAAACCACCCAGAGTTGTTATGTACACAACCTTACCACAGAATGAATTGAATAGAAAGTAATGCATTCAACTCAATGGAGTGTACAGTTCAATTTTGCTGATAACTACTATGTGCTGACATGATCTAAACATTGTTATCACACTAACCGTATGATTTAGATTTGTCTGCAACTAATTTTTTGAGTGTGCTACCTATTCTCCAGAAGTTACTTTCAGTAACATTACATTCTCTACACAGTGGAACTTTAGCGTTTGCAGAAGTAAACCAAGTCAATGGCTGTTCCACTGTAAATGGTACCAAGTAGGTTACTGAATTCAGCTTGCATTGGAGAATTCCATGGCACTGAGCACTCTGCATGCATTATCTGTACAGTTCCAAACCACCCAGAGTAGTTATGTACACAACTTACCACAGAATGCATTGAATACAAAGTAATGCATTCAAATCAATGGAATGTACAGTTCAATTTTGCTGATAACTACTATGTGCTGACATGATGTAAACATTGTTACCGCACTAACCATATGATTTCGAGTTGTCTGCAACCAATTTTATGAGTGTGCTACCTATGCAGCAGAAGTTACTTTCAGTAACATTACCTTCTCTACACAGTGGAACTTTAACGTTTGCAGAAGTAAACCAAGTCAATGGCTGTTCCACTGTAAATGGTACCAGGTAGGTTAGTGAATTCACCTTGCATTGGAGTATTCCATGGCACTGAGCACTCTACATGCAAAATCTATACATTTCCAAACCACCCAGAGTAGTTATGTACACAACCTTACCACAGAATGCATTGAATAGAAAGTAATGCATTAAACTCAAAGGAGTGTACAGTTCAATTTTGCTGATAACTACTATGTGCTAACATGATCTAAACATTGTTAGCGCACTAAGCATATGATTTACAGTTGTCTGCAACCAATTTTATGAGTGTGCCACCTATGGTCCAGAAGTTACTTTCAGTAACATAACCTTCTCTACACAGTGGAACTTTAGCTTTTTCAGAAGTAAACCAAGTCAATGGCTGTTCCACTGTAAATGGTACCAGGTAGGTTAGTGAATTCAGCTTGCATTGGAGTATTCCATGGCACTGAGCACTCTACATGCAATATCTGTACAGTTCCAATCCACCCAGAGTTGTTATGTACACAACCTTACCACAGAATGAATTGAATAGAAAGTAATGCATTCAACTGAATGGAGTGTACAGTTCAATTTTGCTGATAACTACTATGTGCTGACATGATCTAAACATTGTTATCACTCTATCCATATGATTTAGAGTTGCCTGCAACCAATTTTATGAGTGTGCTACCTATTCTCCAGAAGTTACTTTCAGTAACATTACATTCTCTACACAGTGGAACTTTAGCGTTTGCAGAAGTAAACCAAGTCAATGGCTGTTCCACTGTAAATGGTACCAAGTAGGTTACTGAATTCAGCTTGCATTGGAGTATTCCATGGCACTGAGCACTCTACATGCTAAATCTATACATTTCCAAACCACCCAGAGTAGTTATGTACACAACCTTACCACAGAATGCATTGAATAGAAAGTAATGCATTAAACTCAAAGGAGTGTACAGTTCAATTTTGCTGATAACTACTATGTGCTAACATGATCTAAACATGGTTAGCGCATTAACCATATGATTTAGAGTTGTCTGCAACCAATTTTATGAGTGTGCTACCTATGCAGCAGAAGTTACTTTCAGTAACATAACCTTCTCTACACAGTGGAACTTCAGCTTTTTCAGAAGTAAACCAAGTCAATGGCTGTTCCACTGTAAGTTGTACCAGGTAGGTTAGTGAATTCACCTTGCATTGGAGTATTCCATGGCACTGAGCACTCTACATGCAAAATCTATACAGTTCCAAACCACCCAGAGTAGTTATGTACACAACCTTACCACAGAATGCATTGTATAGAAAGTAATGCATTCAAATCTATGGAGTGTACAGTTCAATTTTGATGATAACTACTATGTGCTGACATGATCTAAACATTGTTAGCACACTATCCATATGATTTAGAGTTGTCTGCAACCAATTTTATGAGTGTGCTACCTATGCAGCAGAAGTTACTTTCAGTAACATTACCTTCTCTACACAGTGGAACTTTAGCCTTTGCAGAAGTAAACCAAGTCAATGGCTGTTCCACTGTAAAGGGTACCAAGTAGGTTACTGAATTAAGCTTGCATTGGAGTATTCCATGGCACTGAGCACTCTACATGCAATGTCTGTACAGTTCCAAACCACCCAGATTAGTTATGTACACAACCTTACCACAGAATGAATTGAATAGAAAGTAATGCATTCAACTCAATGGAGTGTACAGTTCAATTTTGCTGATAACTACTATGTGCTGACATGATCTAAACATTGTTATCACACTAACCATATGATTAAGAGTTGTCTGCAACCAATTTTATGATTGTGCTACCTATTCTCCAGAAGTTACTTTCAGTAACATTACCTTCTCTACACTGTGGAACTTTAGCCTTTGCAGAAGTAAACCAAGTCAAAGGCTGTTCCACTGTAAATGGTACCAGGTAGGTTACTGAATTCAGATTGCATTGGAGTATTCCATGGCACTGAGCACTCTACATGCAATATCTGTACAGTTCCAATCCACCCAGAGCTGTTATGTACACAACCTTACCACAGAATGAATTGAATAGAAAGTAATGCATTCAACTGAATGGAGTGTACAGTTCAATTTTGCTGATAACTACTATGTGCTGACATGATCTAAACATTGTTATCACTCTATCCATATGATTTAGAGTTGCCTGCAACCAATTTTATGAGTGTGCTACCTATTCTCCAGAAGTTACTTTCAGTAACATTACATTCTCTACACAGTGGAACTTTAGCGTTTGCAGAAGTAAACCAAGTCAATGGCTGTTCCACTGTAAATGGTACCAAGTAGGTTACTGAATTCAGCTTGCATTGGAGTATTCCATGGCACTGAGCACTCTGCATGCATTATCTGTACAGTTCCAAACCACCCAGAGTAGTTATGTACACAACTTACCACAGAATGCATTGAATACAAAGTATTGCATTCAAATCAATGGAGTGTACAGTTCAATTATGCTGATAACTATTATGTGCTGACATGATGTAAACATTGTTAGCACACTATCCATATGATTTAGAGTTGTCTGCAAACAATTTTATTAGTGTGCTACCTATTCTCCAGAAGTTACTTTCAGTAACATTACATTCTCTACACAGTGGAACTTTAGCGTTTGCAGAAGTAAACCAAGTCAATGGCTGTTCCACTGTAAATGGTACCAAGTAGGTTACTGAATTCAGCTTGCATTGGAGTATTCCATGGCACTGAGCACTCTACATGCAAAATCTATACATTTCCAAACCACCCAGAGTAGTTATGTACACAACCTTACCACAGAATGCATTGAATAGAAAGTAAAGCATTAAACTCAAAGGAGTGTACAGTTCAATTTTGCTGATAACTACTATGTGCTAACATGATCTAAACATTGTTAGCGCATTAACCATATGATTTAGAGTTGTCTGCAACCAATTGTATGAGTGTGCTACCTATGGTCCAGAAGTTACTTTCAGTAACATAACCTTCTCTACACAGTGGAACTTTAGCTTTTTCAGAAGTAAACCAAGTCAATGGCTGTTCCACTGTAAATTGTACCAGGTAGGTTAGTGAATTCACCTTGCATTGGAGTATTCCATGGCACTGAGCACTCTACATGCAATACCTGTACAGTTCCAAACCACCCAGAGTAGTTATGTACACAACCTTACCACAGAATGCATTGAATAGAAAGTAATGCATTCAACTCAATGGAGTGTACAGTTCAATTTTGCTGATAACTACTATGTGCTGACATGATGTAAACATTGTTAGCGCACTATCCATATGATTTCGAGTTGTCTGCAACCAATTTTATGAGTGTGCTACCTATGCAGCAGAAGTTACTTTCAGTAACATTACCTTCTCTACACAGTGGAAGTTTAGCCTTTGCAGAAGTAAACCAAGTCAATGGCTGTTCCACTGTACATGGTACCAGGTAGGTTAGTGAATTCAGCTTGCATTGGAGTATTCCATGGCACTGAGCACTCTACATGCAATATCTGTACAGTTCCAATCCACCCAGAGTTGTTATGTACACAACCTTACCACAGAATGAATTGAATAGAAAGTAATGCATTCAACTGAATGGAGTGTACAGTTCAATTTTGCTGATAACTACTATGTGCTAACATGATCTAAACATGGTTAGCGCATTAACCATATGATTTAGAGTTGTCTGCAACCAATTTTATGAGTGTGCTACCTATGCAGCAGAAGTTACTTTCAGTAACATAACCTTCTCTACACAGTGGAACTTCAGCTTTTTCAGAAGTAAACCAAGTCAATGGCTGTTCCACTGTAAGTTGTACCAGGTAGGTTAGTGAATTCACCTTGCATTGGAGTATTCCATGGCACTGAGCACTCTACATGCAAAATCTATACAGTTCCAAACCACCCAGAGTAGTTATGTACACAACCTTACCACAGAATGCATTGTATAGAAAGTAATGCATTCAAATCTATGGAGTGTACAGTTCAATTTTGATGATAACTACTATGTGCTGACATGATCTAAACATTGTTAGCACACTATCCATATGATTTAGAGTTGTCTGCAACCAATTTTATGAGTGTGCTACCTATGCAGCAGAAGTTACTTTCAGTAACATTACCTTCTCTACACAGTGGAACTTTAGCCTTTGCAGAAGTAAACCAAGTCAATGGCTGTTCCACTGTAAAGGGTACCAAGTAGGTTACTGAATTAAGCTTGCATTGGAGTATTCCATGGCACTGAGCACTCTACATGCAATGTCTGTACAGTTCCAAACCACCCAGAGTAGTTATGTACACAACCTTACCACAGAATGAATTGAATAGAAAGTAATGCATTCAACTCAATGGAGTGTACAGTTCAATTTTGCTGATAACTACTATGTGCTGACATGATCTAAACATTGTTATCACACTAACCATATGATTAAGAGTTGTCTGCAACCAATTTTATGATTGTGCTACCTATTCTCCAGAAGTTACTTTCAGTAACATTACCTTCTCTACACTGTGGAACTTTAGCCTTTGCAGAAGTAAACCAAGTCAAAGGCTGTTCCACTGTAAATGGTACCAGGTAGGTTACTGAATTCAGATTGCATTGGAGTATTCCATGGCACTGAGCACTCTACATGCAATATCTGTACAGTTCCAATCCACCCAGAGCTGTTATGTACACAACCTTACCACAGAATGAATTGAATAGAAAGTAATGCATTCAACTGAATGGAGTGTACAGTTCAATTTTGCTGATAACTACTATGTGCTGACATGATCTAAACATTGTTATCACTCTATCCATATGATTTAGAGTTGCCTGCAACCAATTTTATGAGTGTGCTACCTATTCTCCAGAAGTTACTTTCAGTAACATTACATTCTCTACACAGTGGAACTTTAGCGTTTGCAGAAGTAAACCAAGTCAATGGCTGTTCCACTGTAAATGGTACCAAGTAGGTTACTGAATTCAGCTTGCATTGGAGTATTCCATGGCACTGAGCACTCTGCATGCATTATCTGTACAGTTCCAAACCACCCAGAGTAGTTATGTACACAACTTACCACAGAATGCATTGAATACAAAGTATTGCATTCAAATCAATGGAGTGTACAGTTCAATTATGCTGATAACTATTATGTGCTGACATGATGTAAACATTGTTAGCACACTATCCATATGATTTAGAGTTGTCTGCAAACAATTTTATTAGTGTGCTACCTATTCTCCAGAAGTTACTTTCAGTAACATTACATTCTCTACACAGTGGAACTTTAGCGTTTGCAGAAGTAAACCAAGTCAATGGCTGTTCCACTGTAAATGGTACCAAGTAGGTTACTGAATTCAGCTTGCATTGGAGTATTCCATGGCACTGAGCACTCTACATGCAAAATCTATACATTTCCAAACCACCCAGAGTAGTTATGTACACAACCTTACCACAGAATGCATTGAATAGAAAGTAAAGCATTAAACTCAAAGGAGTGTACAGTTCAATTTTGCTGATAACTACTATGTGCTAACATGATCTAAACATTGTTAGCGCATTAACCATATGATTTAGAGTTGTCTGCAACCAATTGTATGAGTGTGCTACCTATGGTCCAGAAGTTACTTTCAGTAACATAACCTTCTCTACACAGTGGAACTTTAGCTTTTTCAGAAGTAAACCAAGTCAATGGCTGTTCCACTGTAAATTGTACCAGGTAGGTTAGTGAATTCACCTTGCATTGGAGTATTCCATGGCACTGAGCACTCTACATGCAAAATCTATACAGTTCCAAACCACCCAGAGTAGTTATGTACACAACCTTACCACAGAATGCATTGAATAGAAAGTAATGCATTCAACTCAATGGAGTGTACAGTTCAATTTTGCTGATAACTACTATGTGCTGACATGATGTAAACATTGTTAGCGCACTATCCATATGATTTCGAGTTGTCTGCAACCAATTTTATGAGTGTGCTACCTATGCAGCAGAAGTTACTTTCAGTAAGATTACCTTTTCTACACTGTGGAACTTTAGCCTTTGTAGAAGTAAACCAAGTCAATGGCTGTTCCACTGTAAATGGTACCAGGTAGGTTACTGAATTCAGCTTGCATTGGAGTATTCCATGGCACTGAGCACTCTACATGCAATACCTGTACAGTTCCAAACCACCCAGAGTAGTTATGTACACAACCTTACCACAGAATGCATTGAATAGAAAGTAATGCATTCAACTCAATGGAGTGTACAGTTCAATTTTGCTGATAACTACTATGTGCTGACATGATGTAAACATTGTTAGCGCACTATCCATATGATTTCGAGTTGTCTGCAACCAATTTTATGAGTGTGCTACCTATGCAGCAGAAGTTACTTTCAGTAACATTACCTTCTCTACACAGTGGAAGTTTAGCCTTTGCAGAAGTAAACCAAGTCAATGGCTGTTCCACTGTACATGGTACCAGGTAGGTTAGTGAATTCAGCTTGCATTGGAGTATTCCATGGCACTGAGCACTCTACATGCAATATCTGTACAGTTCCAATCCACCCAGAGTTGTTATGTACACAACCTTACCACAGAATGAATTGAATAGAAAGTAATGCATTCAACTGAATGGAGTGTACAGTTCAATTTTGCTGATAACTACTATGTGCTGACATGATCTAAACATTGTTATCACACTATCCATATGATTTAGAGTTGCCTGCAACCAATTTTATGAGTGTGCTACCTATTCTCCAGAAGTTACTTTCAGTAACATTACATTCTCTACACAGTGGAACTTTAGCGTTTGCAGAAGTAAACCAAGTCAATGGCTGTTCCACTGTAAAGGTACCAAGTAGGTTACTGAATTCAGCTTGCATTGGAGTATTCCATGGCACTGAGCACTCTACATGCAATACCTGTACAGTTCCAAACCACCCAGAGTAGTTATGAACACAACCTTACCACAGAATGAATTGAATAGAAAGTAATGCTTTCAACTCAATGGAGTGTACAGTTCAATTTTGCTGATAACTACTATGTGCAGACATGATGTAAACATTGTTAGCGCACTATCCATATGATTTCGAGTTGTCTGCAACCAATTTTATGAGTGTGCTACCTATGCAGCAGAAGTTACTTTCAGTAACATTACCTTCTCTACACAGTGGAACTTTAGCGTTTGCAGAAGTAAACCAAGTCAATGGCTGTTCCACTGTAAATGGTACCAGGTAGGTTAGTGAATTCACCTTGCATTGGAGTATTCCATGGCACTGAGCACTCTACATGCAAAATCTATACATTTCCAAACCACCCAGAGTAGTTATGTACACAACCTTACCACAGAATGCATTGAATAGAAAGTAATGCATTAAACTCAAAGGAGTGTACAGTTCAATTTTGCTGATAACTACTATGTGCTAACATGATCTAAACATTGTTAGCGCACTAAGCATATGATTTACAGTTGTCTGCAACCAATTTTATGAGTGTGCCTCCTATGGTCCAGAAGTTACTTTCAGAAACATAACCTTCTCTACACAGTGGAACTTTAGCTTTTTCAGAAGTAAACCAAGTCAATGGCTGTTCCACTGTAAATGGTACCAGGTAGGTTAGTGAATTCAGCTTGCATTGGAGTATTCCATGGCACTGAGCACTCTACATGCAATATCTGTATAGTTCCAATCCACCCAGAGTTGTTATGTACACAACCTTACCACAGAATGAATTGAATAGAAAGTAATGCATTCAACTGAATGGAGTGTACAGTTCAATTTTGCTGATAACTACTATGTGCTGACATGATCTAAACATTGTTATCACTCTATCCATATGATTTAGAGTTGCCTGCAACCAATTTTATGAGTGTGCTACCTATTCTCCAGAAGTTACTTTCTGTAACATTACATTCTCTACACAGTGGAACTTTAGCGTTTGCAGAAGTAAACCAAGTCAATGGCTGTTCCACTGTAAATGGTACCAAGTAGGTTACTGAATTCAGCTTGCATTGGAGTATTCCATGGCACTGAGCACTCTACATGCAAAATCTATACATTTCCAAACCACCCAGAGTAGTTATGTACACAACCTTACCACAGAATGCATTGAATAGAAAGTAATGCATTAAACTCAAAGGAGTGTACAGTTCAATTTTGCTGATAACTACTATGTGCTAACATGATCTAAACATGGTTAGCGCATTAACCATATGATTTAGAGTTGTCTGCAACCAATTTTATGAGTGTGCTACCTATGGTCCAGAAGTTACTTTCAGTAACATAACCTTCTCTACACAGTGGAACTTTAGCTTTTTCAGAAGTAAACCAAGTCAATGGCTGTTCCACTGTAAGTTGTACCAGGTAGGTTAGTGAATTCACCTTGCATTGGAGTATTCCATGGCACTGAGCACTCTACATGCAAAATCTATACACTTCCAAACCACCCAGAGTAGTTATGTACACAACCTTACCACAGAATGCATTGTATAGAAAGTAATGCATTTAAATCAATGGAGTGTACAGTTCAATTTTGCTGATAACTAATATGTGCTGACATGATGTAAACATTATTAGCACACTATCCATATGATTTAGAGTTGTCTGCAACCAATTTTATGAGTGTGCTACCTATGCAGCAGAAGTTACATTCAGTAACATTATCTTCTCTACACAGTGGAACTTTAGCCTTTGCAGAAGAAAACCAAGTCAATGGCTGTTCCACTGTAAATGGTACCAAGTAGGTTACTGAATTCAGCTTGCATTGGAGTATTCCATGGCACTGAGCACTCTACATGCATTATCTGTACAGTTCCAAACCACTCAGAGTAGTTATGTTCACAACCTTACCTCAGAATGAATTGAATAGAAAGTAATGCATTCAACTCTATGCAGTGTACAGTTCAATTTTGCTGATAACTACTATGTGCTGACATGATGTAAACATTGTTAGCGCACTATCCATATGATTTCGAGTTGTCTGCAACCAATTTTATGAGTGTGCTACCTATGCAGCAGAAGTTACTTTCAGTAACATTACCTTCTCTACACAGTGGAAGTTTAGCCTTTGCAGAAGTAAACCAAGTCAATGGCTGTTCCACTGTAAATGGTACCAGGTAGGTTAGTGAATTCAGCTTGCATTGGAGTATTCCATGGCACTGAGCACTCTACATGCAATATCTATACAGTTCCAAACCACCCAGTGTAGTTATGTACACAACTTACCACAGAATGCATTGAATACAAAGTAATGCATTCAAATCAATGGAGAGTACAGTTCAATTTTCCTGATAACTACTATGTGCTGACATGATGTATACATTGTTAGCACACTATCCATATGATTTTGAGTTGTCTGTAACCAATTTTATGAATGTGCTACCTATGCAGCAGAAGTTACTTTCAGTAACATTACCTTCTCTACACAGTGGAACTTTAGCCTTTGTAGAAGTAAACCAAGTCAATGGCTGTTCCACTGTAAATGGTACCAAGTAGGTTACTGAATTCAGCTTGCATTGGAGTATTCCACGGCACTGAGCACTCTACATGCATTATCTGTACAGTTCCAAACCACCCAGTGTAGTTATGTTCACAACCTTACCACAGAATGAATTGAATAGAAAGTAATGCATTCAACTCAATGGAGTGTACAGTTCAATTTTGCTGATAACTACTATGTGCTGGCATGATCTAAACATTGTTATCACACTAACCGTATGATTTAGATTTGTCTGCAACCAATTTTTTGAGTGTGCTACCTATTCTCCAGAAGTTACTTTCAGTAACATTACATTCTCTACACAGTGGAACTTTAGCGTTTGCAGAAGTAAACCAAGTCAATGGCTGTTCCACTGTAAATGGTACCAAGTAGGTTACTGAATTCAGCTTGCATTGGAGTATTCCATGGCACTGAGCACTCTGCATGCATTATCTGTACAGTTCCAAACCACCCAGAGTAGTTATGTACACAACTTACCACAGAATGCATTTAATACAAAGTAATGCATTCAAATCAATGGAGTGTACAGTTCAATTTTGCTGATAACTACTATGTGCTAACATGATCTAAACATTGTTACCGCACTAACCATATGATTTACAGTTGTCTGCAACCAATTTTATGAGGTTGCCACCTATGGTCCATAAGTTACTTTCAGTAACATAACCTTCTCTACACAGTGGAACTTTAGCTTTTTCAGAAGTAAACCAAGTCAATGGCTGTTCCACTGTAAATGGTACCAGGTAGGTTAGTGAATTCAGCTTGCATTGGAGTATTCCATGGCACTGAGCACTCTACATGCAATATCTGTACAGTTCCAATCCACCCAGAGTTGTTATGTACACAACCTTACCACAGAATGAATTGAATAGAAAGTAATGCATTCAACTGAATGGAGTGTACAGTTCAATTTTGCTGATAACTACTATGTGCTGACATGATCTAAACATTGTTATCACACTATCCATATGATTTAGAGTTCCCTGCAACCAATTTTATGAGTGTGCTACCTATTCTCCAGAAGTTACTTTCAGTAACATTACATTCTCTACACAGTGGAACTTTAGCGTTTGCAGAAGTAAACCAAGTCAATGGCTGTTCCACTGTAAATGGTACCAAGTAGGTTACTGAATTCAGCTTGCATTGGAGTATTCCATGGCACTGAGCACTCTACATGCAAAATCTATACATTTCCAAACCACCCAGAGTAGTTATGTACACAACCTTACCACAGAATGCATTGAATAGAAAGTAATGCATTCAACTGAATGGAGTGTACTGTTCAATTTTGCTGATAACTACTATGTGCTGACATGATCTAAACATTGTTATCACACTATCCATATGATTTAGAGTTGTCTGCAACCAATTTTATGAGTGTGCTACCTATTCTTCAGAAGTTACTTTCAGTAACATTACATTCTCTACACAGTGGAACTTTAGCCTTTGCAGAAGTAAACCAAGTCAATGGCTTTTCCACTGTAAAAGGTACCAGGTAGGTTAGTGAATTCTACTTCTATTGGAGTATTCCATGGCACTGAGCACTCTACATGCAATACCTGTACAGTTCCAAACCACCCAGAGTAGTTATGTACACAACCTTACCACAGAATGAAATGAATAGAAAGTAATGCTTTCAACTCAATGGAGTGAACAGTTCAATTTTGCTGATAACTACTATGTGCTAACATGATCTAAACATTGTTAGCGCACTAAGCATATGATTTACAGTTGTCTGCAACCAATTTTATGAGTGTGCCACCTATGGTCCAGAAGTTACTTTCAGTAACATAACCTTCTCTACACAGTGGAACTTTAGCTTTTTCAGAAGTAAACCAAGTCAATGGCTGTTCCACTGTAAATGGTACCAGGTAGGTTAGTGAATTCAGCTTGCATTGGAGTATTCCATGGCACTGAGCACTCTACATGCAATATCTGTACAGTTCCAATCCACCCAGAGTTGTTATGTACACAACCTTACCACAGAATGAATTGAATAGAAAGTAAAGCATTCAACTGAATGGAGTGTACAGTTCAATTTTGCTGATAACTACTATGTGCTGACATGATCTAAACATTGTTATCACACTATCCATATGATTTAGAGTTCCCTGCAACCAATTTTATGAGTGTGCTACCTATTCTCCAGAAGTTACTTTCAGTAACATTACATTCTCTACACAGTGGAACTTTAGCGTTTGCAGAAGTAAACCAAGTCAATGGCTGTTCCACTGTAAATGGTACCAAGTAGGTTACTGAATTCAGCTTGCATTGGAGTATTCCATGGCACTGAGCACTCTACATGCAAAATCTATACATTTCCAAACCACCCAGAGTAGTTATGTACACAACCTTACCACAGAATGCATTGAATAGAAAGTAATGCATTCAACTGAATGGAGTGTACTGTTCAATTTTGCTGATAACTACTATGTGCTGACATGATCTAAACATTGTTATCACACTATCCATATGATTTAGAGTTGTCTGCAACCAATTTTATGAGTGTGCTACCTATTCTTCAGAAGTTACTTTCAGTAACATTACATTCTCTACACAGTGGAACTTTAGCCTTTGCAGAAGTAAACCAAGTCAATGGCTTTTCCACTGTAAAAGGTACCAGGTAGGTTAGTGAATTCTACTTCTATTGGAGTATTCCATGGCACTGAGCACTCTACATGCAATACCTGTACAGTTCCAAACCACCCAGAGTAGTTATGTACACAACCTTACCACAGAATGAAATGAATAGAAAGTAATGCTTTCAACTCAATGGAGTGAACAGTTCAATTTTGCTGATAACTACTATGTGCTAACATGATCTAAACATTGTTAGCGCACTAAGCATATGATTTACAGTTGTCTGCAACCAATTTTATGAGTGTGCCACCTATGGTCCAGAAGTTACTTTCAGTAACATAACCTTCTCTACACAGTGGAACTTTAGCTTTTTCAGAAGTAAACCAAGTCAATGGCTGTTCCACTGTAAATGGTACCAGGTAGGTTAGTGAATTCAGCTTGCATTGGAGTATTCCATGGCACTGAGCACTCTACATGCAATATCTGTACAGTTCCAATCCACCCAGAGTTGTTATGTACACAACCTTACCACAGAATGAATTGAATAGAAAGTAAAGCATTCAACTGAATGGAGTGTACAGTTCAATTTTGCTGATAACTACTATGTGCTGACATGATCTAAACATTGTTATCACTCTATCCATATGATTTAGAGTTGCAGGCAACCAATTTTATGAGTGTGCTACCTATTCTCCAGAAGTTACTTTCAGTAACATTACATTCTCTACACAGTGGAACTTTAGCGTTTGCAGAAGTAAACCAAGTCAATGGCTGTTCCACTGTAAATGGTACCAAGTAGGTTACTGAATTCAGCTTGCATTGGAGTATTCCATGGCACTGAGCACTCTGCATGCATTATCTGTACAGTTCCAAACCACCCAGAGTAGTTATGTACACAACCTTACCACAGAATGCATTGAATAGAAAGTAATGCATTAAACTCAAAGGAGTGTACAGTTCAATTTTGCTGAAAACTACTATGTGCTAACATGATCTAAACATGGTTAGCGCATTAACCATATGATTTAGAGTTGTCTGCAACCAATTTTATGAGTGTGCTACCTATGGTCCAGAAGTTACTTTCAGTAACATAACCTTCTCTACACAGTGGAACTTTAGCTTTTTCAGAAGTAAACCAAGTCAATGGCTGTTCCACTGTAAGTTGTACCAGGTAGGTTAGGGAATTCACCTTGCATTGGAGTATTCCATGGACCTGAGCACTCTACATGCAAAATCTATACAGTTCCAAACCACCCAGAGTAGTTATGTACACAACCTTACCACAGAATGCATTGTATAGAAAGTAATGCATTCAACTCTATGGAGTGTACAGTTCAATTTTGATGATAACTACTATGTGCTGACATGATCTAAACATTTTTAGCACACTATCCATATGGTTTAGAGTTGTCTGCAACCAATTTTATGAGTGTGCTACCTATGCAGCAGAAGTTACTTTCAGTGACATTACCTTCTCTACACAGTGGAACTTTAGCCTTTGCAGAAGTAAACCAAGTCAATGGCTGTTCCACTGTAAATAGTACCAAGTAGGTTACTGAATTCAGCTTGCATTGGAGTATTCCATGGCACTGAGAACTCTACATGCAATATCTATACAGTTCCAAACCACCCAGTGTAGTTATGTACACAACTTACCACAGAATGCATTGAATACAAAGTAATCCATTCAAATCAATGGAGAGTACAGTTCAATTTTCCTGATAACTACTATGTGCTGACATGATGTATACATTGTTAGCACACTATCCATATGATTTCGAGTTGTCTGTAACCAATTTTATGAATGTGCTACCTATGCAGCAGAAGTTACTTTCAGTAACATTACCTTCTCTACACAGTGGAACTTTAGCCTTTGTAGAAGTAAACCAAGTAAATGGCTGTTCCACTGTAAATGGTACCAAGTAGGTTACGGAATTCAGCTTGCATTGGAGTATTCCACGGCACTGAGCACTCTACATGCATTATCTGTACAGTTCCAAACCACCCAGTGTAGTTATGTTCACAACCTTACCACAGAATGAATTGAATAGAAAGTAATGCATTCAACTCAATGGAGTGTACAGTTCAATTTTGCTGATAACTACTATGTGCTGACATGATCGAAACATTGTTATCACACTAACCGTATGATTTAGATTTGTCTGCAACCAATTTTTTGAGTGTGCTACCTATTCTCCAGAAGTTACTTTCAGTAACATTACATTCTCTACACAGTGGAACTTTAGCGTTTGCAGAAGTAAACCAAGTCAATGGCTGTTCCACTGTAAATGGTACCAAGTAGGTTACTGAATTCAGCTTGCATTGGAGTATTCCATGGCACTGAGCACTCTGCATGCATTATCTGTACAGTTCCAAACCACCCAGAGTAGTTATGTACACAACTTACCACAGAATGCATTGAATACAAAGTAATGCATTCAAATCAATGGAGTGTACAGTTCAATTTTGCTGATAACTACTATGTGCTAACATGATCTAAACATTGTTACAGCACTAACCATATGATTTACAGTTGTCTGCAACCAATTTTATGAGTGTGCCACCTATGGTCCAGAAGTTACTTTCAGTAACATAACCTTCTCTACACAGTGGAACTTTAGCTTTTTCAGAAGTAAACCAAGTCAATGGCTGTTCCACTGTAAATGGTACCAGGTAGGTTAGTGAATTCAGCTTGCATTGGAGTATTCCATGGCACTGAGCACTCTACATGCAATATCTGTACAGTTCCAATCCACCCAGAGTTGTTATGTACACAACCTTACCACAGAATGAATTGAATAGAAAGTAAAGCATTCAACTGAATGGAGTGTACAGTTCAATTTTGCTGATAACTACTATGTGCTGACATGATCTAAACATTGTTATCACTCTATCCATATGATTTAGAGTTGCAGGCAACCAATTTTATGAGTGTGCTACCTATTCTCCAGAAGTTACTTTCAGTAACATTACATTCTCTACACAGTGGAACTTTAGCGTTTGCAGAAGTAAACCAAGTCAATGGCTGTTCCACTGTAAATGGTACCAAGTAGGTTACTGAATTCAGCTTGCATTGGAGTATTCCATGGCACTGAGCACTCTGCATGCATTATCTGTACAGTTCCAAACCACCCAGAGTAGTTATGTACACAACCTTACCACAGAATGCATTGAATAGAAAGTAATGCATTAAACTCAAAGGAGTGTACAGTTCAATTTTGCTGAAAACTACTATGTGCTAACATGATCTAAACATGGTTAGCGCATTAACCATATGATTTAGAGTTGTCTGCAACCAATTTTATGAGTGTGCTACCTATGGTCCAGAAGTTACTTTCAGTAACATAACCTTCTCTACACAGTGGAACTTTAGCTTTTTCAGAAGTAAACCAAGTCAATGGCTGTTCCACTGTAAGTTGTACCAGGTAGGTTAGGGAATTCACCTTGCATTGGAGTATTCCATGGACCTGAGCACTCTACATGCAAAATCTATACAGTTCCAAACCACCCAGAGTAGTTATGTACACAACCTTACCACAGAATGCATTGTATAGAAAGTAATGCATTCAACTCTATGGAGTGTACAGTTCAATTTTGATGATAACTACTATGTGCTGACATGATCTAAACATTTTTAGCACACTATCCATATGATTTAGAGTTGTCTGCAACCAATTTTATGAGTGTGCTACCTATGCAGCAGAAGTTACTTTCAGTGACATTACCTTCTCTACACATTGGAACTTTAGCCTTTGCAGAAGTAAACCAAGTCAATGGCTGTTCCACTGTAAATGGTACCAAGTAGGTTACTGAATTCAGCTTGCATTGGAGTATTCCATGGCACTGAGAACTCTACATGCAATATCTATACAGTTCCAAACCACCCAGTGTAGTTATGTACACAACTTACCACAGAATGCATTGAATACAAAGTAATGCATTCAAATCAATGGAGAGTACAGTTCAATTTTCCTGATAACTACTATGTGCTGACATGATGTATACATTGTTAGCACACTATCCATATGATTTCGAGTTGTCTGTAACCAATTTTATGAATGTGCTACCTATGCAGCAGAAGTTACTTTCAGTAACATTACCTTCTCTACACAGTGGAACTTTAGCCTTTGTAGAAGTAAACCAAGTAAATGGCTGTTCCACTGTAAATGGTACCAAGTAGGTTACGGAATTCAGCTTGCATTGGAGTATTCCACGGCACTGAGCACTCTACATGCATTATCTGTACAGTTCCAAACCACCCAGTGTAGTTATGTTCACAACCTTACCACAGAATGAATTGAATAGAAAGTAATGCATTCAACTCAATGGAGTGTACAGTTCAATTTTGCTGATAACTACTATGTGCTGACATGATCGAAACATTGTTATCACACTAACCGTATGATTTAGATTTGTCTGCAACCAATTTTTTGAGTGTGCTACCTATTCTCCAGAAGTTACTTTCAGTAACATTACATTCTCTACACAGTGGAACTTTAGCGTTTGCAGAAGTAAACCAAGTCAATGGCTGTTCCACTGTAAATGGTACCAAGTAGGTTACTGAATTCAGCTTGCATTGGAGTATTCCATGGCACTGAGCACTCTGCATGCATTATCTGTACAGTTCCAAACCACCCAGAGTAGTTATGTACACAACTTACCACAGAATGCATTGAATACAAAGTAATGCATTCAAATCAATGGAGTGTACAGTTCAATTTTGCTGATAACTACTATGTGCTAACATGATCTAAACATTGTTACAGCACTAACCATATGATTTACAGTTGTCTGCAACCAATTTTATGAGTGTGCCACCTATGGTCCAGAAGTTACTTTCAGTAACATAACCTTCTCTACACAGTGGAACTTTAGCTTTTTCAGAAGTAAACCAAGTCAATGGCTGTTCCACTGTAAATGGTACCAGGTAGGTTAGTGAATTCAGCTTGCATTGGAGTATTCCATGGCACTGAGCACTCTACATGCAATATCTGTACAGTTCCAATCCACCCAGAGTTGTTATGTACACAACCTTACCACAGAATGAATTGAATAGAAAGTAAAGCATTCAACTGAATGGAGTGTACAGTTCAATTTTGCTGATAACTACTATGTGCTGACATGATCTAAACATTGTTATCACTCTATCCATATGATTTAGAGTTGCAGGCAACCAATTTTATGAGTGTGCTACCTATTCTCCAGAAGTTACTTTCAGTAACATTACATTCTCTACACAGTGGAACTTTAGCGTTTGCAGAAGTAAACCAAGTCAATGGCTGTTCCACTGTAAATGGTACCAAGTAGGTTACTGAATTCAGCTTGCATTGGAGTATTCCATGGCACTGAGCACTCTGCATGCATTATCTGTACAGTTCCAAACCACCCAGAGTAGTTATGTACACAACCTTACCACAGAATGCATTGAATAGAAAGTAATGCATTAAACTCAAAGGAGTGTACAGTTCAATTTTGCTGAAAACTACTATGTGCTAACATGATCTAAACATGGTTAGCGCATTAACCATATGATTTAGAGTTGTCTGCAACCAATTTTATGAGTGTGCTACCTATGGTCCAGAAGTTACTTTCAGTAACATAACCTTCTCTACACAGTGGAACTTTAGCTTTTTCAGAAGTAAACCAAGTCAATGGCTGTTCCACTGTAAGTTGTACCAGGTAGGTTAGGGAATTCACCTTGCATTGGAGTATTCCATGGACCTGAGCACTCTACATGCAAAATCTATACAGTTCCAAACCACCCAGAGTAGTTATGTACACAACCTTACCACAGAATGCATTGTATAGAAAGTAATGCATTCAACTCTATGGAGTGTACAGTTCAATTTTGATGATAACTACTATGTGCTGACATGATCTAAACATTTTTAGCACACTATCCATATGATTTAGAGTTGTCTGCAACCAATTTTATGAGTGTGCTACCTATGCAGCAGAAGTTACTTTCAGTGACATTACCTTCTCTACACATTGGAACTTTAGCCTTTGCAGAAGTAAACCAAGTCAATGGCTGTTCCACTGTAAATGGTACCAAGTAGGTTACTGAATTCAGCTTGCATTGGAGTATTCCATGGCACTGAGAACTCTACATGCAATATCTATACAGTTCCAAACCACCCAGTGTAGTTATGTACACAACTTACCACAGAATGCATTGAATACAAAGTAATGCATTCAAATCAATGGAGAGTACAGTTCAATTTTCCTGATAACTACTATGTGCTGACATGATGTATACATTGTTAGCACACTATCCATATGATTTCGAGTTGTCTGTAACCAATTTTATGAATGTGCTACCTATGCAGCAGAAGTTACTTTCAGTAACATTACCTTCTCTACACAGTGGAACTTTAGCCTTTGTAGAAGTAAACCAAGTAAATGGCTGTTCCACTGTAAATGGTACCAAGTAGGTTACGGAATTCAGCTTGCATTGGAGTATTCCACGGCACTGAGCACTCTACATGCATTATCTGTACAGTTCCAAACCACCCAGTGTAGTTATGTTCACAACCTTACCACAGAATGAATTGAATAGAAAGTAATGCATTCAACTCAATGGAGTGTACAGTTCAATTTTGCTGATAACTACTATGTGCTGACATGATCGAAACATTGTTATCACACTAACCGTATGATTTAGATTTGTCTGCAACCAATTTTTTGAGTGTGCTACCTATTCTCCAGAAGTTACTTTCAGTAACATTACATTCTCTACACAGTGGAACTTTAGCGTTTGCAGAAGTAAACCAAGTCAATGGCTGTTCCACTGTAAATGGTACCAAGTAGGTTACTGAATTCAGCTTGCATTGGAGTATTCCATGGCACTGAGCACTCTGCATGCATTATCTGTACAGTTCCAAACCACCCAGAGTAGTTATGTACACAACTTACCACAGAATGCATTGAATACAAAGTAATGCATTCAAATCAATGGAGTGTACAGTTCAATTTTGCTGATAACTACTATGTGCTAACATGATCTAAACATTGTTACAGCACTAACCATATGATTTACAGTTGTCTGCAACCAATTTTATGAGTGTGCCACCTATGGTCTAGAAGTTACTTTCAGTAACATAACCTTCTCTACACAGTGGAACTTTAGCTTTTTCAGAAGTAAACCAAGTCAATGGCTGTTCCACTGTAAATGGTACCAGGTAGGTTAGTGAATTCAGCTTGCATTGGAGTATTCCATGGCACTGAGCACTCTACATGCAATATCTGTACAGTTCCAATCCACCCAGAGTTGTTATGTACACAACCTTACCACAGAATGAATTGAATAGAAAGTAAAGCATTCAACTGAATGGAGTGTACAGTTCAATTTTGCTGATAACTACTATGTGCTGACATGATCTAAACATTGTTATCACTCTATCCATATGATTTAGAGTTGCAGGCAACCAATTTTATGAGTGTGCTACCTATTCTCCAGAAGTTACTTTCAGTAACATTACATTCTCTACACAGTGGAACTTTAGCGTTTGCAGAAGTAAACCAAGTCAATGGCTGTTCCACTGTAAATGGTACCAAGTAGGTTACTGATTTCAGCTTGCATTGGAGTATTCCATGGCACTGAGCACTCTACATGCAAAATCTATACAATTCCAAACCACCCAGAGTAGTTATGTACACAACCTTACCACAGAATGCATTGAATAGAAAGTAATGCATTAAACTCAAAGGAGTGTACAGTTCAATTTTGCTGAAAACTACTATGTGCTAACATGATCTAAACATGGTTAGCGCATTAACCATATGATTTAGAGTTGTCTGCAACCAATTTTATGAGTGTGCTACCTATGGTCCAGAAGTTACTTTCAGTAACATAACCTTCTCTACACAGTGGAACTTTAGCTTTTTCAGAAGTAAACCAAGTCAATGGCTGTTCCACTGTAAGTTGTACCAGGTAGGTTAGGGAATTCACCTTGCATTGGAGTATTCCATGGACCTGAGCACTCTACATGCAAAATCTATACAGTTCCAAACCACCCAGAGTAGTTATGTACACAACCTTACCACAGAATGCATTGTATAGAAAGTAATGCATTCAACTCTATGGAGTGTACAGTTCAATTTTGATGATAACTACTATGTGCTGACATGATCTAAACATTTTTAGCACACTATCCATATGATTTAGAGTTGTCTGCAACCAATTTTATGAGTGTGCTACCTATGCAGCAGAAGTTACTTTCAGTGACATTACCTTCTCTACAAAGTGGAACTTTAGCCTTTGCAGAAGTAAACCAAGTCAATGGCTGTTCCACTGTAAATGGTACCAAGTAGGTTACTGAATTCAGCTTGCATTGGAGTATTCCATGGCACTGAGAACTCTACATGCAATATCTATACAGTTCCAAACCACCCAGTGTAGTTATGTACACAACTTACCACAGAATGCATTGAATACAAAGTAATGCATTCAAATCAATGGAGAGTACAGTTCAATTTTCCTGATAACTACTATGTGCTGACATGATGTATACATTGTTAGCACACTATCCATATGATTTCGAGTTGTCTGTAACCAATTTTATGAATGTGCTACCTATGCAGCAGAAGTTACTTTCAGTAACATTACCTTCTCTACACAGTGGAACTTTAGCCTTTGTAGAAGTAAACCAAGTAAATGGCTGTTCCACTGTAAATGGTACCAAGTAGGTTACGGAATTCAGCTTGCATTGGAGTATTCCACGGCACTGAGCACTCTACATGCATTATCTGTACAGTTCCAAACCACCCAGTGTAGTTATGTTCACAACCTTACCACAGAATGAATTGAATAGAAAGTAATGCATTCAACTCAATGGAGTGTACAGTTCAATTTTGCTGATAACTACTATGTGCTGACATGATCGAAACATTGTTATCACACTAACCGTATGATTTAGATTTGTCTGCAACCAATTTTTTGAGTGTGCTACCTATTCTCCAGAAGTTACTTTCAGTAACATTACATTCTCTACACAGTGGAACTTTAGCGTTTGCAGAAGTAAACCAAGTCAATGGCTGTTCCACTGTAAATGGTACCAAGTAGGTTACTGAATTCAGCTTGCATTGGAGTATTCCATGGCACTGAGCACTCTGCATGCATTATCTGTACAGTTCCAAACCACCCAGAGTAGTTATGTACACAACTTACCACAGAATGCATTGAATACAAAGTAATGCATTCAAATCAATGGAGTGTACAGTTCAATTTTGCTGATAACTACTATGTGCTAACATGATCTAAACATTGTTACAGCACTAACCATATGATTTACAGTTGTCTGCAACCAATTTTATGAGTGTGCCACCTATGGTCCAGAAGTTACTTTCAGTAACATAACCTTCTCTACACAGTGGAACTTTAGCTTTTTCAGAAGTAAACCAAGTCAATGGCTGTTCCACTGTAAATGGAACCAGGTAGGTTAGTGAATTCAGCTTGCATTGGAGCACTCTACATGCAATATCTGTACAGTTCCAATCCACCCAGAGTTGTTATGTACACAACCTTACCACAGAATGAATTGAATAGAAAGTAATGCATTCAACTCAATGGAGTGTACAGTTCAATTTTGCTGATAACTACTATGTGCTGACATGATCTAAACATTGTTATCACACTATCCATATGATTTAGAGTTGCCTGCAACCAATTTTATGAGTGTGCTACCTATTCTCCAGAAGTTACTTTCAGTAACATTACATTCTCTACACAGTGGAACTTTAGCGTTTGCAGAAGTAAACCAAGTCAATGGCTGTTCCACTGTAAATGGTACCAAGTAGGTTACTGAATTCAGCTTGCATTGGAGTATTCCATGGCACTGAGCACTCTACATGCAAAATCTATACATTTCCAAACCACCCAGAGTAGTTATGTACACAACCTTACCACAGAATGCATTGAATAGAAAGTAATGCATTAAACTCAAAGGAGTGTACAGTTCAATTTTGCTGATAACTACTATGTGCTAACATGATCTAAACATTGTTAGCGCATTAACCATATGATTTAGAGTTGTCTGCAACCAATTTTATGAGTGTGCTACCTATGGTCCAGAAGTTACTTTCAGTAACATAACCTTCTCTACACAGTGGAACTTTAGCTTTTTCAGAAGTAAACCAAGTCAATGGCTGTTCCACTGTAAATTGTACTAGGTAGGTTAGTGAATTCACCTTGCATTGGAGTATTCCATGGCACTGAGCACTCTACATGCAAAATCTATACAGTTCCAA